>NC_137425.1:1450000-1597500 GCF_964374335.1 Astatotilapia calliptera
CTAGGCATTCCAGTATCCAGCTGTGGGGCATTGAGTCATAGGCCTTCTTGTAATCAATCCAGGCAGTGCACAGGTTGGTCAGTCTGGTCTTGCAGTCTCGGCTGATTGTTCTGTCTACCAGTAGCTGGTGTTTTGCACCTCTGGTATTCTTGCCAATTCCTTTCTGTGTCCCGCTCATGTATTGACCCATGTGCCTGTTCATCTTAGCCGATATGATGCCTGACAGGAGCTTCCATGTAGTACTGAGGCAGGTTATTGGTCGGTAGTTGGAGGGGACCGGTCCCTTCTTGGGGTCCTTGGGGATCAGGACCGTCCGGCCTTCAGTTAGCCATTCCGGGTGTCTTTCGTTAACTAGCAGCTGGTTCATTTGTGCTGCCAGACGCTCGTGGAGTGCAGTCAGCTTCTTCAGCCAGTAGGCGTGAACCATGTCGGGCCCTGGTGCTGTCCAACTCTTCATACTAGAGACCCTTTCTTGGATATCTGCCACTGTGATGGTTACTGGACCCTGTTCAGGGAGGTCGCTGTGGTCTGCCCTCAGATCCTCTAGCCACTGAGCATTGCCGTTATGGGTTGTGTCCTTCTCCCATATGCTCTTCCAGTATTGCTCCGTCTCCAGCCTTGGTGGTGCTGTTCTCTTATTGTTCCCTTGCCACTGAGAGTACACCTTTGCTGGTTCTGTGGAGAACAGCTGGTTTATTCTCCTGCCTTCTTTCTCTCTGGTGTACCTCCTCAAGCGGCTGGCCAAGGCTGTGAGTCTTTGCTTGGCAGTTTCCAAGGCCTCAGGTATGGACAGCTTGCTGTATTTCTTAGGCACCTTATTTGTCGCACCTTTCTGCAACTCCGTTAGTTGGCTAACCTCCCTCCGTGCTACTTTGATCTTGCCCTCTAGCCTCCTTCTCCATGGAGGGTACTGCCCCTTGTCGCTGTTCAACTTGTAGCCAAGCATCTCACTGATCACTGCTGCCGTATTGTAGATCAGCTTGTTAGTGTCGGTAATCGTGGTTGTAGGTATCGTCCGTAGTGCTGCATTAACATCATCTAGCAGACCTTCTGAGGGTACTTCACGTAATCTTGGTAACCGGCTACGGGGGATCCAGGTTTCAAGCTTGGCCATGATCCTATTTTTCAGGTCAGTTCCTCTCGCACTCAACGATCCTTCTCCTATCGCACTTGGGGCTATGTACCCAATCTCGGGTGGGGGTGATGATATCTCCCCCCTGACCTGGCGTCCTGACTCCTCCTTGCCGTAGCATTTGTGTTGTACCTCGTCAATCTCTAGCTGTGAGAGCAGTCCCTTCTTTCGAATGTTGGAACACTGAGCTACTAGTTGTTTCGCCGTCATTGTGGATGTTGGGTATCGAAGAATCCATAGGTCCCTCATCCTATTCATGTAGCCCCTTCCGCCGGGGTTACTTGCGTAGTAGCATTCCAACAACGCCCTGTTTTCGTCCCTTGCCCACCGATGCCTTCTTGTTCCAGTAGCCCACTTTTCGTCAGGGTGCCCTGGTTCCTCAACACCTGACGCGGACCTTGTTGATCCGGGCGACGTCCGAGCCGGCATGCCTTCATATTTATCTGTCTCGCTCATGTCTGCGGTAGGCTTGCTTAGCATAGGGGGTCTAGCCTTAGGACCCTTACTGGATACAGACGCCCCAGGCAGGAATCGAACTTGCGATCCTCTGTTCCAAAGGCGTGTAGTTTAACCACTACGCTATCCAGCTGCTATATATATATATATATATATATATATACTACATATATGTAGTATATACATATATATATATATATACATATATATATATATATATACACTAGGGGTGCAACGATACACAAAATTCACGGTTCGGTTCGATACTTTGGTGTCACGGTTCGATATTTTTTCGATACAAAAAAAATGTTCATGCCTTTTTAATTTGTCATTTATTAAAATTATAAATATATATTTTAACTCAAAAGTACAGTTTTTAAATTTAACCCTAACCCTTGTGCGTGTTTTTTATTTTGACAGCGAATGCGCACCTGCGGACCACTTATGTGCAGCCCTGGTTATTTAGCTCATCATATCGCAGCCACAGAAATTATTTTGTCCATGAAACCATAAAGCTGCACTTTCTTTTTGCCTTATAGTCTGATTTGTCATAACTTCTCCGTTTTGTGGTAAGCTTTTCTTTGGCTGTCACTTCTTCACCCTGACCTGTCTTATTTGGCTCAGCAGAACTGAAATGCTTTTACACGCTCACTCACATAAGCTCAGCGATTCTCTGCGCGATCAACCTCTCACATGTTTAAGCTGCGGGAGATTTCACTTGTCATGTTTGCATAGTAAGCTAACGATTAATAAGACGATGTCAGAGGAATTGGTGCGCAAATTATCATCACTCACAGATCAGTGCTGTCGCTCTCTATACACAGTTCGCACGATTGCAAAGTGAAAGCAAAAAAACAAGCGCAAATTCAAACGCGACTTCAATATGTCACATATTGACAGTGGCTCACCGATGCCAATGACATAATTACCCAGCTACATTTCTGAAAGAATGCAAAAGCATTGACATATATTTTTCCTTCCTACAATAGCCCGACGGGCAGGGAAGAGATAGATTTTGGTAGCCCGACTGAAAAAATCGCTAGCCCCAGGACGTCAGGCTAGCGATATTGCAAGCCCTGTATCTGATTGAGGAATCACTCATCTTTGGAAAAGAGAGTTTATTACAGAGAAATGGCTCTTTCCAAAATAAAAGCTATACTATCCGCTTCTTCTGGGCTATATTCTCAGCAGCATAAGGAGAATCCTGTGCTAACAGCTGTCTAAATGACTCGGCTAAAGTTAGTAGCATGCTTGTTGTTTTTGTCTTTGCACTAGGATGATGTCGGTGTAAATGTGCAGTCATATTCGTTGTGTTCCCACTAGTGCTTTCAGGTTAATCTCGTTGAAATGACCTTAACGCCACAACACGGCAAATCTCCGTTAACGAGCTACCGCCGATCGCCCCGTGCATGGGGCTAGACGGCTAACACGTTAACGAGCTAACTGCGCTAACACACTAGCTCCCACCAATGTAATTGAGCATTGCATGGCACATCCAACATACTGTTTTGCTTTAGTCCATGACTCGCTTACCTTCAGGGTCATACGTCACATGAAAACCAAAATAATTCCAAACGCCAGATCTGAATGAGGGTGGGGGAGGTGCCCTGCGCTCTTCCTTCTGACTATGCTGTCTGTGTGGAGCGCTCAGTGGATCTGCGCTGGACAGTGCAGCCTAGGCGGAGTAGTCGAACGCAGATTCACTGAGCGCTCAACACAGACAGCATCGTCAGAAGGAAAGTTGATAAAATAAATTACAAATGTTGTATTGTTCGATACATATGCGTACCGAACCGAAAGCACTGTATCGAACGGTTCAATATCAATACGAATATCGTTGCACCCCTAATATGTATGTATATATATATATATATATATATATATATATATATATATATATATATATATATATATTTATTTTTCTACAGTTGACAGGCTAACAAACCCTCCTGTGTCAGTGGCAGCTGAACTTCATTCGACCATGGCCTGCAATGACTTTGCCAAATTCTTCACAGAAAAAATCCAAAAGATTAGACAAGCAGTTGGTACATCAACAGCAGATCCAGGATATGTACTGTGTCCACCAAAAAACTGTTTAAACACCATGAAACAGTTTCACCCGATTAACAGCAAAGACCTGGAGGACATCTTAGGTCAACTGAACTCCTCCTCCTGCTGTTTAGATGTCCTGCCAACAAGTTTTTTCAAAAAGGTCTCAAAGACTTTGGAGTCAGACCTGTTACAGATCGTCAACTTTTCCTTAATGTCAGGTGTGTTTCCAGAACCACTAAAAACTGCTGTAATCAAACCTATACTGAAAAAGGACAATCTTGACAAGACAAAAATGAACAACTACAGGCCGATCTCAAATCTCCCATTTTTAAGTAAGATCATTGAAAAAGCAGTTTCTCAACAGCTCAATTACTTCTTAAAACAGAATAATTGCTACGATGCCTTCCAGTCAGGTTTTAGACAGAACCACAGCACTGAAACCGCTCTGACCAAAGTGTTTAATGACATATGTCTGAATACAGACAGTGGAAAAATGTCAGTCCTAGTTTTACTGGATCTCAGTGCAGCATTTGATACAGTTGACCACAACATATTACTCAAACGACTGGAGAACTGGACAGGTCTTTCAGGAACTGTACTAAACTGGTTCAAAACATACGTAGAAAACAGGAAATACTTTGTATCAATAGGTAACTTCACATCTGAGCAGACAAGTATCACATGTGGAGTTCCCCAAGGTTCCATCTTGGGACCCCTTCTGATGCTGGTCTATAAAGCTCTGAATGATTTAGGACCAAAATACATCAGTGACCTCCTGACCCAGTATGAACCTTCCAGATCCCTCAGGTCATCTGGATCCGGTTTTTTATCAGTTCCCAGAGTCAGAACCAGACACGGAGAAGCTGCATTCAGCTTTTATGCTCCATATATCTGGAACAAACTCCCAGAAAGCCTCAGATCAGCTGAAACACTCAGTTTATTTAAATCCAGGTTCTCAGCTGCATTTGAATAAAGCACCAAATCTGCACTGTTTTACTTTTAAGCGTAAATTTCAAAACTCACATTTTAACTACTGATTTTATCTACTGTTCCTTTTCTTGTTCACAGGAGCTGTGTCCAAATTCATAGGCTTCATCCTCCTGAGGCCGCATTTGTAGGCCGATTACGTCACAGTGACGCGACAAAGGCAGTCCAAATTCGAAGACTCCTCCAAACGCGTCCTCCTTTTCCCTGAATTTGAAGGATGGGTCGGGTGTATCCTTCGTGGCCCAACCTATCCCAGAATTCATAGCGCGGCCCAGGCAATTCCAGTTTCCAACAATGGCAGGAGCTGCTTATTTTTAAAATTACTCTTATTATTCTTTCTGGGTCACAAAGTAAACTTTTAACATATTTTCAGGCGAGAATGTAGCTGTGCAAACTTCAAGTATCTGCTCAGTTTATCAAGACACCACATATTTGCAAAAGCGCTCCGACATTTTCGGAGACGTCTGTTACCCACCAGCTCGAAGCTGACCGGGAGGTCAAGGCTCACTAGAGCCGTGAGAACACCGGACTCCCCGCACATGATTTTCAAACCCCCCGTGATCTTTCACTACTCAGGTTAAACATATATAAGTCACTTAGATAACCTAAAACTGTTATAGTTTGGCTTTTTTCAGTGTTTTATTTGTTTGTGTGTAAATCGGTTCGGCTGAGATTAAAGTTATAGTTTTCACACAGCTGAATAAACGTCAAACAGAAAACTGATTATACAGAAGTGTGAGATGGTCGAGAATATACTCCGGTGTCCTGTTATATTTTATATATCAAGGAGCAGATGGCAGTTTATTAAACTCCACCGAGACAGCGGTGACGCAAATCTGAAGGCTCGACTGTTCCATTTCACAGCCTCACACTTCCAGCCTTCTCGGTCTTCAGAGGATCCGGCCCACATAGACCGCGAAGGCCGGATCCTCCAAAGGATACGGCCTATGAATTTGGACACAGCACGGGAGAACGCTTAGTCAAATTTATTTTCAAAATGAAATTGATCAGTTTTTAACTGTCGTTATATTATGTCTCTAGTAAATCCTGGATCTTCAACTATCCAACAACTTTTGTGACACTGATATGTGATATATGTAAATCAAGCCAAACCTGTTTTCATTCATTCTTATTCTGGGAACACAGATCAACCACTAAATCAACATCTTTGATGAGGAAGCTTGTTTCCTTCAATTGTATCTTCAATGCTTCACTTTTGGTCACTAACCCAAATAAAGATCTGCTGAACTCATGGCTGTATCTGAGGTAAGCAGGTCATTGTGAAGCTACTGGAAAAGAAAACTTATCATAGCGGACTTTTAGGGCTGTATTTACTGGTCTCTGTGCTTTCGCTGATTACTGTCAGGTGGTCCATTCCCTTCCCGTCCTCTGTCTGCTGGGCCTCGGGAGCATCTGTCGTTGAGGGTGGGGCCTGTTGGTCAGAGCTGGTTGGTTGAGAAGTCACAGCAGTTTGGGCAGCTTCTCCATTCTGCTGCGTGGTGATTGGCTGGTCTGGCTGCTGGGGTTCCTCCATATTACCGGGCTGATGGATGGCGCTGGGGCTGGTGGTCATTGGACGGCCGAAGCTAACTGTTGAGGAAATCTGAAGGCAGGGCTTGTTCTGAAAAGAATTACAGAGATGCCGTCAGTTATGTTACTGCTATGAAAGTCATTAGGGCATCATTCTGATTATTGATTGGCTGATTAATTTGGCTAAACCGCCAGCTGCATATAAAAACAGAACGTGGCAGATCAGACTCGTGGAGGAAGAGCTTTGCAAACAGAAAAACACAACCACTTTATTCAAGGTCCTGGTATAATCTACTTTGCATGGTGAAGCATTTCTTGATTTAAGAATGCAATCGATGGCAGCACGGTCCAGATGATCCAAAGGTTGCAGCATCCATACTTTGATTAAGAGCCAGAGTTCCTTTGTTGCAGGTCCTAATCATGTCTGCATTTATATAAAGCAACCCTCAAAGTCATGTCAGCATTACTGTGTAACAGCCAGCACTGCTCAGAGTTCATGTTTATCTATATCCATATCTGGTTTTCAGGTGCAGCTACCAGCCACCTCCAGCTTTTCTGGGGGACATTGAGCAGTTTGAGTCCCCATGTAACCCCTCCAAGAGTCCTGGGTGATGAGCTGGAGTGCGACTCAAAAGACCCCTGTGAAGAGACAAACAATGGACCATGCCAACTCACCCAGGTTACCAAGACCCCACCCTGGATCCAGGCCAGTAAGAGAGGTTGGGCACCAGGCGCCAGGCCTTTGGTGCAACATGGCTCCACCCTCCTGTGGGACATCCACCCGGAGGAGCTTTAGAGGTTCAGTGCTTGGTGCAGCAATGCTTTGTTTATCTGATTCCAGTTATCAAAACATCAACCTAAGATTTGTATTTTATTTTATTATTTTAACTGAATACAGCATTAAAATGATTTGCCACTCTTACTCCAACGACATTAATCATTGCAGTTTTGCTGAAGACATTCGGATGGCCCTGTTTGGACTCCATGTTCTTGGATGTGTAGGGTTACTGTTGTGAGGAGCTATAGTTTACCTGAAAGCACAACCCTTTCCTTACCCTAACCGTGTAGTGCCTGAACAGAATTACCATAATGAGTAAAAGTGAAAAGAAAGCTTTAAGGTCTCCACCCTCTGAATCTGCAGGTCTGCTGTGATTACCAGTAAATGAAGACATTAAAGACACCTCGAGTGTAACAGTGAGACACGGGCACTGAAATTATAAAGCTCTGTGTTGTAATTTCAACTTTGATCTGGTGGTGGCAGCGTTGCCTCAACCAAGAAAATACCTCCAAATAGTCAGAAATCCTAAAGCGTAGAGGCCGATGTCCCCATCTCGTTGTTCTGAAAGCAGAAGTAGAGAGTTGGGTGGAGCAAGCACCAACTTGCGAGAGGCTGCACGGCACTAACGTGTTAACGAGCTAACCACGCTAATGCATTGACGCCGTGCAGCCCCACGCACTGGGCGAGCCGCACTAACTCGAGATTTGCTGTTTGCATGCGGTTATGGCGTTAACGTCATTTTAACGAGATTAACGCTGACAGCAGTACTTCTAATATAATGTACGACTCTGCAGATACAGACGAGGTTTTACAGGTTTCTGTTGCACTAAAATATCTTTGTGTGAGTATTTGCAACATCACAATACCACAAGTTGCTTTACGTCATCCTCCATTTTGATTTGGGGCGTGAAGCGAGCAGCATCAGAGTATTTGTAGCAGCATGATTAGGGATGATTGCATAGCGCGGCGGTGGGTGTGGATAATTTTGCCGAAAAAAAACGGCGGATGAGGGCCGGCCGAAGAGTAAACTTTAAGTAAATCCTGAATATTATGTCACTTATTTATGTGCAAATGTTTAATAACGAAGAACATTAAACATTCCTGTTGGCCACATGTCGGCAAAGTCATGTGACATTAGTGACGTTTGTACTAACTTGGTTTTAAAGCCTTTACTTTAAAATATACGCCGTTCAATAGCTGAGCTTAATCCTACAGAGAATAATCAAAGCTCATGTAGCAACAAACAAATGAACAAAAGATTTTCTCCTTCATTTCTGTCAAACACAGCTGTATGACACGTTTCCAGCTGTTAGTATCATGGTTGCTAGGCAACCTGGGCATCACAACGGAGGCTAGACCGCCCATTTCACAAGCCTCGCACTTCCGGCCTTAGCGGTCTTTGAGTACGCGGCCCATGAGGATCGTTGAGGCTGCGTACTTTAAGGCTGCAGACCCTGAATTGGGATACAGCCAATAGATGTGTTAGCAAATAGCGAGTCAGATTCCGATCAGTCTGAAACCACGTGATCGGCTCTGGACATCCCTACTCCTGATAGCATCATCTTTATTGGCCACGACCTGCTGCTTCTTCCAGACTAATGGCAGTCGGCATTCCTGACGCCGGTCCAGATATACTCAATTCTTCTGGATGAAGCCTCAAGTGGCCATTAGAGGAACTGCAGTCGTTGGGCACTTTGTTCAAACTGAAAGCAGCTTTAGTTTATTTGATGAATTTTCTTTTAAGAAACGAAATTTGATTTTGTAGTTTTTAAATCATGTTGTTCTTTTTGGTTTCAATGTTTATGTGTTATAAAAAGAGGAGATTAATAAACTAATTTAAATGCATAATTTAGCAACAAAAGCAATAATCCTTCATATATCCTTGCATGCTTTCAGCAGGTTCTTTCCTCTCATAAGTTCAGTTTTATTAAATTGCAGCGTCCTGAGAACGAGTCGGTAGATGCAGCAGAGGAGACATGATATTAAAACTATAATGAAAGAACAGGATTTCTGCTCTGCTGGCGTCAGAGATATTAAAGGAAACCAAGCCTCAGATGAGTCCTGAGGCTCCACACATAGAAACCACTTGGTCCCAATTATTCACCATTTTACTGATTATTACTTACTTTTCATAAAAGTGAACACATCAATGTGAGAGTGTGAAAAAAGTTTCATTGCCAGTGAAATAACAACAATATTGACACGGATCACATTAATTGAAATCAATCTTTAACCCTAAATTTGTTTATCTACTATTTTGTCTTTTTAATTTTAGCAGCTCCTGCTTGCATAAAGAATCCTTCTCTCCAAATCTATTCATTCAAAAGTCAATTTGATTCATTTTATCAAGCAATAAATAAATAAATTTAGAATAAAATGAAAACACATGTATATAAATATTGACTTCTAAACTTTTCATCTTATTTGGATTATTTATTGAGATGTTCCTTTGTAGGCGGAGCCTCTGAGCTGTGATGTTCAGAGTTCCTTTATCCTGAGCTCCTTGTTCTTAATAAAAGTTGAGATTCCTCCAAATGGGCCGGGCGGCGGAGTTATTCATGAAATATTCAGACGTTTTCTCTGACAGCTTATCTAACAGCACCAAAGTTAAATGCTGAAATTATGACAGCGGCGTGTCACAAAGCTCAGAATAATTTTGTCTCTCCAAAGGTCGAGAAAAAGGAGAGAAATATTTATAAAACAGATCTGCAGCATCTGTGTGGGTTGATCAGGTTGCTGTTTAATAACAGTGACTCAACACTTTCTTGCTGCTGAGGTTTGTAGCTCGCGGGCCTTCGTGTAGGAGGAGTGAGCGCCGTCAGGAGCTTGGATTCATGCGTCGGTGAACAAAGAGCATAGTAACAATCATGTAATTTATCAGCGACTGAGAAGTTATGGAAGGGATCATTAGGCTGTCAGTCAGTCTGAGTACGAGCAGGCGGAGGAGTAATTACAGCCTTCAGTCACAACAGCTTTATCTGTTTTTACATCCTTGGATTTAAACGTGAACAATGTCTGAACCAGCTGTGACATCCTCAGATCTGATCCGGTCAGGTGACGGGCGCTAGCTCAGAGCTCTGAGATGACAGCATGTGGATGCGACATGACGCGATTGATAAGACGCTACCTAAGGAGCGTATCCTCGATATTCACAATCCTCCTTTCTGAAACTCTGAATTATCAAATTTAAAAAAGGACCCGAGATCAGTGACCAAACCCATAAACTAACCAGGCAAGTGTTACAGCGGAGGGCCGATCTCCCCGTAGACTTCTACAGGAC
Organism: Astatotilapia calliptera; assembly: GCF_964374335.1. NCBI lineage: Eukaryota > Metazoa > Chordata > Actinopteri > Cichliformes > Cichlidae > Astatotilapia > Astatotilapia calliptera. The sequence continues at coordinate 1,460,216 of NC_137425.1, forward strand.
CAGAAGTCACGCTGTAAGCAAAGGTATCGCCACCTGGTGGCCATTGCAGAATGCAAAATGAGAATGCAGCTCAGAGTCCACATCGCTCCTCTGCTTTTAGAAGGCAACAAAGAAAAGAAACTGTCCCAGCTGGGTCCACGTTTAGACACACTCATAGAGCTGCAGTTACGTCCAGTAACCACTGTTTCTGTTTCACATGTGCGGCTCCCACTAACAGGAGGTCACGGCTACACTGGGTAACGTGTGGTGGAGGTCCAGCCTGTGCCACATGCAGACGTCCTCCACCATCTTTGTCCTTAAACAGAAAAACAGGAGCCTGGAAACCAACGAGGGAAGACTCCAACACAAGCTCCACACGGTGGATGCAGACAGGTGCCAGCATGAGCTCGTGCTGTCTGCCGCACACGCTTTCTGACACGAGCAGTTCACCGTCAATCAAAAGAGACAGAGTTTAGATTCAGACACGTCTTTAAATGTTGTTTACACTGAAAAAATAAAGCTGCATGTATTAAATGTGATCCTTCCACAAACAATACTTCCTGTTTCTAAGAGAACATAAGATAGAACAGGCTTCATTAACACTGGAAACACTGCAGATTCCCTGAGTGCTGATATTTCAGACATTTTTACATCTAAAGTTGTGCTGACCATAAAACTAAGTTTGTTGTGTAAAGAGAGAGGAGCTGAAGCAGCATCATTTATCTGACTTTTTCAAACTTGTGCTGCGTTTGCTCTCGGTTCAGCGCTACCCCTGTGCTCCTCACTGTGATCAGCAGTAATCTTATCGGATCAATCAGACAGGCTCATCGATCCGAGCGATGCCTGGAGGACGAGCTGCTTCCTAAAGAGCAGGGGCTCTGTCGCAGCGCCTACACGCTCGCCGTTGTAACGACTGCCAGGACTGCATCGATCGCTTGTCCCCCTCCCCGAGGACCCAGCGCTGCAGCGCTGCTTCGCTGACTGAAGCAGAGTGTGTTATTACAGCGCTGCACGAAGCTGCACGTGCTCCCTGATGCAGTGCGACCGTTTAGCAGCATCAGTGTCATTCGATGCAGATCACAGGATACGTCTGCAAAACACCTCCGATCCTCCCAAGTCGCTGACGTGCTCAGCATTCAGAGAAGAGGACGAGAGGGTGTTTACCTCTTTCTTCCCCTTCTTCATCACTCAGCGAGGCGAGCACTCGGCTCTTTGTTCTTTTGTTGGTTACCTCAGGAGCTTCAGGTTACAAGAAAACTTCTTTAACTTTAAGATTTAAGTTTCATCCGGTCTCATCCTGGATCTGTGTATTAAAACCCATCAATCATTTAAAATGAAATGTGATGGAGAAAGATGAACTCAGCACTGCTACTCAGGGTCTGTTACTACAGTGACCTCACAGCGGCCATATTATTGGTCACATGACAGAATTAAAAAGGCTCCAACAGCACAAACACGGTCCAGACCTACAGCTACATCCACCTGTCAGTCAAAGAGGCCACACCCCTAACTTTAAGCCTTTATGTGATTTAAACACAGACATCAAACAGTTTGTGCATCAGGATGTAAACGTCTTGATGCTCAATCATCCAGGTAAGCAAATCTCCAAAAGTTGATTCTGTTCATCTGGACTAAACATGTTTGCTTCTCTGGGGACCGACTACTGCTGCCTCTGCTGGATGTTAGAGGAACTGCATGTTCTCATTTTATTATAAATTTATATTCTTATGACTTTTATGCTAAAACATTTTTTTAGACCATTTTGAAAATGTTTATTCAAGACGAAAATCCAACTGTTTCCAGTTTTCACACAAAACCTTTGATCATCATAAAAATCTGACGTGCTCTGCAGCAGATAACCTCGGATGGAGCTTTTACTTCAGAACCAGCTCGAGAGAATGACAGGAGCACATATAATCATCAGCTTACTGCAGTTAGAAATAAGAATAGTTTAGAAAATGTGACTCTGTCCAAACAGCAGAGAGCTCTATGCGACCCACATCAGAGGCTTCGAGGATAATAAGCACAGGACAGTTTTTTTATCTGCTGCGAATACTTCAAATTTTTATTTTAACAACCTGAATTTTCCTGAACATGGAGACACGAGGGTGTCCTACATAATTAAAGAGCTTCTGCTCAGGATGCCGGTTTGAATTATTTGTTAGACCCGCGAGCTTCAGCGGCTGCTGTTTGGGACCGAGTCTGTCAGACGTATGAACAAACTTACCTATGAAAATTTTAAGCTTCACAGTGAAACATCAAAAACTATGTTTCCATAAAAAACAGGAAAAAAAACTTCCCATAAAAATAAGGATATTTCATCATCATAATGATAAAAAGATTAGAGAAATGAGGGAAAAGAAATCTCACACAAAACAGAAAGAAGCAAATTGTTTCATGTCCATCTTCCACATACAGTCTGTAGTTCTCTAGATTTCTGTGACTAAATCAAACAAAATCAATGAATTTTAATGATTTATTAATCATTAATTTTGCTGATTACAGCGGTACGCTGAGATTTTACTGTCGTGTCAAAGATCAGGGACTCAGATTTCCCCTTTTGATCTCATTGGCTGGAGGAGGGTCACAAGGTCTTTAATGAAGGGTCCTTACAGGAACCGGAGTTTAACATTAATTAACCTGCTGCTGCCTTCGTCCTGTCAGCGAGCGGCAGGATTAGCGCTGCGAGCTGTGGCGGGCACTCCGGAGGGAGCGGCAGCAGGAAGACACGACCATCGCAGCCATTAGTCTGTTGTTTTTAGCTCTGCGGCGGCGGCGTAATGACTCGGGGCTCTGCAGATGTTTGTTTCATGCTGCTGGGCCAGTCATGATGCGCTGACATGATAGAAGCCTTTAATGAAATCCTGGGTAATGGCTGCGTCCCTGCAATCACAGACTCTGAGCTTGTTGGGCTGTAGCTGCGAAGCTGTGGCGCTAATCAGCTACAGGACCCTCTGACAACATGAGTCTGAGAGACGAGGCTGTAACAGGATGAAACAGCCTCACAGCCGTTGGACAAACATGGACTCGTATCAGCTGTTTTTACACCACAGACACAAAATGAATCCGTTCAAATTTTATAGCATGAAAAAAAATATGTTTGGAGGCTGGATGGAGATTTCAGAGCTGTGAGTCATCTCACCGTTCACTTAGATTTGTATTCTTAATGTGATTACATCCTCCAACGCCCCGTGACCCCGGAGGTCCAGTTTGTTTCCAGAAGTCTAGATTTTCATTTTGTTGAATTTTAGTAACTAAAATCTTTTTCCTTTCATGTTTAGTTTGTTTTTCCTCTCTAGAACAGCCTGGATCCAGATTCAGATCATGTTTTACGGTGGGTCAGGGTTTGGTCCCGCCCCAGTCATAAAACCCCTCTAGGTTAGAGTTAGGGTTCAGTTTCTCTCTGCCTGTCTGGAACAAATGTAAAAGCCTCTGTACGAGCTTTTCTTTGAACAGGAACATCTTCCACCTCGTGAGAGTTTGCCTCTTCGACCCTGATCCAGCATGGTTGACTGGAGAGCTGGTGGCTGACCTGATGGAGGTATGTAGAGGAGCTGCAGAGGCAAAAGCACTCCAACCAGAAGTGGACTCTGAACCTGATTCTTCATATGCTGACTTTGTCTTCTTTATTTCGGTTAAAGCTGTCTGTAGTCCTGTGCAAAGGTTATAGATGTTCACTTCTCCAACGCAGGCACCATGAGAAAGACTCAACTTCAACTACAAGAAGAACGCAGAGCCCTCAAACAGATGGATCAGTCTGGGATTGTGCGGGGAGTTTCAGGAGTAATCCACACAAGAGCTGTGGAAAGTTCACTGAGATGCTCCAAAGCCAAATGAGTCCAAGACCAGTGTAAAACCCAAAGCCCCAATCCCAACGTCCATGCCACCGACTTCCAAGTCCTCCGAGATGATCCAAAACCAGCCTAAACCATGTTCATGGGCGAACCCTGATCCAAAATACTGCAGCAAGAGTCCTGACAGGGACTAGAACAAAAGCTGATTTCCCCAGCTTATCTTCATGACCTTGTAGTACCATATCACCCTATTAGAGCACTTCGCTCTCGCTCTGCAGGCCTACTTGTTGTTCCTAGAGTATTTACTCTTCACCCCCGCAGATTGGTGCAGCGGTCGCATCACTGCAGGTGCTGAACCAATCCATCTGTCAGTCTCATGCTCCCCTCACTGGTGGACAAGACCCCGATATAGCTGAACACCTCCACCTGGGGCAGTAACTCATCCCTGACCGGAGTAGGCACTCCACCATTTTCCGGCTGAGGACCACGGCCTCACGGCAAGGCTGGCAAGGCACCGGCGTGAGGGTCAGATGACATCATAGTGACATCACATCCAGCCTCCATATTCAGCTAAATTCAGGTTCTACAAACTGATCCAAACTCAGCGGCCCCACAAGAGATTTGAAGCAGTTTTGAAAGGATGAATCTTTGTTTTATTTTCTAAACTCAAAATTCAACTTCCTGTTTCTCGGCCTGGTCACAGAGCGGCCATGTTGCTGTCACCTCCTCGCTCTTCGGGCGGGTCACACCTCCTGACTGTGACTGCTCTCAGTTAAAGCTGTCCCCGTGACTAAAACCAGCTCATGCAGTCAAACGGAAACATTCAAAGTCTTTAAAGGCAGACTTTCAAAATAATATTCACATTTTTTTAGGCAGTTTAATTTGAAATTCTTTGGCCGACTTCAGACTGTAAACAATCTGCTCTTGTTTCTTTCAGTTTTTTGGAAATGAAATATTTTCAGAGTTTAACCTCCAGCTCGAGCAAAGCAGGATAAACTGATCCACTAGGGGCGGGTTTTGATGATCGATTTATCGATTAAAATCGATTCTGGCTTGGATAACGTGATATGATTCATTCAAATCCTGAATCGATTTTTTAATATCAATTTATTTTGCCCGAAATACCAGAATCTCAGTTTCAACAACCACCAAAGATTAAAACAGTAACTGAGAGCAGGAACAGGCTTCTGCACAGAGACGTGAACACAAAGCTCGACCCGCCGACGCATCAGGATCAGCGAGCTGTGACTTTCTCAGCGACGGCACGGACACGGTCGGGGCTGAAAGCCGACAGCTCGCCGACTCTGTCGGCGGGTCGAGCTTTGTGTTCACACCCTTTTTGCGCTGATTCTGAAGCTGTTAGTTTGATCTCTCTCCAAACAACATTGACCGAACCAGCAGCTAAAGAAGATCCAAACTACGCTTCACACAAACATCGTCATGATTCACTCTGACTTTTGCTGTTTTGCTTCCACCAGGATAAAATCACACTTCCTGCACATTCTCTGCCGTTGTTTACAGGCTGTCGGACGCTGTTTGTTTCCTTTTACTTACTTCCGAAAAGAAAAACCTAATTTCTGTCGTTCAATACTGAACAAATTTAAACTTTTTAAAATGATACAAAATGCAAAACGCTGTGTCTGTAATAAAACCGCTGTAACTTCAGAGGTGATGTTCATGTGCTGATTAATGGTTTTCTTTCGTTTTTGATCGACTGCAGAATACTTTTATAAAATCCAGAACAGGAAAATCTGCTTCATGTTTTTCTGTTTTATCTTCAGCTACTTTGACACAAAGGCCTCTGCTGTGACGCTCACACCTTTGATAAAGTCTTGCGTGTGTCAGCTTCCTTTTTATAGGTACAAAAATATGTAAATGTGCTGATCTGAATTATAATATTTCTGACTGTCTGAGGCAAAATTTCCCAGATTGAAATCGAATTGAATCGATTCGGGACCTTGTGAATCGGAATCAAATCGATTCTAGAAATCAGTCACGATACCCAGCCCTATGATCCACCTCAGGCAAGGACGGCACGGCGGCGAGGCAGCAAGGACACGAGGCAGCAAGGACACGAGGCAGCAAGGACACGAGGCAGCAAGGACACGAGGCAGCAAGGACACGAGGCAGCGAGGACATGAGGCGGTGTCTGTTTTCTAGAAAATACCCAAAAAGCTTGAATGAAATCCTGCGAGGCAGCACGACTGCAGCCATATTTTATACATAATTAACACGCAGTGATGCATGAACATGTCCATGCCTCTCTCTCTCTCTCTCTCTCTCACACACACACACACACACACACACACACACACACACACACACACACACACACACACACACACACACACTTTGTATGAATGCACCAAAACCTTCATCTTCATCACAGGCAGACAAAGAAAAGAGAAGAATCCAGCTGGAGGTGTGATGCAGTGACACACCCACCCAGGCGGAGGCAGCCGCACATGTCCTGCACATCCAACCTGTGAAACTGAAAGATTTTTCCCGGGACGCTCACCTGGTCCTAGTCCAGCACGGTAAGCTGCAGGGTGAGGTTCATCGTGTCTCTGCAGGAGAAGTGGGAGGTACAAATCCCCCGATGTGAGCGATAGGAGCTGAAATGAGAGATGACAGTACGCTGCGCTCGGCGAAACACCCGTCAGATCTTCTATTAAATGATGCTGTGGCTCGCTCAGCCTCCTCTCACTAAGATCTGTTTGATTTGTGATGCAGAGAGTCTGTGCAGCAGCTCCGTCTGCTCCACTGCAAGAGGTGAAAGGAAAGGGAGGGGTGCTTTAAGAGAGTGTGTGTGTGTGTGTGTGTGTGTGTGTGTGTGTGTGTGTGTGTGTGTGTGTGTGTGTGTGTGTGTCGTAGTAGTAGCTGCCCTCCTCTCCCTCTTTCCATCTTTCCTTCAGTATCGAGCTGGCTCAGGCTTAAAAGCACCTTCTGACAGAGCCTTCAAAATAAAAGCCTCAAGATGAAAGCTCAAACCCTTTTCATTGATGTTAGTGCCTCTCTGCCACCAGATCTGCTTTTACAAAAGTTGAAATCCCTGATCCAACAACCAGACTCTGACCCATATTTAGCAGAATCTGCGACATCAGCCCCAAATTAAAACCTGAAATCAACCCTGTGAGGAAGATTTCTATTGGTCAAGACAAGCACCACGAAATCTGCTCAACTCAACGACGCCTCGTACAACCTCGACTGTGAAAAAGTTAGGATGATATATCAAATATAAATAAAGCTGCACAAAACACAAAAAATGATGATGTCAGCGGCACAGGTCTGTGTTTCCTCTCTAACATTAGTCTGTGATGTCTGTGAGCCGAGGACAGCAGCTGGTCTGTTGGAGGATACTTTTCTGACCTTTTATTGCTTCAGTCTCAGCTTTGTTGAGACGTGTTTCTGCCATCAAATGAAAAATGAGCTCATATTAAACATTTGATATATTTCTGTGTTTTTATTGTGATTTAAAAAAAGCTTATGAGATTTGTATTTTCTTTCTTTAAATAATTTCCCAGGTTTTTGACTCTTACTTTGAATAAGACCCTTATACTGAGAATCATGTGTTTCCTGCCCTCCAGTGGTCACAGTGTGAAACTGCATTTACAAACGTGTTACAGGTGCTCAGTCTGACACACACTTTCCTGGTAGTTCTTTCAAAATAAGAGGGGAACCAGTCCCATAGACTCCTATGTTAAATCCTTACAGCAGTAATAAACATGTTTACAGCCGGATACACAAACTGTTTGGTCTCTGTGGATCATTTCCCCGTCATAACAGCTGTTTGTATAACTCACCCTCTAAAGTTTGCATTGCTAGGGGCGTGGCCTCTTTGACCGGCAGGTGGAAGTTAATACAGGCGGCTGTAGCTGCTAGCTTTCTGCTAGCGTCACCTGAACTGGACCTCTGGACCGTGTTTGTGCTGTTGGAGCATCTTTCATGACATCATCAGATATGTCACATCTCTGCTATGAGGTTACTATAGCAACAGGCCGTCCAACAAGGCTGAGCTCCAGTTTCAGCGATGGAGTCTGCGGACAGAGACTGATGACCACGCTTTAATTTTGAAAGACCGGAGCTGAGCAAGCGCGTTTCCTGTCGGGTTTGTTGTTTCCGGTGTGGATGCAGCTGTTGGAGGTCCCAGCATCAAAATGACCAAGCTGCAGCTGCTGAACGCTTACCTGACGGAGCGGCTGACGGTGGTGGTGAAGGAGATCCTGGACGTGGTGGAGGACACGGTGGCCGAGTACCGGGAGGAGACTGCCAGAGCCAAGCGGGAGAACGAGAGCCTGCGGAGGCAGCTGCGGGACATCCTGCTCCTGGAGGCCGGGACCGAGTGGCTGAGTAAGGGCCGAACTAGCCGGCTAGCTCCGCGAGAGAACGCGCATTCAGAACTGCGATGAAAATCCGCCTGTTTAATAGAAATACGCCGCTTTAACGTTAAATTCAGGCTTAACTGCAGATTTTCACGGTTTTATGTGTTGTTAAGGACGGATTCGTGTATTCGGCATCATTCAAACCGTCTGATTTTACCGACATTTTTACGATAGATGTGACTTTCTGTCATTTTTCGTGTCAGTTCCTTTTTGCCTTCGAGCCTAGTGAGAGTCACCTGATGTAGGTACTCATTTCACTTTTTTTCACGCAGTGTTTTCATTTAAAGTTTATTTACACAACGTATCTCATTTACCCCATTAAACATAAAGGGGGGAACACAGCTGAGCATTAAATTGACAGACTGTCACATTGACTTTGGTATGAGGAGCTTTGCGTGAGGTGTCAGTTGGGGAGAGCTGACTTTCAGGAAGTTTGAAGGACTTTCGGTCATTCGGGTTTCTGTTAAAGGGGAATTCCGTACATATTTACGGTACAGCACATTGAACTGTAAAAACACACACACATTTGCATAGAAACCAGACGGTGAGCGCAAAGGAGTTGTTTATGTTCGATAACCTGTGAAAATATGTCAACCTCTAAAATAATGAGGATAACTGGCTGACGCCTGGTGGCACTACTGCTTAACATGGAGCTGTTCTGCTTTGTTTTATGTCCTGTTTTAAATATTGAGGTCAGTATAAGTACATGTATCCCTGTGAGCTTAAAATTTTTTTTTTAAAATGGCCCCACCCACCTCCTGTTTATGAAGAGCAGCCAATCTGAAGACAGCTGGCTTAGAGGACAAGGGGCTGTCACTATTCAGGAGTGACAGTGTAACACAAAGGGAGCTTATTTTGAAATGTAATCATGCAAAGCTTTTCTTGGGGCCCAAAAACAAGTGTAAACTCTGGAGCTCCAGGTGTGAGTCGAATGTTTCTTCTGACGTGCTGGACGTCGTTCGGTCGCATCAACTGTTTGCTTTCTGTGTTTCAGAGTCCACCAGGTCCAGTCTTGGTTTGGCGGCTCCCGACCAGCCTGGTGAGCCCGAGTGGAGGCCTCGCTCCGAAGAGCCGGACTCTCGCCCGAACCCACCCAGACCGCCGCCGCCGAACGTGGACAAGCCCACCCATGAGCAGGTGGTGTCTGTGCAGCTGCTGGCGGTCCACAGCGACTCCTCTCCGGGGCCGGTGCACCTGCCTGTGGAGAAGAAGCTCTTGGAGCTGCGGGACGTGGCACCAAAGCCTGACCGTCTACAGGAAGCGTATGGGAAAACTTCACCTGTCACCTCGCACTCCTCCCTAAACCCTCCTACTGTCTCCGTCCCCAAAATTCACATTGAAGTTCCTGCAGTGCTCAGGGAGGAGCCCCGGGCTCCGCCCCCCGCGCTCATCAAAGCCGAACCAGAGGAGTACAGCGTGAGCAAGCCCAAAGGTCGCACGGACTCTCTGACCGAGGCCGCAAACGGTGCCGCCGAAGAGTTCTGGAGCAGGGCGGAGGCGGAGAGGACGGTGGTGGTGGTGCGCGCTGAGAGGCAGGAAGCTGAGCGGAGCAGGAAGTCCTCCCAGGAGAAGCCGGCAGCCGGAGACAGCACAGCCTCCGCTTTCATCCCCGAACTTGTCCATCGCTGCCCGCGTTGCGGTGAGGCCTTCGGACAGGCCGCCAGCCTCCGCCTCCACCTGGAGCAGAAGAGGAAGACCTACGCCTGCGACTGGTGCTGCAAGTCGTTTGCGCAGTCGGCAGACCTGCGGCGTCACCTGCGCACGCACACAGGGGAGCGGCCGCACCGCTGCACCTTCTGCTCCAAGAGCTTCAGCCAGAGAGGAAACCTGCGGCGTCACCTGCGCATCCACACGGGCGAGCGGCCGTACAGCTGCCCGTTCTGCTGCCGCACCTTCAGCGACGGCGACACCATGAAGAAGCACAAGCGCACGCACTCGGGAGAGAAACCATACCGCTGCGCGCAGTGCGCCAAGACCTTCACCAGCGCCAGCGGCCTGCAGATTCACATGAAGAAGGACATGTGCTTTCTGGCTAACGCCTGATTGGGCGCTTCGGGAATGGACGCCATTAAGATAGAGCGGAATGACCGGGCAGAAATGCTCAGACACAGCAGCCAATCACAGTCATCGAATGAAAGCTGGATGTATGACCGATGACGTCGCTTTGCAGGGATGCACCGGTCTGATGTTTCAGGCAGCTGAAGCAGTTTCAGGTGTTCTGTGTTTACTCGCGTTAGCAGCTGGCGCAGCAGAGAGCACGCTAACAGCGACGGTGGGCGGGCAGCGTTTCGTGCTGATGCACCCACAGATTTCTTTCTCTGTGTGTAAAACTTCAAACACTGCTCAGCGATGGCGTTTCCCTATCCCAGCTTCTTCTCTTGTTTTTTAGCTTTTAGCTCCATGCTAACATGCTCCATGCTCCTGCTGTCTGCTCCTCTCCATGTGTGAGGAGGCGCAGGAAATCCTCCGCACTCAGCTCCAATCAGAGCACAAACTTTACATTTATGTATTTATCTGTCACTCGGTGAGATTAAAAATCACTTTTATTGCGAGCGAGTGACGGACCTACCAGCAGAGGGCGTTTTAACCCCTTATCACAGGGGTGGGCAATTCCAGGCCCCGAGGGCCGGTGTCCTGCAGGTTTAGGTCTCACCTTGGGTCAACACACCTGAATCACCTGATTAGTTCATTACCAGCCTCTGGAGAACTTCAGGACATGTTGAGGAGCTAATTTAGCCATTTAAATCAGCTGTGCTGGTTCAAGGACACATCTAAAACCTGCAGGACACCTGCCCTCGAGGCCTGGAGTTGCCCACCCCTGCCTTATCAGCCAGTTTCATAACCTGAAACAGTTCCTGTCGTGTAACAACGGGCCGCGTTTTAGATTTTACCTTCGGCTTTTATTCAGATTATGTTCTGGCATCATGAAGCTCACTCAGACACTTTAGGACTTTCCAGAACTTTAAGTAAATGTATTTAAAGCGTCGGCAGCGATGAGCCGTCTTCGTGCTCGATCAGTTTCTGGGACAAATCCTGGCTGATGGAGATTTTTCCCGGATCGTCACAGTTTGTGGGCTTTGCTTTTTAAACACTGACCACAGATCCCGGATCAGAGCGACTGGCGGTTGGAAGAATCCGGTCAGTCTTTAAAAAATAAAAGCTCACAAAGCACAAACCATAGAATTAGACTTGAAGCCTGCAGCGAGTGTTTCAGCTGCTGTAGGCGACGCTCGCTCTCTGCCTCCCGGCGAGGAACACCTGAAGCCAGTTTTTCGTGGGTGAAGCGTCGGATCGGTGCGTCCCTGCTGCTGTCAGCAGATTTACGGATTCATGTGAACAACAGAAAACTGGTGAAGCTGTCGGTCAGATAGCGGCTGACCAATCAGAGCAGAGGATGTGACTGAGCTGCAGCTGTGAGTCTGTAGGTGTGATCAGAGCGAGCTGCAGCAGGAACTGAAAGTGAGACGCCGCGGGCCAACGTGTGAAGACGTGGGCGAGCGACGGGAAACTGCAGAGGATGAAGAGCACGCTCCTCCTCGTCCTCCCGTCTTTGACACGGTTTCTCTCTAACGGGACTTGGCAGCGTTTGAAGGCAGCTATGTGGACATTGTTATTTATCTATTTATTTTCCTCGCGGGTCACTTCCTGCGTGGCGCTTTGTTTCTTCTGTTTCCATCACAAATATACCCGTCTGTTATCACAACTGTCTGCTTACTTTGCACCACGAGGCGCTTCCTGAAACACCTCACTGAGCTGCCAGTTCGTTAGGTACGCCTCTACCTTAAGCTGCCCTCCCCGACCAGCGTTATCAGGGCTCACCTCCGACGCTGTGCCAGCATGGAAGCAGCTTAAGAGTCCTGAAGGCATATGAAAGGAAAATAGACTTTAAACTCACGAATGAGGCTGTTTGTGGACAGGAAGTTGACAGGTAAAGAGGTCGTGGTGAGTGCTCGGGTGGTTAAAGGGTTAAATGTGGCTGTTAATAAACGAGGTAAAAAGACACACGTGGACCCTGACTCTGAAAACTAAAAGTTTTATTTTGACTCAGTGAGGCTAAAAAAGTCAAAACAAAAAAACCTGATGAGGTGACAGGTATCAGGACATCACACGGTGTGCAGAGCACAGATATGCCACCAGAGGGCAGTATATGCTGATGGGCTGGTAACCATGATGTTTAGTGAAATAAGACAGTATAACAGCTGAGCATAGAGCTGTGACATCACACTGAGTGAAGTGTTTTCTCCATCTCAGTGTTTTGGAAGTGGGCGGGTCTGTCTGTGATTGACAGGTCTCCGCCCCTGGTTTATTATTCAGACAGTTCACTGAGCTCAGATCAGCTGAGCTCATTTTCTCAGGTCAAGTCTCTCAAATCAGCGATCCTTGTAAAACTCCTGAGACCCACCTGAGCTCTTCAAATGTATGTAAAAGTATAAAAACTGCCTCCACCTGTGAGACTGTTAAGCTATCAGATCTGACAGATGTCAGGACGCAGCTTTTAACTCTGAGAGGAAAGTAACTGAGTTCATGACAAATACCATGTAAGTCAGCGAGTACAAACAGCTGCTCTGCTTTAGGATCACATTTTAAAGCCTTTATTCAAATATTTCATTCCACAATCTGTGAAAGTGAAAGTGTGCACGCTCCTTGTTTCCTCAGTTATTCCCAACAGGACGAACGGAAAGGCTGATGAAAAACAGGAAATACAAGCGAGTGAATTTTTATCTGAATTATGCTGAAGCTGCCTAATAGTGATCAGTGCTAGCACCTGCAGAGCACACTCACCTGTCCACCGTGTTTACCTGCAGCTCACAGGAACCAGGTGGAGTTCATGTCTGCACCAGGTCGGCCATCACATCGTACAGTCTATTTATTAAGGTTTCAGTGTTTCTGCTGAAACCGCCGTCAGAGCGTCGGCTCATCAGCGCGGCGTACAGAGGCTGAGAAGTCCTGAAGTCCCGCCTCTCAGGAGACCGTCGTGCCAACTCGCTGTCGAGGCCTAACCTGCGCTGAAGACGGTCGTGTTCAAGACCAGGCATCAACAAAATCACCTACTGACCAATCAGATCACTCCGAGTGCAGGTGTAAAAAGCTGTTTTGTTGGTCCAAAAGCATCAATAACATCAACGCAGCATCTGTTTGTCGACGTCATGTTAACCTGTGAGGTGAGCAGATCTGTGTCGGTTCACTGAGCTGAGAAACTTGGAGCCATCTGTTTGATACTGGCTCCTCCTGCTCAGAGGAAGAGCTTCCCAGAACTAGAACTTGCTCTTCCTGGTTCCTGATGTTGAACAAAAAATTGAAACCTTTCCTGAGTTTGTTGTGACCCTTTCAGATTCTTCTCTCAGAGTTGAAGCTGCTTCCTGCAGCATCGATACAGACGCCACGTTAAACACAGTCCAGGTGTCTTGCTGTGCTTACCTGATGAGAGCTCTGCTGCATTCAAGGCCCGTGGTATATCTTCAGCCCTGTGTCAGATACAGATGAGGTGTTCACTGTAAATTGGACGTTTTGTTACTTTGAGTTTAGAATTTTAATTTAAACAACAAATTTGGCTTCCAGCGATGTAATTGAGATAAATTATTGATATATTATTGTCATATTCTCTGTTCAGCACTTCTCTGTCCTGTGGCAGCTCTCGTTCGGTTCACATTGATTCATTTCTTTTAGTTTTGTCGGCTGAATTATGAGTAAAGTTCATAAATACACAAGTTTCCAGATTCTTTGATAAACATGAGTTTTGCTGTAACAAAGCAGCCCTGCTTCAGCAGCTGATGTGAGTCAGAAAGGTAAATCACAATAACATTTATATAAAAATATGAGCTTGTAAAAGCCAGTATTAAGCTTGGATCTGAAAAAAGATTTTGTGGAGCTTTGAGGTGAGTTTGTGTTGCGTTAGAGCAGGGGTAGGCAACTCCAGGCCTCGAGTGCCGGTGTCCTGCAGGGTTTAGATCTCACCCATGGTTAACACACCTGAATCAAATGATTAGTTCATTACCAGGCCTCTGGAGAACTTCAAGAAATGCTGAGGAGTCATTTAGCCCTTTAAATCAGCTGTGATGGATCATGGATACATCTAAAACCTGTAGGACACCGTCACTCGAGGCCTGGAGTTGCCTACCCCTGCGTTAGAAGGTTCTTCACATTTATAAGCTGAAAAAGCTGCAAGTGTGGTTTCATTCATCCTGCTGCAAGAATGAACTTGGCTGACAGACTGCAGCGTTCGAGCTGCTGTTGTGCTTTCAGGCAGCAGGGGGCGGCGTGGCGCCAGCCAGGACCATCCCGGCGCGAGAACAGATCCACACTTACTCTCCTGTTTGCATTGCATTCCAAATTTATTGTTGCATCGTACATACAACACCTGATAGAAATGTAAGAACACCTGTAAAGCACGAGCTTAGTGTGTAAACAACGATATCGTATAGAAAGCCACATTCGTACATTCAGTCGTGCATAAAAGAAGACCAACAACAGCGTAAACAGAGTCTGGAACACGAGCCGTCCCTGAAGCTCTCACTTCCATTAGAAAACAGGCAGGCGGAGTATAGAGATATAAAGAAGTATATCAACATATTGCATCATGCAACAACGAGGAAGAACCACTTGTATTGATATATCGTCATCATCAGTCGACGGGATGCATTTTGTTTGTCACAGTCTTACTGGAGAGTGCAATAGAAGTGTGATCCGTGCGTTATGACTCATCAGAGAAGGAAACTGATTTTATCCCACACAGTTTTCATGTTGAACCTGCTCTGGTTAGTGTCTTTAAACGATGTCAGGCACTCTGGTTTCTCCCCCTCACAGGTGGAGCTCCCCTGCAGCGTTAAAGGGGACCTATTATTGTCACATTATGCTCAGCTTTACATTTTTATTCTAGAGTAGCTTTGCATGATTCACAGTTTTTAAAAATTGTCTTTGTCAGAAACAAGCTACTGTCTCGTTATAAGGTTCCCCTCCCTAAAAGCCTACTTTCTCCGGATTGGCCTCTTTCTGGAAGCATCCAGAGCTTCTGAGCTAATGATTGAGGATAACACGGTGTGTATTTGAAACTGTCGATCACATTCTCTGATAACCAGACGTCGTTTTAAAAGCAGCGCCATGTGTACCAAATGTAGCTACATTTAGCTACATTGAGTACACACTGAGTACATGACTAAGTTGTAACACCTCAGACTATATTTTCAAACACCTCAAAAGGCGACATTTAGCTACATTGTAGCTACCAAATGTAGCTACAATGTATCTACAATGTAGCTACCAAATGTAGCTACATTTAGCTACAATGTAGCTACCAAATGTAGCTACATTTAGCTATAATGTAGCTACCAAATGTAGCTACATTTAGCTACCAAATGTAGCTACATTTAGCTACAATGTAGCTACCAAATGTAGCTACTTTAGCTAAATGTAGCTACCAAATGTAGCTAAATGTAGCTACATTTGGTAGCTACATTGTAGCTGGACGCGGGCCCGTCTATTCTAACTCGTTTCACTCATTCAATAACTTTATTTGCTGTATCTGTTGTCTTGGTTGGAAAGTTGTTCCAAAAAATAAAAGTTGTGTTAATATTGGAGACATCAACGTCTGCTTCACTCGCTTCTTGAACTTTGAGGCGATAATTCACTGTCATAGGCCTGAACCTCATGCTCTAAAGTCTATTTCTGATCCCAGCTAGCTAACTCATCAGCTTCAAGTCAAGAGCTGCGTCCCAAAACGTCGGCTGCATCCTCCTGAGGCCGCATTTGTAGACCGATTACGTCACAGCAACGCAACGAAGGCTGTCCAAATTCGTAGACTCCTCCGAATGCGGCCGACAAATGCATCCTCCTTTTCCCCAGATTTGAAGAATGGGTCGTGTGTGTCCTTCATGGTCCACCATATCCCAGAATTCATAGCGCAGCCCAGTCAATTCCAGTTTCCAACAATGGTGGCAGCTACTAAGTTTTAATATTTCTCTTATTTCTCTTTCTGGGTCACAAATTAAAGCTTTAACATATTTTCAGGTGAAAATGTAGCTGTGTAAACCTCAAATATCTGTTCGTTTCATCAAGACATCGCATATTTGCTCTGACGTTTTCAGAGACGTCTGTTACCCACCAGCTCGATCGCTGACCGGGAGCTCGAGGGTCACTGGAGCCGACAAGAGCAGCGAACTCCCAGCTTCATCGTTTTCAGACCCCCTGTGATCTTTCGTTACTCAGGTTAAACATGATATATACGTCACTCGGATAACCTAAAAATGTAATTGTTTGGCTTTTTTCAGTGTTTTATTTGTTCGTGAGTAAATCGGTTTGGCTGAGATCAAAGTTATTAGATTAGATAAAATAAAACTTTATTAATCCCCCAGGTGGGTTCCTCTGGGATTTTCACACAGCTGAATAAACGACCAACTATCCAGCAGTCCCAGTGACATGTAAGCGTCCACGTGATTAATCACTCGTGAGTGCAGACAGAGTAATCGAGGGCGTTACCTCCATGTCTGCACAGGGAGGGGAACTTGCATTCTTTGTCATGGCCACAGAAAAGGACCCTCGCCTCCCTTCCTGCTGAGTTTATGTGTCAGTCATTAGTTTCAGGTAAAGTTAAATAAAACCATAAACTTATTTTTAACGTATCTGTATATATGTGAGAGAATAAAACTGCAATAGATCCCCTTTAAGACTGGTGGTCACTGCTGTGGATGGAGTCCTCGCTGACGCACATGCTTGAGTCACCACAGAGTAATACATATGAACAAAAACTTTTACCAGAGATTATTTTAAAATGCAGTTAGGATGATATTTGCACGGTGCTCCGCAAAATAAAGCTTTGCATCCAAACTCCATCAAAAGTGTTTCTGGCCCCAAACCACAGCTACAGTAAGGTAAAGCACCCCGTCAAGTCTTTTTCCCCAACAACACACTTGAAAAAGCTACCCACTGATTTAAACAGGTCTCATTACCACAGACTAATGTTACACTGGAGGCGTAACTGAACTGAAGTTACATTCGTCATCATTTTCAACCAGTTTTTACCAACAAAACTAAACCAAATGATCCACAACAGCGAACAGAAACCCCACGTCCTCCGTGTGACGGCTGAACCTCAACAAAACGACGGCATCATCCAAAGGGCAGGAAGG
The DNA here is from genome assembly GCF_964374335.1 of Astatotilapia calliptera. Classification (NCBI taxonomy): domain Eukaryota; kingdom Metazoa; phylum Chordata; class Actinopteri; order Cichliformes; family Cichlidae; genus Astatotilapia; species Astatotilapia calliptera. Next base: position 1,477,493 of record NC_137425.1, read on the forward strand.
TTTTGACCTCCCTGAACCCATGAGTTAAAACACCACCAACTGTAAGACTCCACTTTACACCAGCAAACGTAAAGCTTCACGTTTTCCATATTTTGATGTGTTTCATCTTTAAATGGGTTCAGCTTCCTCTCCACACGTTACTCCACGATGCCGAAGCACATCGAGCTGAAATATTCTGTTTATCAAAGCGCCGACTGTCACAGAAGACTTTCAGTTCAGACACGTTATGGATGCTAGGTCGGTTAAAACTGGAATGAAATTTGGACGTTTTGTGCAGGAGCAGTGGGAAATCATTCAGAGCGCCTCCTGCTGAACTGCCGACATTTTGTGTCAAATGGGATTAACAGGAAGTGGATCAGCTCAGCTGTTCTTTGCTACAAGTCCATCAGCTTTTTAGCTAGCTAACGTTAGCGCTCAGTTTCTCCCAAAAGCTCTTTTAGCTGTTAGCTATAGTGCAACACAAGACACGTCCATGCATGTTTCTCACAGTCTGGATTATACGTACATGTAAACCTGGCACAGCATGCTGTGTAAGTACTGCAGGACTGAACTGTGCTCGAGCAAAGGAACAACAGTTCAGTGTAAACAGAGAACAGAGATTTTCTGACTGCTTGACTTTCTCGTTTTTACTTTTTAAAAGAGCACCAGACACGTAATGCACAGGAAAATAACATGCAAATCCATTTCAGCCTTAAATTCCACACATTTTCTCTTAACTTTGATGAGTTCCTATGATGGCAAATTAGGCCAGGAGAGGGCAAAAATCACAACTAAGGGGCTCGGCAGAGGAGCGAGATTATGAGGGGAAAAATGGCAAATTTACGAGAGAAAATATAAAATTACTAAAGAAAAACAGCAAAAAAATATGAGAAAAATTGTATATTTACTAGAATTTAAACTTCTCCAAAAAAAAAGGAAAATTCAAGAGGAAACAGAGAAAATGTATGAATAAGAATGAAAAAAAAAACCCAAAGACAAAAGTCTTTTGATGTGAAAATATAAGAAAACCAAACAAACTAAAAAGATACAAATACACAAATTTTATGAAAAATGGGCAGATTTACAAAAAAATTAAGTAAAATTTAAAACAAGGTTCATGAAAAGCTGCCAAAACATGTCAAAGATAATATTATTGTTTACAAAACGTTCATTTTTTGTGGCAAATTTGTAACTTTTCTCAAAACGTTTGAGGTTTTTGTTTTAATTTAATTGTAATGCCTCTTCCAGCCCCTTAGTTTCTGTAAATGTTGTTTGCCACATCGCGTCACCGGAGAGTTCCACCCTTCATGAGTCGGGAGATTGACCCTGTTTTTTGATGCTGAGTGCAGATGTGACGCTGCTGATGGACCCAACGGCTTCTTTGCTCCAGATGACTTACAGATCAATAATGAAGGCACACCACCATGCTGCTCCGGCCTCGCCCTGCTCTCATGGCGGCTCATATTATAATACACTCGTCCATTAAGTTACCGCTGTTTCCTGTGCTGAAGTCGCTCACGTCTGTGCTGTAAAAACCCCGAGAATCTCTGTGAACATCGACAGCGACCGTCTGCATGCGTGGACGCCGCTGCTCGGGGTTAGTCGTGGCTGAGGGTTCGCGGCAGCTCGTTGGTCAGGATGTGCCACCGCTCCACCCTTTGGCCCTTGTTCTTCAGGCAGTCGGTCCAGTGACGGAGGGCGTCGCCCTGGGACTTGGAGCTCAGACAGACGCCACCTGAACAACAGGAAGGAAGCACAGGAAGACTTCCTGCAGTTAGCGTAACAGTCTCGCCTCAGGTGTCCTCTCTGGCTGTTTGAGGACAAACATGAGAATACTAACGGAGTAGGAACCGTTTATGAAAACGGAAGAATTAAGTCAGTAATCCAGATGGTAATTGTGATAAATATGCAGTGATAAGCTTAAACACACTAATCTCAGCATGTGTTAGACTCATGAATATTTACAGCAGTTTTTCACAGCTGAGCCAGAGGACGATGTTAAACTTACTGAGACACTCCACGCAAGTACAAAACACATTTCTGACAACTTCCCAAGAAGCTGCAGGGTTCAGGCGAGTGGTGGATGGGGCTGATCGCTCGCTCACCTATGAAGTCGTTGGAGCGGCCCAGGTCGTAGTCCCACACTGTGACCTCCAGAGTCTTGTTGGCCAGCTCTGACAGGGAGATCTCATAGAAGAACTCCTGCAGTGAACACAGAAACAAGAGGAAGAGATGCAGGGATGGAGTGCATACGGGGCTGAGAGGTGGTCCTCCACGCTGGGTGGACCTGCAGCTCAGATGAGGCAACCAGACCCTCCAACCCCATCAGGAAGCTAAAATTCACTGATTGGTCAGATCCACCGATCCTAATGTTACAGATCCTCCTCGCTTTGACCCATCGAGAACTCTGCGGACTTCTGAAGGTGTTCTCTGCCCTCCATGGATCGGCCTCATTTTCCCAGCAGACCCTACAGTTCCTCAGTCGGATCGAGATCTTGGGACCAAGGCCAAGTCAACACCTCAAACTAGTTTTCCGACCTGTTCTCATCTCTTGGTGTTGAAAAGTCGTCTTTGTGGCGTTGTTCAGACCAGTCTGTCACTCCCACCTTGTTTGGCTTTGAAGTGCTTCAGGAGGAACTGGAAGACAATGCTGCTGGAAAATGATGTCTTATTCATCTCTGGCTCTCTTCCACAGCATGTCTTTTGTCCTGTCTTCCTCCCCTCAGCTCAACCTCCCTGAGCCTGGTTCTGCTGAAGGTTTCTTCCTGTTAAAACCTGTTAAAAGGGAGTTTTTCCTTCCCACTGTCACCAAGTACTTGCTCACAGGGCTTTGTGTGATTGTTAATGATATTGATTCTCTGTAATATTGCAGGGTCTTTACCCTGATTAGAACTGGAATACCCTGATTAAATGGTAAATGGCCTGTATTTGTACAGCGCTTTTCTAGTCCCTAAGGACCCCAAAGCGCTTTACATATCCAGTCATCCACACATTCACAAGCTACATTGTAGCCACAGCCACCCTGGGGCGCACTGACAGAGGCGAGGCTGCCGGACACTGGCGCCACCGGGCCCTCTGACCACCACCAGTAGGCAACGGGTGAAGTGTCTTGCCCAAGGACACAACGACCGAGACTGTCCAAGCCGGGGCTCGAACCGGCAACCTTCCGATTACAAGACGAACTCCCAACTCTTGAGCTACGATTAATTGGCCGCCCCCACATGACTGGACTTTTAACACCTAAATCACATATTCTAACTTCACCAAAGTCTTCTCCTTAACAAAATGTTTCTAGCAACATCTATTGATACTTCAAAGCAATACATTTTACAGTTTCTTCCATAAAATTAGGAAATAGTGTTTGCACTTGAATTTTTTCCATCACCAGCTAGAAAAACTCATTTCTGTGCCAGAGAAGCGCAGTCGGTCTATCATCCGCCGATGTGGGAGAAACACAGGAGTTATTTCCTCTGAGAGGAAAACAACATCCAGGAGATTCATCCTCCAGCGATGGCGTCGGCGAGCCGGACCCGATATAAATGAAACTTTAACCGCTGAGGTGAATAGAGCGAGCTTGTTAACAGCACTGCTGTGTGAGGGCAGAGCTGCCGTTCGGCCGAGGGGAGCAGCTGCGGGGATCTTACCTCGTTAAATTCAGGGTTCAGGGTCCTTTTCATCACGGCCGTTTTGTGCTTGGATTTCTTCTCTATGTCGGGCTTCAGGTATCTGACAGCAGAAGCAGAAAAGGAGGAGAAACATCAATATGTGTGTCTGCAGAAACTATTAATATACAGAAATATCTGCAGAGTTTCAGTGGAAAAGTCCTGTGAATGCTGAGGAAGGGGATAATAAATAAATAAAGACTGAATTCAGCTAATTAAACAGATCCGTTCAGTTACTCTGTTTGGGAGTTTCATATCATATCAGTGACTTGGAGAGGAGGTGAATGTTTCCGTTGTGTGTGGTTGCTGTTAATAAGAAATGCATTAATGAGAGAAAACAAAGCGATCTGAAGTCATAGACTGTAAATGAAGCTTAATTAAACGAGTGTTTGGGAGCCCGAGGCGACAGTCGCTCTGCGCAGGATGAATTTCATGCTGCTGTCTGATGAAATCCTGGAAGTCATCGTTATTGAAGCTGTAATGCAGAAATAATCGAGTCAGTTTTACAGTGCTGACTGCGAAGTGATTAACCCAAACCTAATCATGCCCCGAACTCTTAGAGCAGAAGGTAAAAGGATGCTCTGAGGGGCTGTACAGACGGAGAACAGCCAGAAGAAGGCGAGGAGAAACTGTGAGTGCGGGCAAAGTAAAAGTCGATCTTTATCGGGATGTGAACCTCCCAACCAGGACTGGTTGTTCTGGCTGCGTCTCCGTTTGTATTCAGCGAGCGTGCAACAGGAAAAAACAAAAAAACAACAACTGTCGTCCTCTTCAAAGCGAGTGTCCCTCGAGAGGAAACAAAAGCAGAGGAGAAGCTTTAAGCTCCGGCCCCCGGTGTTTCCCTGTGACAGAGCCGAGACGCCACTCGCAATGCTCTCTCCTTCACGCTAATTATCCTTCCTGCCAGGAAACAGACGCAGCTTTTAAACAATAACTGCTTCCTTGATTTGCAAAAGTTAATAAGATGGCAAAACTCCAGCTTTTAATTGTCTTTTTCAGGCAGAAGTGTCGGGTTAAGTCCTCAGCGATGGCTGCAGGGAGGAAACCGCAGAAAAAAACAAAGAAATCTTTATTTTCATTCTGGACCAACGTGCCGACCAGCACCACTCGCCAGCCCTGCTTTTAAACAGTTACTCGGGGAGACCATTATCTTTTTGGTTAACGGCCAAAATGCTGAAACATTAACAGAAGCTTTTCCACAAAAAGGCACTTCACTGCTCAAACACGCCAAAATATCTCCAAAATATGACTTTTCTTCTTTAAATAAATATATCTGGCTGGAAATGTAAAAGTTTAGGTACAAATTAGGAATTAAAAAGCTCTCACTGATTAGAAGTAACCTCTTAGTGCCTAAAAGCAAAACACACTGAACTAAAAAATATTTTTAATGTGTCTGAATGAAGACCTTTTGTTTCGTTATACAAAATATATTTACAGAAGAATTTTTTATAATGAGCGGCAGTTCAGATCAGTCCAAAAAGACTTTTTCTGATTCCTTTGGAGAACTCTGAGCTTTGTCTTCACTCCGATCGCTTAATCTGTAAAATTCTTCAAAAAAGTTTTACTGCTGAAGACAGCATGAACACAGGACTGCAGCGCCCCCTGCAGGTTATGGTTGGGATCTTTTTCCACCTTTGGGACATAAAAACTAACGATGAAACCTGCAGTCCCCCTAGTGTCCAGCAGAGGCAGCCGTGAGTCAGTCCTCACACCGAGCACATCTACTGTGGGTGTGGTGCCTGTTATTGGACCCGGAGTTAGCAACATCCCCCAAAAACCCGAAGAGGAGAGTCCTGGCCCCTAGCCCTGCCAGTGTAGCAGAAATGATGATGCAGCAGCAGCCGTTCTTCTCTGCGTGAGTAGCTTAATGTTGTTCGAGTGTAATTTACGTTGAGTAGGCTAACCACGTTATTACATTAATGCATGTAAGGTGAACTAGCAAACACCGTGGTAGTTACATGCGGCTGTCTTCTTGTTTGATGGCAGATGCTCCCTTCACCCTGGCTAAAAAGGCTAAAATGACCAAAGAAAAAGAGGAAAACAGTTAAACATGAGAGGTTTAGGACAAAGTTTGTTTTTTCCATTGTTTAAGCACTGCTTCCAGCCAAGAGTGATGCCATATATGCCCCATAGCTGCAGAAAAGGCTAACATTGTTATCTTTTTACAAAAAACAGCTGAACATGAGAGGTTTTTGGACAAAGTTTGTGTTCTCCATTCTTTAAGCACCGGCACCGTTTCAAAAGTACCGGTTTGGTACCGGTATCGGATAAAACCTAAACGATACCCATCCCTATTCACAGCTGAAACAAACAGCCTGATACGCAAACTGATTGGTCTAAATCAGACCCATCCACAGCCAATGAACAGCACCGTTCATGATTTCAAAGGAAAATGAATTTAGTCTTGGACTCACACACACACACGTGGGGCTCTTACATTTTCACGTAGGGGTCGGAGAATCCGTTAACATCCATGGCTGCCAAGTGGGCGCAGCGCTTCACGCCCACACAGAGACCCCCGTTGCGAGGGCCTTCACCTCCACCTTCTACGGCTTTATCCTCCAGACTGACCGGAGGCAGGAACTGAAGGGAGAGGAGAAGACGACCTCGCTCCTCCAGGCTGTGCAGCTGCTCGTTCTCCCACTGCGGACAAGATTACACCGTTATCAGGGAAGTCGTGTCAGGTGCGTCATGTGACAGCTCAGGTTAGCCTGGGATGGTTTTCACGTGTGCAGAGGACGATGAAGATGGAACTAACTCATCATCAAGCTGTTTTCTCACAGCACAGGAAGTCTTTCTGCAATCACAGCCACCTGGTGGCCTTCAGGTAGAAGCAGGGTTTAAGGCATTTACGCTTCATTTTAACGTCCATGTTTTAAACCCTTTACCCCAGCAAGCAGTAACGGTCAGGGAACCTTTGGGGAACGTTCCCTGAAGATCCTTTGGGTTTTTTCATCGGGTTAAACAAATGAAAGTTTTAGGGTTGTAAATGTAATAAATACAAAAGCAACGAATGTGCAACTGGACATGTAGATTTGAACTCTGCACCGGGTGTTCATCACACCATTGCCAGCTGCCATTAAACCCCAGAGAAGAAGAGTCTGCCAGCCTTGTTTTCACCAGGATTATGTGGAGGAGGCGTTTTTCCACACTGAGCTGATTCTGCAGTGTAAACGTAAAGCAGGCGAAACTGTTTTTTAATAATGATCTCTCACTGTGATGATGTCACCCTCTGACCTGGTTATGTCTTCATAATATAACAAATTATATTTCTAATTATATTAATTATTATATTATTATAGTTATTAACTGCAGACATGTAAGCAAAGAGCTGAAGCTCTTCATCATCCGTGTCGGAACAGCTGGGAACATTTCCCTTTATTTTCCTGTCAGTGGGGAAAATATGGAATTGAGAGCTGTTATCAGGGCTCGCTTTAAATCTTTATGCTTTCTACATGCTGACAGCACACAACAATCACAGTTTCTACGTTTTAAGGCCTTTTTATCATTTTTCCACCAATAAATCAGGACGTTGACCTCGGTGGATGGAAGGAATTTTAATGATTGTTAACATGAGCTCGCTGAACACGCCACAGAGTTTTATCAGAATTCATTAAAATGTTTTCGAGCTATCGCCTTTGCAGACAGAGACACACACACACACACACACACACACACACACACACACACACACAGACACACACACAGACACACACACACAGACACACACACACACAGACACACACACACACACACACACACGCATATCATCTCATTGCAGAGGTATATGAGCGTGTGGAGTCACATTAAGCTGGTGGTCTTTCCTGCACAGTCTCCGTGCCTGAGGAGAAAAACACTGACCCTTCATAAACATATGTACTGTATGTAAAACTTAACCATGAAATAAACTTCAGCAGAGGTTTCTCTGAGCTATAGTCTCAATTTATGCTGGACATTGCTGCTCTGTAACTGACAGCTTACATTACAACAGCCTGTGAAACCATGTTTGTGATTCTGCGCCAAATCACAACAACACAGAAAAACCCAACAATCATATGACCCCCTATGAGCAGCACTTTGGCAACAGTGGGAAGGAAAAACTCCCTTTTAACAGGAAGAAACCTCCAGCAGAACCAGGCTCAGGGAGGGGCGGGGCCATCTGCTGTGATTGGTTGGGGTGAGAGAAGGAAGACAGGATAAAGACATGCTGTGGAAGAGAGACAGAGGTTAATAACAGATATGATTCAGCAGAGAGGTCTGTTAACACATAGTGAGTGAAGACGAAACACCCAGTGCATCATGGGAATCCCCCGGCAGCCTATTGCAGCATAACTAAGGGAGGATTCAGGGTCACCTGGTCCAGCCCTAACTATATGCTTTAGCAAAAAGGAAAGTTTGAAGCCTAATCTTGAAAGTAGAGATAGTGTCTGTCTCCTGAATCCAAACTGGAAGCTGGTTCCACAGAAGAGGGGCCTGAAAACTGAAGGCTCTGCCTCCCATTCTACTTTTAAATACTCTAGGAACAACAAGTAGGCCTGCAGAGCGAGAGCGAAGTGCTCTAATAGGGTGATATGGTACTACAAGGTCATTAAGATAAGATGGGGCCTGATTATTTAAGACCTTGTATGTGAGGAGCAGGATTTTGAATTCTGGATTTAACAGGAAGCCAAAACAGGAGAAATCTGCTCTCTTTCTAGTCCCTGTCAGGACTCTTGCTGCAGAAAGAAGTTGAAGACTTGAGGAAAGTTGCCTGATGTGAATCTAACATCAGACGCTTTGGATTAATTTCCCTTCGGAGCTTCAGTTTCTCCTGCTTCAGCTGCTTTGATGGTTTCGCTTCAGGTGTTTCAGAGTTCATATTGCAGACCGGCTCCCACAGGTGAGAACGCTCTTGAACCGGGAACCAGAGAGTCGCTGTGACATGGAAGCCCTGTGTGTTCTCTTTGAGTGTGAGGCTGCCAGATTTATAATGACCGCGTCTACAAAGAGCTCTGTTCATTATTTCCACAGAAGAGGCCACGCTGTGAGGCAGGAATGCTGTTTTTGGCCTGACAGGTGAGGATTTCACATCTGTCACAGTTCCCTGTGTGTCAATGAAAGCAAAGAGTGGCAGTGATCCAGAGTCCAATACCCATGTGACCTGTGGGAGTGGGCACAGGCAGCGCTGTCAGGTCTGTCTGCTGTGAAGCACTTTGGTCCACGAGCTCTGAATGCTGACGCATTATTGCAGTTTTGTCTCTGTCCTTCGCCACAGCAGCTTTTAAACCATCAGCTGTGATCGAAGTGCAGACACGCAGCTTTAATCCAAGGGCTTTATCCAAAGTGTGGCATTAAAATTCGACTTATTCAGACATTGTTATGCACAGTCCCACAGCATCAGAGGCTCAAACGCCATCAGATGATCGCCTGACAGACAGTTTCAGGTCAGCCCAGTGCAGCTGATGCTCCAGTGGCGCAATCGGTCAGCGCGCGGTACTTATACGACAGTATTCAGCAGAGCGATGCCGAGGTTGTGAGTTCGAGCCTCACCTGGAGCACAGGTTTTACTCTCAGCCTGAACCAGCAGGTGAAGAAGGCTGAGTCTTAGGAAGTCGTGCGGGGGTGGGGAACTGCAGGGTTTAGATCTCACCCTGGGTCAACACACCTGAATCTAATGATTAGTTCATTACCAGCTTCTGGAGAACTTCAGGACATTTAAAACAGCTGTGTTGGATCAAGGACACGTCTAAAACCTGCAGGACACCGGGCTTTGAGGCCTGCAGTTGGACGCCCCTGGTTTAAAGGTTGGTGGTTTGATCCCTGGCTGCTCTGGACTGTGGGCCAAGATTTATGCAACAAGGATGCAGATGGTTCCCTCTGCAGGACTTCAGGTGTAATTATTTTGCCACAGATCCACCTCCTCTGAACTTTCACCTTCCTCCTCCTAACATCTGACCCTCCTCCACCTCATCCCTGCTCCTGTAGTCCTGCTGTCCTCTACAGAGGCCACAGTTTTATCCTGAAAGGGTTGAAATTACTGCACATTTCTGAAACCTCACTAAAACGTAAGTCCAAGATTCTCATATTAAAGAAACAAATAGATTTTTGTTTCTTTAAAATGTTCCCACAGATGGAGGAGATCAAACAGACATGTCTCCACAGCGATGGCGTTCGTTAAAACTCGTCTCACAGCAGGTCTTCGATTTGATCTCTCTGATCACGGCACAGCAGAAGGTACGAAGATCGATAGTTTAATCCTCCGTCTCTGCCTCGCCCTTCTCCCGGGGGGAGCTTTCCTGTCTCCGTCAGATGCCACGGGTTCACTCCATCACTCCCGCCGTTCTCATTACAGCCCTACTGAGCGTGCTCAGTTTATCACCTGGACCTTGGCCTAATTCACACTTCGACCTTTCACTGCGCTTTAAAAAGACAAAAGCTTCAGTTTGGAACTCTGTGAAGGGAAAATGAAAGGGCAGAGATTTTATTTAAGCCGTGTACTAACCGCCTCCTACGGTCTGAGTTGGTATTCAGCTCCAGCGAGCTCACTTTCCACCATTTGACACGAAGAGCTGCAGCTAAAAAAAGGAAAAGAGGTCGGGAATGAGCAGATCGATGGCTTTTACTGGGAACCAGCAGGGCCTGGCAGGATTTCTCTCCCGCCCACCAAACAGAGGGCGATGCACTTTGTAAACACTCCCAGCTGAAATCAGAGTCTACAAAGTGAAACTCCCATCCACACTTCAATGACTCCTCTGCTGCAGGAAATGTCATCACACCGGAGGTTCACGTTCCAGGTGAGTGGGTGACGTACAGCCGGCGCGCAGACTGAAGCTTCCACGCTCGACTTTGAAAGGGAAAGGTCTGAGCTGCACGGGTCATCCAGATAAACCGGCAGCAGGAAAGGATTTAAAATCTGCTGTTTGATGTTTTCCATGAGACTGAAAAGCAGCAAAAGCACCTGAGAGACGGTTTATCACGCTGCAAACTCTGCTTCAGTGTGCTTCACCCAACTTTTCATGTATTAAATGCTTTTGACTGCCTCAAACAGCCTGTGGACTGATCTCCACCTGAACGGCTCTGTGAATTTTCCACTTAAGTCCAAAAAGGATTTGACATCTTTCTTCTACTGCCAGCATCAACACGGAGTTCACATCAGGAAGGAAACTATGGACTGATGTTGACAGATGTTGACAGAGGATTCAGTGAGCTGTCTTTTGGTAATGCGGCTGAAAGCTAGCTCACAGTCACGCAACGCAGACGGAAAAAACATGGACGAGGATTCGGGGCTCGGAAACATGAAGTCAGTGTGGTGCTTGAAGCTGCGTACACACCAGGAGTGACCTGATAACCCGAGACCGCAGAAAGCAAACGACATTCAGTGACATCAGCAAAAAAACGCTTGTGACAGGAAGTGGCGGGACTCCGATAAACGTTTCTCAGATTTCAGCGGCGCGAGTGAAAGAGCTACCATGAATACATTAGAGTGTAACCTAGGCAACGAGAGCCTAAAATGTCCATAAGAGAGCAGCTGCTTGGTTGCAAAGCTTTAGGGAACGTTCCCTGAAGGCTCCTTAGAGTTCCCTTAGAGATCCTACAGACACAACCTTCAGGGAACAGTCGGAAATGCAACATTTAGGGAGCCTTTAGGGAACGTTCCCTCAAGGTTGCTGTTGCTGCCTTCAGGGAACGTTTGCCACCAGGTGGCGATGAAAGACTTCCTACCCGATAGAACCTCTGACCTCTGTATACCTGCTGGGTTTATCTGCCCAGTCGCTTGTTTCTGGTCACACTGAATAAAAACGTAAAGTTTATTTCAGCTCCGTCATGCTGTGTTTCAAAAACCTGAGGTGTGACACTGCGTGCTCAGGTCCAATGACTCCAATGAGCCTGAAAATGAGGCGCTCCTCCGAGTCACATCACAGAGCTGCACATCAAGGTTTCACAGCAGGGCATCAGTGACCAGCGAGTGATGTCACGGCCACTGCGTCTGTCTTTGACTGTGAGACGAGGTCGCCAACATCAACTCATTCTGTGTTTTTCACAACAATATTTTACCAGCTTGAACACATTGTTTCTTTTGCTGTTGTTGGAAATGTGAATGCACTGTAACATAAACTGATGCTTTCTCCGTCTCTCGTCATCACATATTACGCTGTGAGTACATTTAGCTGGATTAACTGGATTAATCAAACCAGTTTGTCTGCATGGCTGAAGACGCCAAAACTACAAAGCCAAAGTCATGAGGCTCTGCAGCCCCAACTCCTGTTTTACAGCTGCAGGGGGAATTGAAACCTTTTTCATCCAGCCGCCCACATAAAAAATAATAACTATTAATGGCAGAGCAAACATTAACTGCAACACATTATGATGTGTAATAAATACTGATGTCTTTTTTGAGCTGAGGGATGTAATTATACATATTCTGTGTCGCTAAAATTAGTTTAATTGGACTTTTTGTGTAAGCCTCTAAAAAGGGAAAACACTCAGCCTTTTAATTGCACTGCTAATCAATCAAATTACTTCATTTCCACAGAGAAAACGTGGAAAATGAGCCCGGAGAAGGAGCTCCTCTAATCCCCGGAGAGACTCCGAGCAGCTGTGTGTGTCTGGGTTGGATTTTCAGACTGAAGGTGAGTCATTAGGTAAAGATCTGTTTGTCTCCGCGCTGAGGCCAATTGGCTGAAAACAGCAACAGTAAAACACCCCCGAGCGTCCGTCTTTGTGAAAACACCTGTACGACCGCAGAGGCGGGCGCAGGCGGCTAATGAGCTTGCAGCCCTTTAAACAAATAAAAAAACAACAGCAGCAGCGAGCTGAGCCTGCGTCGTCCACGCCGCGTGAATCTAATCTGTAAAAGAGTTCGACTCGACACCAAAGCTCATTCCTTTCAAACGAAGACACGGCTCTGAATACATGTTTCTTTAATCACCCAAAGACAGCAGCCCCTCCACCTTGTTTTTAAACGTCACAGACGGGAAACATCCAGAAAATCAGAACAGGAAGTGAAGGTTCAACGCGTCAGCGTCAACCAGCAGGACGATTAGCAACAAGTGAGAATCAGGGATTTATATACCTAATCTGTATACAGTGATATAATCATATATATGATTATACATATAGATGGATTAGGATCAATCAGCTCTGTGCTCATACGTCAAGGTACTTTTTGCACAACACACAGTGATTGTTGCACTTTTCTGTTGCACTGTTGTGTCTTTCTGATCATTATTAGCGATCAGAGCACACGGTCATCCCCTCGGACATGTGCAGGTACAGTTTAGTGACCGCCGCGACAGACTTATAACACGAGGTCCCGAGGGTCCCTGGGGTCGGTGGGAGGGCATCGCGTTTCAAACCTGCGGCTCGGAGACGCCCAGAGGTCCTGAAGGACTCATCCAAGAGAAAATGAGAAGTAGTTTCAACTCATGATGGTTTAATTCACTGGAAATGATCTCAGTCAGAGAGCGTATAATGAGGACTAATTCAGATAATGGGTTTCACTCCGCTCTGCCAACTTTATCTGCCCACATGGAGAGGAGTGATGAAGAGCGCATCGCAGAGAGCAGAAATGAACCTCTGAAAATAGACTCAGAGCCCCCGAGCGCCTGACCCGCTGAGGCCCAAACATAAATCACCTGTGAGGTGGATAACGCCTCATTTTAATATGAAAATGCTCTCAGCTTAAAGCCTGTCACCAAGTTCCCTGTGTGACATCACTCTGCTTGAGTTTGCTCCTCAGACCACGGCAGACAGACTGGGCTCAGCACAGGAGAACACATCACGTGGACATCAGCCCGATGGCCGGATCAGGAAGGTCTGCGGACGATTCCAGAGTCCAAACCGGAAAACTAAACACACATCTGCACCGAGTCTGCGACGCCACATGAGCCAGTTCTCCTCGTGTGTAAATAAAAGTGTAGTGTAATACAAAATGTTTATTGTCACATCTTCATAGATGGTTTTGCTTTTAAATGATTGTAAAGGATGCACTGACTCGTCTTTGCTGCTGATCCTGGATCAGTGACCTCCCGGGAATCTGTGAGAGACACGTCAGGATCTGAAATCCTCCGAGCAGGAGGAGTGGGCTGTGATGAGGTCACACTCCCTACATTTCACACACGGGCCACGAATGTGTCTGAAAAAACAATCAGGAGTCCAGAGTTGTCAAAGTGTTTGTTAGGGCAATCTTTCAGCACCAAAATCTGCCCCTTGGCTTCCACCTCAGAGCACAGCAGCTGGGATTCATGTTGTTTTAACTGTGATGTGAGTACGAATCCGAGGCCTGAGGTACAGACAGACGAAACAAAGCTGCAGTTCCTCTGATGTCCAGCAGAGGCAGCAGTGAGTCAGTCCCCATAGACTCTCCTGTTAAAACTTTTCAACAGTAACATGTTTTTTTATAACTCACATGTTTAAAGCTAGCATTATTAGGGGCGTGGCCTCTGACTGACAGGTGGATGGAGACACAGGTGTAGCTGTCTGCTAGCTTCACCTGAACTGGACCTCTGGACCGCGTTTGTGCTGTTGGAGCTTTTTGGAGCATCTTTAATGACCAATCATATGTTTGCTGTGAGGTTACTGTAGTAACAAACTGTCCAATAAGGCTGAGCTCCAGCTTTAGCGGGCAGTGAAATTCTAGAATTTTGATTGGATGTCACTGAGCCACAGGTGTGTCTTTGTCATGCTCTCAGTCTGCGGATGCACACTGTTTAGCAGGATTACCTGCTAACTTAGCACTGCACCTGCTCGTGCTAAACACAGCTCAGAGTTGGTGGCCTCACGGTCCCACAGCAGATCACAAGTCCCATCCATGGGACACTTTAGAACAAGCGCCAAATCACAACAGTCGCCTCCAGGTGCTTTATATTGTAAGGTAGACCCTACAATAACAGATACAGAGAAAACCCAACAATCATATGACCCCATATGAGCAGCACTATGGTGACAGTGGGAAGGAAAAACTCCCTTTTAACAGGAAGAAACCTTCAGCTGAACTAGGATCAAGAAGGAGCAGTCTGCCCTCACCGTTTGGGGATGAGCAGATGAAGTCCAAGGATCTGCGTGAACCACCCGACTTCAAGGATCTACCACCAACTTCTGCAGCTGGATGTCGGAGGAAGCCGTCGGAGGTCTGTGGGAGACCACTACAACATCTGATTAGTGTAAAAAACAAGTTTCTTCCATTTTAAACTGCGAGCATAAACTCATGAAAGTGGGAGAAACAAACACCGAACTGGGCGTTCAGCAGAGGTTGTGTTTACACGTGCCTCGCTTCACGGAGCGCCTGACCCTGTAACCAACAGGAAAGGTAAAATTAAACTGTGCCTGACTGAAATATTAAAACCCAGAGAGGTTTTTTTCAGTCTGACTGAGTCTGAAGATGTTACGCTCTGTATTTATGTCCTGAACCATGAGCTCAGCGGGGGGAAGACATCTTTGTCTCCAGACTACTCAGGAACAAAGCACGAGTCACTGCGGGCTCCCCGCCGACCATCCAGACCTCTCGGTGGGTTTTAACTCGTCATCTGTCGCCTTTTTCCCTCCCGCTGTCACTTTCAGCTCAGGTGATGAATTAGCTCTCGTTTTTCTGCAGACGCATCCTCTCCAGCCTGCTGCTTCTGGCACAGCCTCGGGTTCTTTGATGACACGTATCTCCAGCGGCGCCGGCGGCGCGTCCTGTCTCGGTGCTCCCGTCCCGTCTTCGGTCCTGTGCTGTCTCAGATTTTTCTCATTAGTTTGAGCTCTTATTGTTTCCTGGCTCGGAGTTTCTCATTCTCTGAACCCAACACAGAAATTCTGCCCAAGATAAATTACTGCAGACATCAAACCTCTAACAACACACTTCCTCAGATTCATGTGGGAATATTCCAGTTAGTGGAGTAAATGGACTGAATCATGTAAAGTGTTTTTTAAAAAGTTAAAGTTTTAAATGTAGGAGACAGAAACAGAGAGACAAATAATTAGTCCAACTACGATCGTAAAGGAAACACTTTCCACTTCCCCCGGAGGACCCTGAGGATTTCCTGTGCCTGATGTACAACACACACTTCATGAAATAATCACAAGTTTAAATATTAATAATTTAATATTTTCCACGTTCAGAAAACAAAAAATGTCCATATTTGGAGGTTAGAGGTGCTGTCACAGACCTTCCCTTTTTAATTCTTCATTCATTTAAAATATGTGGCTGGGTTAACGTTAGGCATCATAACTGCTGGGTTAAATTATTAACAGGGAGTTTTTCCTTCCCACTCTTGCCAAGTGCTCACAGGTTGTCTGATTGTCGGGTCGTTTGCACACTTTTGTACAGCACTGGGTGCCAGCTGTAGTGATTTTCTTTTGGGTCCACTGGTAAGTCCCAGTTCCACGATTGTTTTATTGTAACTTTAGGACACTGTAAACTACAACACTACATTTCTTTTTCCTAATATTTTACTCTTTATTTTTTCCAACCTGCCTCGGTGTGCATCCTTGAATCTGTGCGGCCTCTTTTATTTGCTTTTATCTATTTTTCTTAAATATATATTTCCTGGGGGTGAAATTCCCATAGGTGGCGTTGTCATTTTATTATTTTTTGTGTAACCCCGCCAACCACTTGGTCACATACTTGGTCACATACACATTAACTTACACTACTAATACTTTATAAAGTTGAACTGAACTGAGTTACGTTTGCAAAAACATCTTTTAGATGTTTTCTTTCATGGTTGCCATGGTGACCAATGGTCAATGGTCAATGGTAACTTTATTGTCCCTAACAGGAAATTGATTTGCAGTATGTCCGTACAAACAAACAAACAGACAACCAACACATCACATACACTCACCAAAATAATATAATATAAGCCTGATAAAACAACCTAGATTTTTCATCAAAGAAGTGCAATGTGCAATGGCAACAACACTTATGGTTTAGTGTTATTAACTATGAACGTCTCCCAGCTTCCTCAGGGCATGAAACATACTTCCTTTCCTTTTCCTTTATTTATGTATTCATGCTCACTACCACCAAAATTTAATGTCTGATAATCAGCTTTGTGACTATTTCACCATAAAGATGCTTTGTGTCTCCATGTTCAGCAATTTTCCTCCCAGCTGGAAAAACCTCCAAGGCGAAGCATCCTGATCCACTCAGCAACACAAAGGAGGCTCTCCTCCAGATGTCTGCGCCCCCCCACGGACAGAAGCTATGGCAGATGCAGCCCTGTTGTTCTCTCACGACCCGGCGCTCCGGCCCAAACGTGAGTGTAGGAACGTCGATCGACTGGAAAATCATCAGCCTCACCACAAGGGTGCGCCCCATCCTCCACTGGCTCATCACTCCGAGCCCTGGCGTCCAACAGGAAGCGATTCGTCAGTTGCTTGGTGCTTTGTCGACATTTCATGCTCTTGGTTCCCTTGGTAACAATCTAATTAATTTACCTCCCTGTCATATGACAACCAACTGCATCCTCCCAGTACAGATCGCTAATTTCTGCGGTCGTTGCTTGAAGTTGCTCAGTGTGGTCGACTTCCTGTGGTCCCGCCTTGCTGTGAATCACTTCCTGTGACAGCGATCGTTAAGACTCTCAGCCCAGCTGCTGTGTTTTGTATTTTAATGGCGTTAAAGCTGCAGCTCAGTTGTCCTCATTATTTCTGTAGATGTGTTGATTGACTCCCAGTGTCCTCTCGCCGACTCGTGCTTCATATCTTCAGAACAACACACCCAGAACATCTCCGGGCTCGTCCTCTGAAAAACACTTGGACAACACCTGGATCGCAGAGGCTCACCTGCTGTGTGATCATGTGACCCGTCTCGCGGTCACACACTGATTTCCATCATTACGGAGATCCCACAGGTACGATCAGGGAAAAGTCTAATTAACAGCTGTTCATTAATGATCAGACTGCACTGCAGGTGCACTGTGAAGTCCGCAAGCTCGAATCGGCCACACATGGTCTGATAACAGCGACCTGCAGGTTACTCAAACTCAGGTCATCCCGTCCCACAGATCCTGGATGTCCTAACTGCGCTGTTTGTTTCTCACCATCTGTTTTTTGTTTTTTTAATTACGGGACACCGTCCAGGTAATGAGCCGCCAGGTGTGGTGTAGACTGTGAACCACATGTGTAGCCTCCACGATCTTAACACGGCGACCTTTCACCTTTTACTGTTCAAACTGAACTTACTGCCACGCTGCACTTTGTTTCTGTTGATTTGGTTGGACGTGCACTTTGAGAGGACGGGTGGAGACAGATCGATAGAGCCTGGGTTTGTTTTGTTTTCACACCCGTGGAGCTGTTACTTTACATTTCCACACTCGCTCCTGATATAATCAGAACATTTGGAGAAGCCTTTGAATTTGCTTCCTCCAAAACGAGGTCTGCAGTACACTGCAGGATGTGGAGAACACCGAGTTTGCAGTTGCCTGTTTTCAAAAGAAATTGGCAGGCAATTTATTTTAGGAAGACTGAATGAGGTGGAGCTGAATCTAAATGAACTGCAGCGAAATGTGAGACACGGCAAAACCCCCGGAGGCTCCGAAGGAGTCAAAAACCAATCAGCTGACAGCCTGGGTTGTTACTCGAGGCCTTGGACTTCCTGTCCGAGGAAGACCAAACTCATGCTTGTAGCTTTGTGTGCGTAAAATGTGATAAATGATCTTTTTGTCTTGAATCTTTGGATCCAGCGGTGAGTTTCTGCAGTACTTTGGGTCGTGGTTGTAGTAGCAGAAGGTTTTGTTGTTTGTGAGCACCAGCCAATCAGACGAAAGTTGGCTTAGAGAGGGAGGAGCTTAAACAGCTAGGTTCAGACAAAGGAGGAAGTGAGGGGTAAATATTTGGGGTTTGAGGAGGGCCTGCTCTGATGAGCCTTTCATGTTTCTATTTTATATCTCAGATTTTATTTTCCCTTCATTTGGGAACTTTTAGCTAATTTTAATATTTTGCTGAAAATAAACTCATCAATTAAAACGGCTCTCATTAGCATCAACATGTGAAAACAGCCCTGCAGGGAAATGTTTAACCGCCTCCTCCTGAGGAGCTTCTCATAGAGCTTGATGATGTCGGAGGGGAATCCAAAGAGCCTCTCCTCTATAAATGTTTTGAATCCACTTCACAGCAAATATCACTTAAAGACAGAGACACACTCTCTCAGCTTCCTCGCTCAGCTCCTCATCATGCAGATTATGCTTCCTTCGCAGCTCTCTGGGTTCTGATGAATAAAGACGAGGAGCCCTGACAGCTTAGAGAGAGTCAGCACTCTGCAGCGTCCCCGACTTCAAGAAACACACTGGTCTAAACACAGAAACGGGGTTAATTAGAGCATTAATTCCTCCGACCTCTCCTGTTATCAGCGTTTCAGAGCATGACTCACATTCGACTCAACACGCTGGATTTATTCAGGAAGGTCGAGCTCTGGAGACTTATTCCCCATGACAACCGTCTCGTCAGGACGGGAACAGCCGAAGTCGTCTTTCAGAGATCCGATGCACCGACAGCTCTAACTAATAATGCTGTGCAACCAGTAACAGCAGTAATGAGGTGTAATCTGGGCTTAAACTGGGATTTCTCACTGGTGGGACTATTTCTTTAGCAGAAAGTAGATCCACTGGATACTGCTTTTGTCTGTTGAGACTGTGGATTGAACCTGTCTCAGTGCTTTGACTGCTGGGATACGCTCCATAACAACAAATCCTTTCTGTAGGTTTGACCTCTGAACTACACCCACTCTGAGTCTGTTTCTGTTTTTACTCCTGGGTCTTTTATTTTGAAAACTGATATGATTCTCTCTGCTGTTCCTGTGGTTGACTTCCTGCCCTGCTCACCTGCTCTACGGTCGTGTCCAAATTCATGGGCTGCATCCTCCTGAGGACCCGGCCTTCGGGGTCTACGTGGGCCGGGTCCTCAGAAGGTCGGGTAGGCCGGAAGTGAGCGGCTGTGAAATGGGACGGTCGAGCCTTCAGATTTGCGTCACCGCTGTCTCGGTGGAGTTTAATAAACTTTTGCAAATATGTGATGTCTTGATAAACAGAGCAGATATTTGAAGTTTACACAGCGACATTCTCACCAGAAAATATTTTAAAAGTTTATTTTGTGACCCAGAAAGATTAATAAGAGTAATATTAAAACTAAGCAGCTGGAATTGGCTGGGCCGCGCTATGAATTCTGAGATATGGTGGGCCACGAAGAACACACCCAACCCATCCTTCAAATTCGGGGAAAAGGAGGATGCATTTGGAGGAGTCTACGAATTAGGGCAGCCTTCGTTGCGTCGCCGTGACGTAATCGGCCTCAGGAGGAAGCAGCCCATGAACTTGGACATCTCCTATGTAGCTTCAGACGGTGAAACTGGATGTGTCATGAGTTTGTGTGATCAGGTCCACTCATCAAAGCCAGAACACAACACACTGTGCACAGTGTCATTTCAGTTTCCACTGAAACAGGCCCCGCCCCCCCCAGAGGGCCTAAAGCTGGGATCAAAGAACTGATTGATTTACGCTGTACTCACCCAGAGCATTAAAGCATTACACATACTCTCAGCTGAGTTTTGCAGAGAGGTCCAGTTTGTGTAAAAATCATCGCCAAACAAGTCCGTTTGA
This sequence comes from Astatotilapia calliptera, assembly GCF_964374335.1. Classification (NCBI taxonomy): domain Eukaryota; kingdom Metazoa; phylum Chordata; class Actinopteri; order Cichliformes; family Cichlidae; genus Astatotilapia; species Astatotilapia calliptera. Next base: position 1,497,693 of record NC_137425.1, read on the forward strand.
TTAAGCTCACCACAGAAGGACCAGTTTCTGCTGAGCGAGCGTCAGTGTAAGGTCCTAATGAGTGTTCAGCAGCACCACAGGACGCCAACAAGGAACTCCAGAGATCAAACCCTCCCTGTCAGAGCACAGGCATCTGCAGCCACGCGTTTAGAAAACATCATATAAATACTTCAAAAAGGCAGGAGCGCTCGTTTTAGACAGACAGCACAGCCGGATGATGCTCAGTGATAATTCATTACTGCACGCCTCCCACTGCTGTACAAGAATGAAGAGTTTGCACAGCACAGCGTGTTTAGCATTAGTACTTTGGTCATGTGATCACCTCACAAAGCTGATGACTGTGGTGATCACATGACTTTGAGTCTGCTGTGAGACCTGCACTTCAAACTGGGCAGATGGAAAGTTGAAGCTTTACCTCTCGTAAGTAGCAGGAAATTCCTCTCAGGGCTTCACCCATGGCAGTCGGAGAGGGAAGCTGAGGGCGAGACGAGAATAGAGCAGAGAGAGGAAACCGTGAGGATGACTTTTGATGCTTCATCGTATCATAGACTGTATATAGCAGATGGAAGTCTGTATCAGGCTGTAAACGTGTTTCTTTCTGCTGTAACGTTTGAACATGGGAGTCTATGGGGACTGACTCACTGCTGGAGCCTGCTGGACGTTAGTGGAACTGCAGCAGATTCTTTCTCTTTGTAAAACCTGTTTAACCCTTTAAGACCTACCATAGAACCAAGTCCGCCAGAGCTTATAGTATATTTTTACATGCTGTGGAGCCATTTTTGGGAGCATTTCAAGTTGCTATACATCAATACAACCATTATAGCCCAGATTTTAATCATATGTATTCATTAAGTGCATAGTAATTACATAAATTGCAAAAAAGTGCAATAAACTACAAAAAAATTGAAAATCGTTTTTGCTTTTTTAACATATATTTGTAGTTAGAGAAATTTAAGAGGCTTATCCCTCAAAACTGTAAATACAAAAAAGTTGCACAAAATAGTTTCCCACCACAGGAAATTTATTTTGAGTGTCTTCATAGTTTTATTTTTGAAATACACCAATTTTCATACACTGCAGGAAAAACGAAAATAAATATTATACTGCAAATTTGCAAAAAAGCAGCATATGCATCAAAATAAACTATTTCCAGCAGTGCAATATGAGTCCTAAGCATCCCAGAAACGACACAGAAAGCCATAAAGTCAAAGATAACTTTTAAAAAGACCAGTATAGGCCCTGAGGCCCTGATGGTAAAAAAGACTACATTTCCGCGAAAATGACGTCACTTCCGGTTTCGGGCAGGTAATGGCGGAAATGCAAAAGTTCGCGCTGACGTCTATTCCAACGTAGGAAGTGTTATGAACAGCTGATCGGATCGGCAAAGCGTGTTTCTGGAATATTATGTTTTAGTTCCTGCAAGCGCTTTTTATGCTATTTTTGCAAAGCTTTGTGTGGAAGGAAACCGTGACCGAGGACAAGCTGATGGCATCAGATGTAAGTACAACTCCTCCGGTTTCATATGCAAAAAAAATTTTTGTGCTAGCTTACGTGGTTGCAGAGCTACTGGGATTTAAAAATAGTTACGCAAAATAGAGCGTGTCCGCTCCGACCGGCTCTAAAGGGTTAAAGTCTGGATTCCATCTTTACAGTGAATCACATGAAGGTGCACTAGGACCGTAACCTCCTCGTCACAAGGAGACGTCATTCGTTGCCTGGTGATTTTATTGCATTACGCTGAATTTTTTCACGTTGGGTGACCAATTGCACAAATTCCATGTTTATGTTGCAGTCAGTCTGCTGATGACAGCAACTTGTCACCAACATCTCTTTAAATCCTCTGGTTGTGACCAAGGTAGCTGAGCATCTGTGTCGTCCTGCAGTTACGTTGCCATCAGTGTTTGTGTATGTAGATGGCAACAGATTTGCGATGTCTCCCAGTTTATCACCGTTAATCGCCGTGTTATCACAGAGTGTATGTGACTGTGGACCTGATCCCACTCAGCTGCACACTGACTCAGTCTGCAGGACCTGATTGGAAGTGACCACAGACGGGGTCTCCATCTTCAGATCAAACACTTAAAGCTCTACAAGTTCATCATCATGCTGCAGTTTTTGTTAGTGTGACTGCAACACAAACGTCAACCGAGGAACAATTTTTGAAAATAAACCCAACGGGATCCAAAATTCTTGACAGTTTCTGAAAGTCACAAAATTTTATCTTTTTATAGCTTTTAGGAAACGTGTAATAACATTTTCATTATTAAAGTCTTTTTCCAGCGTGTGCGCGTGCGTGTGTCCTACCGGTGGTGGATGCTCCAGGCAGGTGTGGAAATGTTTCGTCTGGTCGGGTTTCACGCGCTTCAGAGGGACTCGGGACTCCCCGATTAACTCATTATGAGTCAACTTGTCCTCGTCACACACGGACAACCTGAACAAGGAGAGGAAGCAAAGGAGTCAGGAGGGGAGGGAAGGAGAGGAAAGAGGAAAAAGTAGAAAAAAACAAAGAACTACTGTTGAAATGAAATAAACAGGAGAGGAGTGTGAAAGAGCACCAGAGGCAGGAAAGGAACCAGGACATAGCAGAGGAAACAAACAAAATGAATTTAGGAGACAGGAGATGAAACTGCAGATGTATTAGGAATATAGTAAAGATTGCATGAAACAGTAGAGCAGACAGGAAAGGGATCAGAAAACAAATGAAGGAAAGGAAGCAGGAAACAAATCAGAAGGAAAAGGAAAAATGAATGGGATAAGGAAACAGCAAAGGAAACAAGAGAGGACAAAAGAGATGAAACAGAGGAGGAAACAGGAGAGGGAATGGCAAAGGAGACTAGTGAGGAAACAGGGGAAGAAGCAGAAGAGGAAATAGGAATGGAAACACAGAAAGGGATAGGACAGTGATAAGGAATCAGGAAACTAAGACCAGAGAAGGAACAGAAATGTGTAAGAAGACGAAAGACCTGGCAAGGAGATGAAAATGGGAAAGGAGACAGGAAACGAAAGAGGAAACAGCAAAGCAATTGGGAAACAGAAGAAATAGAACAAGAAAAAAGACTGAAAACAGAAGAGGAAATAAGAAAGGAGAGGAGGAGATTACAAAGGAATCAAAGGAGGAAGCTGAAAAGAAACATGAGAGGAACAGGAAACAGGAGGAATAAAATAAGGAAGTACATAAAGGTCTGAAGCTCAAAACAACCTTTTTTTCTCAATGAGAACTTTTAAACACAAGCTCACAAAGTACTTCACAGACACAGGAAACACACAGATGCACCTCTAAGAAACCGACGACATAACCGAGTTCAAGATGAACCTCCGCCCGCACGCCGAAACAAAAACAGCTTTATTCTTCTTTTGCTTTTCAGACTGAGATTAATGATCATCTTTAGAGCGTTTCAGTTTCCGCCGCATGGCCGTGTTTGCATCTCATACTTTATTCAGTGGGAGAAATCTGGACACGAGCAGGAGGCAGAGGGAGAGTCGACCTCCTCGGGCTCAACGTTAGACTGGAACTAGTTCAGAATATCATTATTCCCGCGCTTCCTCTGGGATTTCTGACAGTGATTCACGCTTCTCCTCACGCCCTGATGCATAACAAATTTCCCACGTGTGGGACTAATAAAGGTTATCTTATCTTATCTTATCTTATAACCTCCGTCAGCCGCAGGCGTAGGAGAGGAAACCCTCCTCCTCTTCCTCCTCCCGCTGCTGCTGACAAGCACTTGACAGCTCTGAAAAAGGTCGCGAGTGTGATCGCGATCAAACTGCAGAAGCTGCCAGTGAAAAAGCAAAATGTCAGATCAAACGAAGCTGCCGACTCCCGACACGCTCCTCCTCATCCAGCCATCAAACACGGCACCTCCACAGCCTGTCGGGTGGTGTCGAGGCTGAGCGTCAGCAGGCCTTCGTCCAGTTCATTTACATTTAGCACACAGTGAGGGAAAGATGCCGGCTCTAACATCGAGCCCTGCTGAGGTTAGTTCATACCAGACAAGAAAGGAAACAGGAAACAAGAGGAAGTAATGAAGGAAAGAGCAGGAGATGGGAGAGGATACAGAGGCAGAAATAGCAGAGGAAACACTATAGGAAACAGGAAATGGGATAAGCAAACATGAAAAAGAAAAGGACATTGGGAAGGAAATGGGAGAGGAAACATAACAAAAAAAGAGAAATAATCAGGAAGCAAATGGAAATGAGACTGGAGAGGAAAGAAAGGGGAAAACACTGAAACAGGAAGTGACAGGGGAAATGATAAGTAGACAGTAGCCTAAATGATGCGAATCAGACAGTGAATGAAACATCATCAGGGGAGACATCAAAGAAAAAAACGATGGAGAAAGATGAGGAGACGTGGAAACGACCAGAGAGGAAGAGGACACAGGAGAAGAGAAACTGGAGCGACAGCAAAGGCGACAGGAAACACAGGAGAGAAAAGTAAAATAAGGAAGTGAGAAGAGAAGAAATGGAACAGCAGAGGACAAAGAGAGGCAGAGAGGAGTAGGAATACAAGAGGGAACGAGACAGGATGGAAAACAGAGGGAACGAGAGGTTTAAGGAAATGTAAGAGGAAACATGAGAGGAGACAGGAGAGCAGTGTTGGTTTGTGCTGAGACCAGAGGCAGGAACGGCTTCATCCACCCTGCTGGAGTTTCACCTGTTTACATCTTCTTGTTCTGACAGTGTGTAAACACACACACACACACACACACACACACACATGCACACACACACACAGACACATAAACACACACACACACACACACACACACACACACACATGCACATAAACACACACACACACACACATGCACATAAACACACACACACACACACACATGCACATAAACACACACACACATGCACATAAACACACACACGCACATAAACACATGCACATAAACACACACACGCACATAAACACACACACACACACACACACACACACACACACATGCACACACACACACAGACACATAAACACACACACACACACACACACATGCACATAAACACACACACACACACACACATGCACATAAACACACACACACACACACACACACACACATGCACATAAACACACACACGCACATAAACACACACGCACACACACGCACACACACACGCACATAAACACACACGCACACACACACGCACACACACACACGCACATAAACACACACGCACACACACACGCACACACACACACGCACATAAACACACACGCACACACACACACACATAAACACACACACACGTTTCTGCTTTTCATCAAACTGCATCAGATCAAACGTCGTGTTGGAGACGGACGACAGACGGCGTCGGCACAGCTTCCGATTAAACCTTAATACAAACGGCATTTTAAATGTGGATGCAAACAATGTGGGAATGCTGACGGGAAAAATCGAGACAGCGAATGCTGTGAGCCGAGCGTGTCGCCAAGCTGCTGCCCACCAGATATATTTATAAAAACTGAAATTCACAGCGTGGAGCGCGTCGACACTGAGCCTGTGTGTTTGGGTGACTGACCTCTCCTTAGCAAGGCTTTTATTTTTATTTACAGCCTGAATCTGTCTGAGATTGCCAGCTTCTGGGGATCAAATCGGTTCAAAGGTCAGAAGCCTGCAGAGCTAATACTGAGAAATCGAGACATCTTTATCTGAACATAATGAAGTCGTGAACTCTGACCCAGACCACGAACCTAAGCTGTGCTCTGACCTCTAAACAGCAGCTTAATGAGGCGAAGTCCACAGAAGCTGTGAGAACAGTTTTAGAAAAAGGGGATTTTTCATAAGATTTGTAAAGAAAGTGAAAATATAGACTGTTTTTTAAAAAGAAACTAGACGAAGAAATAAGGAATTGTTTAATATATAAGACCACAGCTGTTAAGATTGGCTTTAGCTTCTTTTAAAGAGATAGCAAGGATAGTGGAACTGCAGCCCTGCAGCAGTATATTAATGACTAACCTCATGTTGTGGATGGATTATCTCAGTTGTTCTGACTGAAGTTTGGTCCGTTTACAGCATCCTGCCGTGCGATTACATTTGTCTCTAACCATTAGTGATGCTCGAATCATGAACGAATCGTTCAATACTCGAGAATCACTTTACTGACTCATGAATCATGATTCACAAGCCCAACTGACTCACTGACTCATCCCTGTTGCTGTTAGCAGCAATGTATCTAGCTTATAATTAAAATTATGGAGAAAAACACAACATCCAGTATCTTAACAAAAAAATTTCTGCTCTGAACTGGAAGAAAAAAACGTGAGTAGAAGCTCACATCAAGAAAATAGCTCCTCGGTTCACAGTAGCATCGCTCTGCTAACATGCTAACAGCACATTTGAGCTACTCACCCCCTTCCCTCCTGTGCTGAATCATAGAGCGAACGAATCACTCACTCACACAGTAAAAAGAATCAGATTTACCATCACTACTAACCATCAGGAACCATCACGTTGACTTTTATCGAGTGGAAGAAAGTTAGCATCATCCTCCAGCTTCAGTGTTTATGCTAACATAGCTGTGTCGCTAGCGATCACGTAGCACATCGAATTTAATAAATTCTGTTTTCATTGTCTGGATGTTAAACCTGGTAAAGCAGCCACGCTATCATTGTATTACAGATGAAAGTGCAGTTTGTAGCTCAGTGATGCAGCAGAGTTTGGACCCGGAAACAGTTAATGACGTCAGACACACAGACCGGATGGGCTTATTATTAGTTACTAATCACTCTAATAGGAGTGTTGATGCTATCATTAGTATTTTTCTTTCCTTCTTTTTTGTCTCCTTTTGTGAGATACTGAACCCCAATTTGCTCTGTTGTGTTCATCAGAGTGTGACTGTCAGACAGAAAGTATTTAGGTGTAGAAAAAACCTTATGTGAATGAGGCGCGTTTTATTTGACTGATCCCGTAGAGTAGAAACTGCTGTATAACCACAGATTAATCCGTGATGTAGTGAGTCCACGAAAGGTACACATCTGTGTGGTTACACAATGCCTGAGCTGACGGGGTGAGAGGCTGTGTTTTTAAGCCCCGACTCTTTAATTAAGCTTGTTTTCCAAACAGGTGTTTTTGTTCAGAAAGCAAAAACCTGTTTGTTAAAATGTGAAGTTTTATAACCGAGACTGTTTTAGGAAGTAAGGACATTAATACAACGGATTCTTAGACGTTTTTCAAGTTTTGAAAAGTGAGAAGTGTCATCATCTGACTTTTACAGCATAGTGAGGAGAGTATTTGAATGACACACAGTTTCAACTTTTCCCCCAACCTTCGAAAAACGTTGTCGCAGCGCTGAGATCAAACCCAGATCTCAGCTGTTTTCATCAATGTTCAGCTCTTTAATCCAGCCAAGGTTTGACACTTATGGTTTTGGCGTGGGCCAAACTGAAAAGAGTCAAACAACTCCTGTGCACGGGAGGCCAAAGAAACGCCGCACTTACTGGGCTGCTGTTGCTCGGCTTACTTTTTCATTTGGATTTCAGAGGTTTTCAGGCTGTGAGCGAGGAGCAGAGACAGAAGAGTCATACGCTGCACATCAGATCCAACGATATCATCTGTATCGTTACATCTGATGTGCAAACTCATTTAGAAATCAGAGCACTGAGAGTCTTCATGTTTTTATACTTCAGTGACGGCTCAGATGAAACGATTAAAAGCTAATTCTGCGGATTCAGTCTTCAAATTGTAAAGAAATGAAAGGCTACAAAAGCAGCGGGTAATGGCCCCGAACAGCCGAGCTGCAGACAGAAATGACCGATAATCACCTGAGGCTGCAATTACCAGATAACGTCTCTCTGTTCAGTCTGCTTTCATGGCTGTACTGGACCTCCATGGGATGAAATATAATATAAGTCTCTTTTATTTATGCAGCTTCAAATCACGGATGCATGTCAGAAGCTTAAAGCCAGAGACTGATGACTTAAGGAAAAGTTAAAGCTCCCGAAGCAACAAGACAGCAAAGTTTTACCTCTAAAGAATAAAACTTGTGTCAGCCAGAATTTATTATCCCAAATCCCTTTAAATCCAAGCAGATCACAGCTTTCTTTGTAAAGAAGGGAGCAGAGTGTTTGATGATGAAAAGTTTTGGAGTGGAGGATCCCGTTAAGGAGCCAGGACAAGGAGGTCACTGCTTCAGGAGGAACCGTGAGACGCCAGCTCGTGTTTCCCTCACAGGTTCATTCACAGCTTTGCTTCGGTGTTTTCCACACGTTTGCTCCCGAGCTCCGTAATCGAAGGCTTCCCGCTGCGTTCACCGTCCCGCTGTGCTGCAAACACATGTTTATCAGTACAGGGGGGCTCCATCATTTAGAAGACCACGCCACAATTCTCCACAGGACACTTCTGATTATGCTGCACTCTGAAGTCAAATGAAAAAGCAGCAGGACGATCACGTTGAAAGGAGCTGTTGCCTCTGTCATATGTTCTGTACGTCACGCATGTTGCCAACAGCCTGGAGGGCAGAGCACGCTGTATTCTGCTTCTACGTTCAGCTCAGATCCTTCAGTGATGTGCACCAAGATGTTGGAGATCTTCTACCAGTCGCCAGAGGTGCCAGCAGGGTCAAGGCTGGAACGATTCAATCATTGGTCAGTCAGTCAGTGAGGGTCAGGACTGAACACACTGCTGTCCATCGTGGAGAACCCATCGTGGAGAACCCACCTGAGGAACGCTGCAGGAGATGATGCTGTTCTCTCTGCAGGTGAACACTCCTGTCAGGACAGACTCCACACATTTCTGGATCGCCCTTCATGCTGCTGTCTCTTCAGGTTTACACTCTATATATTTTTATTAATGCCGCTTGCACTACCACTCTTTCTCTCTTGCACAATCTCAGTGCACGCTACATCGTCTGCACAGTTCAGCATGAGTCTGATTTTTATCACTGCTATACATAAAAATTTGCACTACTGCATTATTAGTCTTTCACTTTACTATTAACAGTGTTGATTTTGTGAATTATACTATTTTATTCTGTATGCTGCTGTGGAAACAGTAACTTCTTCTTCAGACCAGCACAGTATCAGAGAATCAGTACAGACGGTGCTGCATCGTTGGACCCAGACAGACTATTTATTACTGCTGCCACTGTGACACCCTGTGATAATGTGTTTAAACATGTTTCAGCCCTACAAACCACAGCTTCTAACTGTGACTGCTGCAGTGAATGACAGCCTGGTCAGGGTTAGGTTTTCACTCAGTCGTGTGGTTGTTTCTCTCATGAACCATGACCGAGGACTTTCTAACTGCAGGGACTCACAACAAGTTTAAATAAGAAGCCACAGATATTCTGATGTCCGTGATCAGGCAACAGGCACGTGCAGAGGAGGGGGGGGGGGGGGGTAGAGGGGCTTGAGCACCCGCCCCTTTCCTGATGGGTGCCCAAAGTGCCCTTTTGTTGAGGTAACTTTTTAAAAAAAAATAATTATTATTTTTTATGTGTGTGTGCGTGCGGAGTCCTTTCTGTGCCCCTCAACAATAATATTTAACTATTAATCACAGTTTTGCTAAATAAAAGGATCTGGCTTGCATCAGTCACATGATCACATTTAACCAATGATCACTCTTGACGGCAGAACGCGCTGGTTACGAGCCGGGAACGAGCTCACAAAGAGCACGCGCATTTTTAGCGGTCCGGAGCTGCAGGAGAAACACAAGTTAACTCAGAGACACAGACTGATGCGACAAAACCAGTAAGTAGGTGCACAGCGCACACTGTAGTGTGTAGCACCCAGGAGTATTAGCTTATTACGTACACGTTGGACTGACGAACTGAAACAAACGAGCGTGCTGTGTGTGCAACAGCGTGACAAACATTACCTGTCCTTTTATTAACTGCACAGGTAGTGCTGGTCACAGCTGCTGGCTACCTGTGTAAGGCTGTCATGGGTCTGTAGCTCTGTCACCGTTTTAGGGAACATATTTCGTTTTAAAGTATTTAGAACATATTTAGTTTTAAAGTAAGTTTCCGGGCTTTTCCTGCCTTTCTGGAGGGATTATATTTCACTAAAAAACGATCTAATATGCATGTCCACATAATAATTATTATAATTATAATATATTAAAAAACACAAGCTGTATTTTAAAAAACATACATTAAGAAGCAGATTATATTAGATTTATATTTTAAATAAGACAAAATGTGGATGTTACAGCAGTAAAATGATTGTATCTCTACAGTTTAAACATGTAATAAGCTTTGCCCCTGCACAGAGTGGATAGTGAAACAAATGCAATCATCATAATGACATTATTTCATATTTATTACTTCCCCCTCCTCTTTGCTTTATTATTGTAGCTCTAGTAATAAATAATAATGTAAGGATTCTGGATCAGCACCATGATGCCCATAGTATATACAGTATTCAGAAGAAGGTCTAAAGTGTCACTGTGTGTGCATGTGTGTGTTTTATGTATATAGATTTTTTTAAATTATTACTCATGATATAACATTGTGCAGACATGCCTGGTAAGGACATGAGGAGGAAACAGCAGGAGCTGTGTGAGGCTACTAAAGGCAGGGCTATAACATTTTTCTGTCATCATTTTATTTTAGATTAAGTGCAGGAGTTGTTAGGTGTGGATAATTAGATTATAGTTTATTGCAATAGCAAGTTGTGCCTTGTTCTCAGATAGACAGCAAGTGGAGAGTGATATATGAAATGATGGGAAGGAAGGAAGAAGAGAAGCAAAGAGTGATTCACAGGCAGAGCCTAAATTATTTCTCACAGTTTTTTGTGTCCTTATGGTTCCAAGCGCTGTCACCAATCTTTGCATTTTGTTATTATCTCATGACACTTGTTTAATCAGCTACCATCTCTTCTGTGGACTTTTTAATGTCTACAGTCTCAGATCAACACAGCCCTGCCCTTCCCATATTAGATTCTTGATGAATGTGTGTTGTTATTCAGCCTGGTTCAATGTGCCCCTTTTTAACTTTGGGCACCCGCCCCTTTAAACCTCTCTGCACGGCCCTGTCAGGCAAGTGGGGAGTCTCAGTATGGTCTGAATCTTTGTCATTGCTCTTTTATTTACTTGATGGTAGTTTTCACCAGTGTTGGGTAAGTTACTTTAAAATAGTAACTTAGTTACATTACTAGTTACTTCTCTCAAAAGTAACTCAGTTACTTCAAGTTACTCGTTACTTTCAAAGTAACTAGTTACTAGGGAAAGTAAGTTTGGTTTTACTCAGAATTCTCTTGTTAATGTGTTGCTTCCATAACTTTGCAGTCTTCTAGCTTGCTTACTTGCCACAGTGCACTGTGCCACCTACCAACAGAAAGGAAAAGATAATGTGCACATTTCCACGAGAGAAACCCCACGCCTGGACCGTCATTGACTGCTGCCATGATTCTAGCCTACGTCACAGTGTCATGTGCGCCTTTTACATCCAACACAAAAACTGCAGTCGTGGTGCTTTCGATTGTACTCAGAACTCTGAAATTCTGCCTTCTGAGTAGGAAGATGTAGGTAACAGCAGACTGCAGATGAGCTGCATACAGGGCTGGACTGGGACAGAAAATCGTCCCGGACATTTTGACTAGAGACCGGCCGCCATTATAGGAAAAATCATAAAGCCTTTGAATGAAAACAAACGCTGTTGTGACAGTGATGTTCACTGTTCTGATGGTATATATGCATCAATCTATCAATCGTTTGTTGTAAGACTCAGATAATTATTTTTTAAAAGCGAGACATTTTAAATGAGAATAAGAAAGTATTTCTTTGTGCCCCCCTCTCCCTGTTAATGCCCTACATGGCCCCCTGGCAACACTTTGCTAGACCCGCCCCTGCACAGTCACCAGCTGTCAGCTACTTAGAAAAGGATCCTGGTGTTATTTGTCTCTCAGAAACAGTTCATAACTTCCCTTCAACTCATCCATGTCACCTAAAAGGTAAACCTGTTTCTCCATCACAGCTCTGATGGTTCAGTAAGGACATCTCCTGGTTTCATCTTCATGTTTCCCTCTCACCAGATAACCAAACCATCATGACCAGCAGCTTTACAGCTGTGGCTCCAGCAAACATCAGCTGATACTAGAAATTAATATTAAATAAACTCTAACAACAGCTGATCAAGCTTAAACGTGCTGCTGTTGTTTAGTGCGACATCCGCTGGTTTCCTCTTTCGGCGCAAAGTGAGCGATAAATAAACAAGAGAGCCGATCAGCTGATCATTGATCAGTTTCATGACTGAAGTAGAAACAGGAGAGGGAGGGGGGAGAATGAGAGAAGAGGCAGCTGTGCAGCAAAGACACAGAATAACTCCAGCTTTGTGTCTTTTTCATTGTAGCTGAATTACGGGACAAACTGTTCCTTTTCACCTCAATAAGAAACGCGTAATATTTTCTCTGAATACCAGACGGGACGGTTGGCAACTCTAATAACTTATGAACAAAATAAAGTTCAACATCATTAACTTCATAGCACCACCCAGCTGTATAGAAACTCCGTCATGCTAGCTAGCACGCAGTACGGAAAAAGTCAGCATAACGAAAATAAACTCCACCTAAGCTTGGTTCATATCTGACCCAGAGAGACTGCAGGTCATAACTTCTTACCTGAAGTTCAGTTCACACTTGGACCGGCGGCCGCCTCGGGTCTCTCCTCTTGCCTCCCCTTTCCTTCATCCACCTGCTGGCCTCCACCACTTGCTAATGTTACTGAATCTGTGGAAGCTCCGCGATAGCCACCACACGAAGTAACGAGTAACGAGCCTATCTAAATCCCAGTAACGACTAACGCGTTCCTGATTTTGGCATAATAACTAGTTACCGTGCTCGTTACCACAATGATAACGTAGTTACTGTAACGCGTTACTTAATAACGCGTTAGTCCCAACACTGGTTTTCACTCTGTGAGTTTATGAATAATGTTAGGCACACGCTGTCCTGGGTCGCTGATCCAGTGCTTTGTGTTCTGGTGTTTCCAGAGTGACTCCTAGTTCAGTTTTCCATAGTGGCTCTGGTTTCGTCCCCTTACTGTTTTGCTTGTGTGTTGTCGGCAGTGTTTCCTGTTTGTCAGTCTTGTTGTCATGTCCCGTCCATTATTCGTCTCAGTGTTCGGTCTTTAGCAGAAGTTCATGTCTTGTCTCTGCAGTGCTGCGTTTGGGTCCAACCTCTGCTGGCACACAGCTGGACCCTCACACCGACATCAGATTATGGACACTGAGAGTTAATTTCTGGGTTTTTGTTTGCAGTGTAAATTATTTCAACATGCACCACTAAAAATCTGGGGCATGTTTTTACCTTCATCAGGGGTAAAACTTATTTACCAAATCACAGCTTGTGGTTTTGTAGAGCAACTTGCTATTTGTCCATGTTAGCTTAGTGTTAGCCATCATCAGCCAGAATAAAGATGGCTGAGGCTCATTTGTCATTTAAACCCAAAAGTCTTTCTGATGTTTACTGTAGTTTTTTACGATGGCTTCATTCACTACAACAAGCCTTTTTTGGCTGCAGCTGTTTATCTGATAACTCTGACAAACTGCTTTATTCACAGCAGCTCGCTGTGCGCTCTTTGCTGTTGTCTCTGACTCTGTGAAGGACTGATTCAGTCCAATCAGACTGTTAGAGGCAGCCAGAGAGTCGGGGAAGGATCTTGATACAATATTGGCAACAAAAAGTGTTTGATAGCTGCGAAAAGCAGCAAAGACAACATTTAATTTCATCTTGGTGCAGCTTTTTGCTCCGACAGCTAAACTAATGAAATGTGACAACTGAGCTTCATATGTGAATGTCAGGATGTAAGAGCAGCTGATTAATGGCTGTGAGCATAATTGCTCTGAAATGAGATGTGATGAATTATCCCCAGTGTGTGTTTGTCACACACGCAGATATAAACACAGACCTCAGCGTCTTCCTGTGCATGTCTTCCTCTGTGATGCCAACATAAGTGAGCGTTTCATTCCACACTGGATTCAGGGAGTTACGGATCGTCCTCGTTTTCAGCTTATTGGCCTGAAGGACACACACACACAGAGATATTAGTAATTACTAACACAGTTTGACATTTCATTTCAGCAGCTCTGCACAGAAGTTCAAACAGTGCAGAAAATGTGTTTAAACCTTTTTAAGCTCAGGTATGAATCTCATTAAAGACTGAATTCGTGGCTGCGTCGCTTCAAGACAAAAGTCAAATAAAAATAAGATCCCATCAACAACAGGACGAAAGGAAAAACAGGTCAGAGAGAAGATTTTCTTTTTCACACCAGAGCCAAGATGGAGATAAACTTTAATGTTATTTGGGGACCCAGACAGTCATTGCTGTCTCCTCACAGCAATAAACTCAAGTTCACAAAGATTGCACAATTAATAAAGCAAAAATCAAAGCATCACTTCAGCGAAGGTGCCGGAAACCCGCCGAGAGACTTAACTAGCATCAGGATAAAAGTCAATCCGTCCTCAGTATTTTTACACATTGCTCGTGTCAGGAGGAGGATTTCGTTTCATGGCTTTGAAACGGCTTCTGAAAATCCTGAAATGAGCCGAAGCCAAAAATGTGCTGCCAGCACCACCACTGAACCGTGGACGCTACATTTCAGGCGCTCACAGGCGGCTTTACGTAAACACAGAGGCCACGAAACCAGAATAAAATCACTTTTTACATATTTCAGCTGACTGTATCATGTTCTTCTCATTTCCAGCTGCATATTTTTATTCTTAGAGCAGTTTTGCATCGTTGACTGCTCAAAGTGAAGCGCTCTCACACAAAATAACCTCCGTGGGAAACAAAACCTTGTGACACTTTTTTGAACATGATCAACTTTGTCAAACTGATGTCAGTTTGATTTTCTGAAGCATGGATATTAAAAGGTAACAGTCACGTGATTCCAGCCTCCTAACTTCCTGTAACTTCCTGTAACTTCCTGTCTTTGACACGACAGCGCTGAGTGTCCCCAACAGCTTCTGTAGTCTAACTGTTCATAATGGTAAATGAATAGTTATTAATAACTAAGCTCAACTTTTTGAACCTGAATAATCAGATTTGACCAATCAGACCACGAGGTCGACTTTTCTTCACGCTGAGGATGAATTTTATCCAAAAACAACATGTTTGGTGTTATTTGTTACACAGGAAGTTCAAAAACGTCCCACTTTGTCAGAACGCACTCGGTGTGACCCGACGGCCGCTCTGACCGCGTCTACAGCACGCCACCAGTCGGGCCTACAGTGGTGCATGTCTGCATGTCTGAGTTTGAAGCTTGAAGTGAAGCGCTGTGAATACTGTACTGATGCGCTGAACACTGACTTCATTATTAGAACCTGACCGTGTTTTATGTGAACGCCGTTGTAACGGCAAATATTTGAGAGGAAATAAGAAAAAGCAGAAAAATAAATCTGGTCGGTCTGTGGCTGTACGAGCAGAGTGGCACCTTTACCTCCGGCTCATCAAAATGCAGAGAGAAAATAACAATGAGTCAGTGACACCGATGTTACCCAAGCTGCTAAAAAAAACAAAAACTCAACTCGACCAAATCTGGTGTGAGAGAAATAAACAACATCCCCCATATGGAAAAGATAAATCTTATAAAGTTTGTATCTGTCTTGTGTGAAACTTGTATGAAAAGCATACAGGAGTGAAAACAGATATAAGATCCCTTAAAAATTATATAAATGAAACTTGTATGTTTTGGATACTTACTAAAACAATGTATGAAAGTAATGAGAAAGTGGCCACTTTCATGAGTAATCACATATAAGTTTTTACTATTTCTTTTCCATATGGGCCATTTTAAGCAGCAGGAAGTGACACAGAGGTCAGAGGGCGATGCTTCGTCCTCTTATTTGTTCAGTTACACTAGCTGTGCTGCGCACCTCTCTGTAGGTGTTTGCTCCGCCCACAAAGTTCCCGTTTTCATGTGTAGAAACACGTCCGTCGACTGTTCATTTTCTGCTGATGCTACTTCATCCTCACGCTGGAGAGAATTTCACTTGTTCCTTTATCCAGCAATGAAAACGAAACAAGCGCCGAGCAAACAGTTTGCACTTTGGTCAAACTAGTGACATGAAAGAAAACAATTTATAACACATAAGATTCTTTTTAGGAGTTTCTAACCTGCCCACAGTGGTTTAGACTCAAGCCCGTCTTTCATGATGAAGGCTGTCGTGTCCTTCAAAGGGTCCAGTTTGGCTTTACTGTGAAACTGTTCCAAACAAAATCTTTAATTCACGCTGATGTTCGTGTGGGATGAACTGTTGTAACAGAGTCATCATCTTTACTTACGTTACAGCACCTCTGTGTGGCTTCCCCTAACACAAAGTCGAACGTCAACAGCAACTTTGTTCTAGATAAGCAGATAGGGCTGCGCGATATGACCAAAACCTCATATCCCGATATCAGACATCTATCGTCCGATAACCATATAAATCACAAACATGTAACATTTTCTGTAAATTCTGTGAATCTCGGGCAGCTCGACTTGCTTGACGTGTTTCCAGCTGCGCGTCGTGTAGCTGGAGTCGAGTGTTTTAACCGATGCATGAAACGACACATTTTTAGACATGAGTTGTAACGGCGCCGTTTTCTTTGTATTTATTACACGGCGTGCTGCGGGGAAAAGCTGTTCTAATGTTGGAGTCTAAGCTTTATTTTTTAGCACCTGGCGGCTCTTTTTTACTTCTCATCCGTAAATAATCTGCTCTTTCACATGATTCAGTTTATTTTGAAAAGTCTCAACAGGATCTTGAGCTTTATTGTGAAAGGTTTATGTGGAACATAAACAAGCGGACACGCGATGCTGTTATCGTCGTTGTTGCTAACGACAACACATAAAAACAGGCGCTTGTCCGTCCGTAGTGTGGTTATATTAAATATAAGAGGAAGAGAACTTTATTAATATAGCCACTACAGTGACATCAGAACATGAACAAATATTAATGTAAACAGTTTATTTTGAGACACCACGAAACAAACGATAGCGTGAAATGCAACGAAAGACGTTTTTATATCGTCATCAGATATATATGGTTATATCGAACAGCCCTATAAGCAGAAGTATGTGTAGCATCTGCAGGAAGGTTATTATCCCTTCAGCTGTTTCGTCAGGGCACTGATGTCTCCGTGTGCACATCTCTCCAAACACAGCAGGATCTAAAGGACGAGTAGTGTCTGATAGTCTGGGATGTTGAATTAGTCGGTACACTCAAATCTTGCCCTCGCCATGTTTCACTGGTATCACTGGTATAACCCTGTGGTATCGATCACAAAGAGGGCGACGAGCCGGCAGGTAGCAAAGTATGAAAGTGAAAGCATGAAATCTCAGAGATTAGTGCCGTGGTGAAGCAAGATGTCAGAGGAAAACAAGACAGAGGCAAAAACACCAGAGACACACGGTGAAAAATACTTTCAAAATAAAACAGGAAGTAAAGCATTTCTCATGAAGGTTTCTAACAGAGTGAAGTGATCTGGAGGCATCTGCAGTCATAACAACATTAAGATGACCTCCTTCACCTGAGGATACTCTGGAGCATCCTTACAAGCATCCTTCAGTTACTGCCACTAATGAGTCATCAGTCATTTTTGCCATCACCCACTGTGGAATGATGGGAGGTCAGCTGAGTGTTTCCTCTTTTTCCTTTCCCTTCCTGAGAAGTGCTGTAGTGCTCCTCATCAAGCTCATGCTGGAAACATGAGGCACAGCCTGCAGGTCAGAAACACCTGAACACTCAGTGGGACTTTCTTCTTCTTTCAACTGGAGCTTTTGAGGTCCACACAGTCTGCCTCCATCCTGCCCAATCCCAGCGTCCCGCTCTGTCACACCAACCCTCTGTGGTTATGAACGGTCTCTCACCTTACAGGCTCCGGGCAGCAGGTGCAGTTTGACGTACGGGTCAGCTAAACCGTTGAAGTCCATCGGCTTCAGACCCTGCAGATAACAGAAGCAAGTGAGCATATCATTATTATTATTTGATGTTTCATTGCATCCAGATTACAATCACGAAGATGGCGAGAGGAACGTCACGGCAGGTACAGCTATCCTCTACATGAACCGTGAGACTAACCCAGGAAAGGTTATAAAAACTATCATAATAATAAAGTTAAGAGAGGAAGTGAAATATGTCACCTGGAACGTATCATTAGAATAAATACAGAATCAGAACAGGAACCCAAAACCAAGAATTCCCACTTTACTATAAATCCAGCCGCTATAACCTGTGATTCCTGACATTTTCTCCACATCTTCTCCGGCTGTTCACATCTCAGGAGTATAAAAACTAAAAGAGGCGACAGGACAGATGATTTTTCCACACGGGCAGATGAAACACTTGATTTGAATCTCTTGACCTCATCAGTGGGAGCAGATCATCGTGACAAATTGCTCCTAAATCTCTTTCAACAGCTTTGACATTTGCAGTGCCGGCAGACGAAGCGATTTCTCCTTCTGTGCATATTCCCCTCCACCCCCACCCACAGCATTTTTAATGAGACCGAGGCACCACACAGAATCTGACCTTCCACATCTACCTGAAATACAATCCAGTGTCACAAGTGACAGCTATGATACCTCGAGTTTCAATTACATGTACTTTTGTTCATCAGTGTCAGACATCCAGTTTCATTTGAATGGTGTGAGCAGTTAGTTGGTTCAGCCACAGTCGTTCACGTGGACGCATGGCGTTTGTGTCTGACTCTCCTACAGCTTTGAGTTTGGGCTCCAGCAGCTGAAGCTGAAAAACCTGCAGTTCCTCTAATAATAATAATAATGGATTGGATTTATATAGCGCTTTTCAAGGCACCCAAAGCGCTTTACAATACCACTATTCATTCACTCTCACATTCACACACTGGTGGAGGCAGCTACGGTTGTAACCACAGCTGCCCTGGGGCAGACTGACAGAAGCGAGGCTGCCATATCACGCCATCGGCCCCTCTGGCCAACACCAGTAGGCGGTAGGTAAAGTGTCTTGCCCAAGGACACAACGACCAGGACAGAGAGCCCGGGGATCGAACCGCCGACCTTCCGGTTACAGATGCGCTTCCCAACCCCCTGAGCCACGGTCGAACAGTGTTAATGTTCACATGTATAAACCTACAAGAGCGACTCGCTGCACCCGCCAGAGGTCCCGTGTCCACGGCAACATCGGGTCAGAGCTGGATCGTGTTTGAATAATGTGGATTCACTGCCCGCACAAAAAGCTGCTTCTTCAAATATTTAACCTTAGAATTGGTGGATTATTCTGCTGAACGTTTCTGGCAGCGGTTACCAGGCGTGTCTTTTATTTGCTGATGTTAAAGGTGTTAAAAAATTCTGAGCTTTCCCTCGTCCCTGCAGAAAGAAATGTGTGCACACAGCAGGGAGCGCCGAGTTAATCCACCTGCTCGAATCTGAAACTGCTCCTTCATCTGCTGCAGAAATGAGTCGATGCCAGGAGGGAAATCACCGACATTCAAGTAGGTACTCAAATTAAGAAAACAGCAGAGGAAACAAAGGATACAGCAGGTGCTCAGATTATCTCCCATCCCTCACGAAATGAAGCAATTTCATTCTCACATGTGTTTCTATTAGTGTTGCACTGCAGAGCGAGAGCAGCGCCGACTGCATCAATGTCACGGTGATCTAAGAGGGAAGGAGAGGACTTTGCCTCTGTGCTCGAAGCGGCTCGTGTTGATCTCTGCTTCATTAAAATCTGAAGACTTTGCAGCTTCAGGACACAAACCATACATGACAGGAACAGCTTTGAGCTCCAACAACTTTCTGTCACCAGCTGTGGAGCACGAAGTGTGATTCAGTAATGGGACCAGATTCTTTTCATTTGTATTAAGTGTTCAGAATTCGACTGTAGTTCATTATGACCTAAAGTTAGCTTCCTCCGTGTACATTAAACAAAGCCTTCCAGCACGACAACCAGAAACGTGCGTTTGGTCATCACGTTGGTCTTGTGGTGAAGAACAACCTCCAGAAGACCAAAGTGACGGTTACTGATGGGCTTCAGCCCCACTGATGGTGAAAACACCATCAAACCTGGAGGAGCTTCAGAGATGCTCAGGACTGGTGAGGAGACGTGTGTGAGAACCGCTGCAGCTCGTAGCACAAAGGACGACCGTTAGCATCGTTCTCCTGGTTTTTGTTCCTGTGCAAAGTGAAATAAAACTGGGACGTTTGGAAATTTGTCGGGGAAACAGTTTGTGAGAGGTGCACTCGTGTCCTCATGTGTAACACGGGCAGAGAGCCGAGTAGAAAAAATGCCGTTTTTTGAATTTGCTGAAATCTGTTTCTGGTTCTTTGAAGCTAACTTTGGTGTGACTAATGAAAAGCTTTTTGTGAAATACAAACACTTTTGAGTTGTTTATTTAATGAGAACAAAGAGTTTATTCTCACTGTGAAATATAAAGCGGTGAAGGAGGTGAAGCGACTGCGCCATAATTCAGATCAAGCTGTCACAGCAGAGTCCAATTTAAGTGTCACAAACAACAAGAGGGAGACAAACGGAGACTGTAAAGAGACGACGGGCTGCAGTCAGAGCAGGTTCAGCTCCCCACACTCTGGATCTGTGCATGCACACTGAGACAGCGGTGCATGCAGCACACGCCAACATGCAGGGAGGAGAAATCTCTTTAATATATGCTGCGTTTGTGCAGGTTAGCAATGCTGAACAGCCTCAGCAGTGTGCGCACGGCGACAGCAAACAAACACGTCTCCATCATATTTGTGTTTGTAATGATGGGAGACGCCTCTCAGAGGTTCTCTGAGACAGACAAAAATAACCTTTCATTTCTTTCCTCCCTGAAAATAACTCTTTAGATCCACTTTTTTTATAAACACCTAAAACTTCATAGACATTTTTTGTTGATGTCTGAAGGCATCAAACACCGACCCATCACTTCCTGGACTCCACAGCCTACTGTGGTTTGCAAATCCCACTTTATAAAGCTTCATAGAGGGTGGAGTGTTATATCCCAGTAACATGCAAGTAAAATACTAGAATTCCACTCAGCACACCTGGAGCTCAGGCTTCTTGAACAGTTAGTACAATAACCTCGCAGCTGCCATATTACGGGTCAAATAATGTCATTATTATAATTTGAAGGCTCCAACAGCACAAACACAGACTGGAGGTCCAGGTCAGATGAAGCTAGCAGACAGCTACAGCCACCTGTGTCAGCTACAGAGGCCACGCCCCTAATAATGCAAACATGGAGCCAGGCTATAAAGTGTTGGAGCCTCTAGTGGACGTTAGAGGAACTGCAGATTTTGGTTCTTTAGCCCTGTAAAGCTGATGCTTGTTGATGTTTCAGTAAAATCAGCACCAAAAAGTTTCTGCTGGGACGTCTGCAGTAACTCCACTTCATCCTCACGGAGCTGCTGTTGGTCCATCTGCATTCTGAAAAAGGTGGTGTAGATTAGCAGCTGTCAGATCTTTAGGAACACCCCGCTCTGGATACATGGATCAAAGGTGGAGCTGTTGGATGGGGTGGTTTGGCCACACTGAGCGCAGTAGTTATCAGGAAGAGAATAAAATAGAGAATAAGAGTTTTAATAAATATTCCTGATTTTTCCCATCTTCTGCCACAAGCTGGACCCAGATAAGTTTGCTCCCTCTCTGTGGGCTCGTGCTGAGGGTGGGGATGTCTTTCAGCTTCAGCTCTCTCTTCATGACGTCTCAAGCCGAGAGTCTGAAATCACTGTCTTGGTGTAAGATGTGCGAAACCAGGAGTACCAGATGCTCGTAGCGATTGTGATTGATGGCTCGTTAGACAGAGCTGGATGATTCTTCTCTCACTCTCAGAAGGACCATAATTTACAAAATGCATTCAATGTTTTATTCAGACTTGTGACCGAGCCCATAAACCCATCAGGAGAGTGTTTACTGAGGTCACAGAGGAAGTCATGTGTCTTCTGCACAACCAGGAATCTTTTTGCATCTGACAGAGTCGCCTCCTGTTTGACATTAGTAAGAATTACAGCTGTCGCAGTCAGACGCAGAGGCGACGCCATCTTTTGTAACATCTGTGAACAGTCATGGTGAGCTGTGAGATGATTCTCCGAGCAAGCCTGACGGATGAGAACCCAAAACAAGGTGCGGTGTAACCTGTGCCAGGTACAGGCAGGCCGTCACACGTCTACCATAAGGAGGAGTGATCTTTGGTGAAGAGCCAGATTCTCCATAAATACACAACAATATGCATCCTTTCCTGGCCTGTCCTCCCGGGCTTTAAGCAGGACTGTCTGTGGCGCTCAAATAACTCAGAGGAACGACTCAAAAACAGGAAATGGTGTGATGTGATGGCTTTAAAGCCAGGAATGAATCCCACGTGGTGTGAAGGAGAAAAACCTTCAAACATTTTGCAGCTGAAGGGATTTTAAAAAGAAGAGAGGTCAAAGATTTCAGCGAGCCGATGTCAGACACGGCTGGACAATTATGCAAAACGCCTACGAGGAGGTATTTTGGTTAAAGTGGGCGACGCTTGTACCTGGTGCCAGCGGAGTAGTACGTTTAGTCTGTCAGTCTGATGTTTGTAGTGATGTGTATCGCTGCTGATATTCAAACAAAATGTCAGATAACCTGAGGAACAGTTTTAAAAGGGACGAATTACACGTTGTTTTTCATAATGACACTTTGAGGTAAAACCTCAGTGAAACCAAATGCATCCTGATGTAAAACAGCAGAAAACGTCATATGTTTCATCTCACTTTAGGCTGTTTGCTGGATATAGCACACGGCACGCCCATCAGCATCACTTTGGTGACTCCAGCTCGACGCCTGCTCTTCACACCAAACACGGGTCTCCAGCCCGAGGCTCGGCCGCCTCTTATCTCACCTCCTCCTGACTCCTGACACCTGCTCTGGGACTGTTACTGGGTCAACGACGAGCTGAGGATGCACGCATCGTTTTCCTGCAGCTTCCTCAGATCCATAATCAGAGATTACTCTCGCTCCTCAGCAGCAGCACCCAGACGAATAAAAGTGTGTGAGTGAAATTTACTGACCAAATAACAATCTGTGCAGCAGACCCACGGGTCCAAGTAGCTCAATAAATCTGAATTTGCACAGAAATACTATTAGAGCTCATATTTATCTTTGACAGCACAGCCTTCATTATTCTTCACTCTGTGGAGGGAATCTAATTCGTAGCAGTTCATGAAACTAGAGCAGATTTAATTTATGATGAGTGGTGAAAATCCACAGCTGAGAGCAGACTTTAATTATTATTATATAACATAGTTCCCTGTGTTTAATCTGCTTTATGCAACTTTCTCATATATCATGATTATTATTATTATTACTCTTATTGGATTATAACTTGTCTTAAAAAAGCTAAACAAAGTGATTTTCACGTGAAGGGCTCAGGGCGGATTTTTCTTTAAAATCCTGGGATCCTCCTTAAACGTGTCTTTCATTCCTGATATGAAGGTTTATGAAATATACTGAAGTTACTGCACAGCGTAAATCAGCTGATCGGTTTTACTCCATATGGGCTGTATGCTTCCTGTTGCATGAAAACAGAGAAGAAGAGCGTGTCGGTGTCTGCAGAGCGTCCTCACCTTGGCCCGCAGCACGGTGCAGTGCAGCTTGTTGGAGCTCTGCTCGTACCTCAGCTCGAACTCCAGCGTTCCCAGAGCAGCTGGGGAATCATCGCAGGCAGAGGGAGGAAACAGACAACATCCATGATTCATGAAAGAAAACATGATTACAAGCCTCGCGTCAACAAGCGCAAGAGATCAAAACTGTTAGATTTAATTGAAAGCATGCAAGAGAACAGAGAAACATGTCAGGCATGTCATGCAATCAGAAGATGGGAATCCAATTCGGAGGAGAGCGCACGTGACTCACAGTCTTCCTACAAAGAAGAGCAAACATTCACAGCCGTGCACGTGTAACAGGGCACACACGCTCGCTCAGATAACACGTATGATTCACACTAACACATCACTGCTTACATAACTAACCGCACTCATACGCTAACTCTGAGCTGCTGTGTGTAGCGGACGAACGGCTACGTTACTCTGCTGCACGGTGAACGAGAGCGGCCTCTGCCACGTCCTGGTTTTTCTTCTTCACTGAGTGAACCTCGCGGCTCAGGGCCGCTGTGACTGAACATTTTAATGTTCAAATGACAGAAAGACATGAAAATGACTGCAGAGGCCACAGGACGAGATGGCAGTCACAGTAACACAAAGAAAAAGAAAATCAAACACAAAGGCGTGATTTTGGCATTAAGTTCATTTCTATGGAGCCCCTCTGATGACATGGTCGAAAAAAGAAATAAATTGTGGCCACGAAATACTATTTCGAGGACACGAAATAGGTCTAACGTGGCAACGAAACAGATAACCTGCGCACATCATATTGATACAATTCCTGGACAGCTGCGTAGAGACATAAGCATGAGAGTAGGCTAAACCTATGCACCGTGGACAGAGACAGTATGATGAAGTTTTATTTTAGGCTGGGGATGAGCTACAAATGCATTTTGAAAAGCCTGCAATGCAAGGAACCATTATTACGGAGAGACATTTAAACAGGATACTGCGAGCCCAGTTGCTTTACAGATGTACGTAGGACCTGGATTTTATTGTCAACCAACTGCAAGGGCCTGAAGGATCACGGTTATCGGTCAAGTGTTTCGTGCCCACAAATTAGCATTTCATGCTCACGAAATAGTATTTCATGGCCACAATTTATTTATTTTTTGGACCATGTCGTCAGAGGGGCTCCGTACATTTCAGTCTTCTGATGAAAATGTTTTAGTTTTACACAGTTTCAATTCAGGTAATCAGGTAAACTCCCAACACACAGTGATCAGGACCGAGTCAGGCCACGGGCAGGTTGTACAGGACTTTGTGGGTTGTTGTGATGAGTCCTTCGTTTCATTAAAGGCGTCAAAATCAAAAGACGTGATTATTGATTTTGGGAAGTCTTATAGCTCATCAGCCGCTGTCATTAAAGATACTGAGATTGTGCAGAGTGTGAGCCTGCGATTCGCTGTTTGGTAACATGACTCTGAAGAACAAGAACCAGTTGGGAGTTTTGCTATAAACTGCCAGAAAACTGTCAGGGCCTGTGGCCATGTATAAGTTAACAACGCGTGCTGAGGAAGGCTCGTGTTCAGTTTGACTCGCTCGTTGCCTTCGAGTTTCACCTGCGAGGTCGACCAAAAAGACTCCAGGTTTCTTTTATCCCGACTGCGACTCGTCTCCTTAATGGCAAATAATCCAAATAACTGTCGTGTGGCTTTTTATAATAATAATGGATTGGATTTATACAGCACTTTTCAAGGCACCCAAGGCGCTTTACAATTCCACTATTCATTCACACACTGGTGGAGGCTACAGGTGTAGCCACAGCTGCCCTGGGGCAGACTGACAGAGGCGAGGCTGCCATATCGCGCCATCGGCCCCTTTGGCCAACACCAGTAGGCGGTAGGTGAAGTGTCTTGCCCAAGGACACAACGACCCGGGAATCAAACCGGCAACCTTCAGATGCGCTTCCCAACCCCCTGAGCCACAGTCGCCCCGTGCTCATTTCATCATCACCATCACTTTTATTTATTCTTATTGTTGCCTTTGCTGCTAAACTAATTTCCCCTGTGGGACAATAAAGACAATAAAATAAAGTGAGTTGAATTGAAAATCCATCCATTCTTTTCCACTCGTATCCTTTTGCAGGGTCGTGGGGAGCTGGAGCCTATCCCAGCTGTCTTAGAGGATACACCCCGGACAGGTCGCCACACACAGACAACCATTCACACTCACATTCACACCTATGGCCACTAACTGCATGTGTTTGCACTGTGGGAGGACGCCGGAGTACCCGGACAGAACCCACACAAACATGCAAACTCCGCACAGAAAGACCCCGGCCTGAACTCAGGACCTTGCTGTGAGGCCACTGTGCTGCCCATGAATTGAGAATCTCAGATATTTTATTTGTAGATAGTACTCATACGCAGATCAACATAGCGAACACTTCTAGAAGCAAAATATTCAAACAAAAAAAGATTTAAAAAAATGAGAAATAGGGGGCGCTAGTGAGGCATGTGCGAGTGTAGACGTCCCTCGTCAAAATGACTTTAAGAAAATCTTTTAATGCTCTCAAAAGCACGTCAAACCCATCTTTTCGCCAAATTCATAACCTGCTGATTACTGTGGATATATTTCTGGGAGCCTTTCAACAATGGTGAAGCCCAAACTTCAGAAGAGCGATCGATGTAGGCCTGGAAGCCTCTTCGGACTCAGCTGGTGGGGACCCCACGCCTGCACTGGAAAAGGATGAATGTGAGCCGTCGAATAAACTGCTACTAACTGCTATGACTAGCTTGTGTTCAGAGATAAATACAATCAAGCCTAAATTGTGCACCACACTGGACACTCACATGTTAGAGATTTCTACCACCATAAGAGGCGAGGTATCATCCTTGAACCAGAGCATCCAGGCCTCAATTTCGGACATAAAAAGCGACGTAGCCAAGCACGATAACACTTTGACTGAACTGCAGGCCTGTGCCTCAAACCACTCTGACACCATCGCCATTCTCCAGGCCACTGTGGAGCGTTTGTCTACAGAGTTAAAGAAGTTAGATGAGAAATGTGAAGATCTTGAGGCACAATCCAGGAGGAATAATGTAAGAATCACGAGAATACCAGACGGCATAGAAGGACCCAGAATGAGTTTGTTCCACAACTTTTGGCGGGGGCGCTATCTCTCGAGGAGAAGCCGCTAATCGATCGACCACATAGAGAAAAAAATTTAACATTTAAAAAATAGGAAAACACGAGGAAAACTAACTTTGAATCTGAGCTTAAGTAAATCCCTCAGAGGCTGGATTGTGTCTTCAGTACAAAGATGATGTGGCTAACTTATCCGGTCGTTAAGTGATGACGTGACGAATCCTACTTCCGGGTCTAAAGTAGTCTGCGTTTAATATGGCTTTTGTGTTGTTAACATGTTTAATGTTTTGTATTTTCTTCTATTTGATCTCAAAAAGCTCCTAAAACAGTCAGTGATCACTGTTGACCTCCCTCGGCTTTTATTACCGCTAATCATTTATTTAAGCTCAGTTTTTAAAACCTTAGGATGTAACTACAGCCCAGCCCATGCAGCAGTATATGAATGACTAACCTCGTATTGTGGATGGATTATCTCAGTTGTTCTCCTGGCTGAAGTTTGGTCCTTTTACAGCATCCTGCCATGCGATTACATTTGTTCCTGACCACCGAGAACACTCACGTTAACTTTTATCGAGTGGAAAAAAAGTTAGCTTGTTTATATTATGCTAACATAGCTGTGTCGCTAGCTGTCACGTAGCACATCATTATATACCAGCTAGCCAAACTTCAGTAACCCTACAAACGTCCCTGCTGTTTAGTTTTCTGTCTTCATTTATGTTGACAGAGGTTAATATCTGTTATTAACCTCTGTCTCTCTTCCACAGCATGTCTTTATCCTGTCTTCCTTCTCTCACCCCAACCGGTCGCAGCAGATGGCCCCGCCCCTCCCTGAGCCTGGTTCTGCCGGAGGTTTCTTCCTGTTAAAAGGGAGTTTTTCCTTCCCACTGTTGCCAAAGTGCTGCTCATAGGGGGTCATATGATTGTTGGGTTTTTCTCTGTATCTATGAAGCGCCTTGAGGCGACTTATGTTGTGATTTGGCGCTATATAAATAAAATTGAATTGAATTGAATTGAATGTTGGAAGTGATAGCAGAGGTGTACGTTTTAATTTGTTTCCAAAACCCCGCAGTCAGGACATGCTATATTGTATTTAGATAGAAGCTAGCGAGCTAACTTCCTGCTAACTTCTAACTCCGTTAAATGTCATAAATTCCGTTTTCATGGATGCCTGGATGTTGAACTCAGTTGTTACACCTGGTAGAGCAGAACGCTGATCATTTTATTAAAGATGAAAGACTTTAGACAGTTTTTCAACTCTCAGTAATGCCATAGTGATCGTTTGATATATGGACCTGCAGCGGAGTTTAGGCCCAGACACGGCTAGTGACGTCAGACTGAACGACCGGATTAGCTCAGCTAACTGCACACAGTTGGTACAGAAAAAGGCGGGAAAACCAACTGCCATCCAGCGTGAGACACAGACATGGAAGCCTGTTGATTTAGTCTCAGCGTCTGTCCTGTATAAGAGTAAAACTCAGCATCTCAACACTATGAGACACATTTACAGAACAGCTAATGATGACTTTATATCTCATAAGGTCCTGTTTGTATCTGATAGCTCACTCTGCATCCCAAAGACATGATCGCTGTCACATCCAGGTAGCTTTGCATCTCGTGGCCCCGACTCTGTATCGTGTAAGATAACTAACTGTCCCACAAAGGCAGCCTAGTAATGATGCTGTATTTTAAGTCTGTGTGTCTTTTAGTATCTCGAGGCAGAAGCAGACTTCAGTTTCTGTATTTCGAGTCTTTTGGCCTTTTTTTCTGTAAGTAAAACATCAGACGTCGTCCTCAGAAACTTAAATCAGTGCTTCTGACTGTTGGATGCACTTTTCTGAGTCCATCCTATAGTCGTCCTCTCTCTGCTTAATCCACTGCAGTCCTGAACACTGAGTAAAAATAAAAAAGACTCCTGCTTCCACCCACCTACATTGACTTACAGCAGCCCGAGGCAGCGACGGCTGGAACATGTCAGCAAAACCTCAAAACGCCCTGTGACCGTCCTGCGCAGGAATCATTGCTCTGCAGCAGCGAAGCCCGAGGCTGCAGGGATCACGCGTGCACAAAGGAGCGCCCCTGTGAAGGCGTTCTTTGTTAGCCAGAGTTCCTTTTATGTTTGATCAAAGCCTGGAGTTTCTGTTCGAGGAGACGGCCTGTCAAACTTTGGCGCTCTGCTCCTCCCTCAGGCTTTCCCCGCTCTGATGAATCTGACGCCTCGTTATTAAAAAGCACAAAAAAATCATCAAGTGGTGACTGCAAAACAAATATATGTTAATGAGGGGATAAAAATGGTAAAAACCTCTAATTAGTCTTTGCTTTCTGAATCACAGCGGAGCTTGAAAACATGTCAGCAGCTCTGAGAGCATTCAGCCTGACTCATTTATCACAATTTATTCTCGTGTTGTAACTGAAGCGGCGATGAAGGAGAGGATGAAGGAGAGGATCGGCGCACTCGCGCTCCTTCTGCTCCTCCAGACGAGCCGGTGCCGTCACATTTCAGCCCTCTCTGAAGTTGACGTGTTTCGGCCGCGTCATTTACCTGCCTCCCCAAAAACGCTCAGCATCTGCAGTCTGGCCGAGCTTCAGCACGAGAGGCGTACGCGTCAATGTGTTGGTTACGTATGTGTGAGCTGCAAACACATGAATTATGCATCCACAGTGCAGCGGCGGAGGAACGGCTGTTAGGGTTGCTGCTGGTTAAATCCATGAAACGATCAGACTGGAGCTGCTGCAGCGTTTTTAGGTCCCTCAGTTACTCCGAGCGACCTTCGTGGTGCTTCTGCAGACTCTGTGACCTTTCATCCCAAACCCACATCGACATCTCCATAAAAGGTGATTACGGCACGTTAGCCAAAGGAGACTTGAGCACTGTTGTCTGAAGGAAATTCACAATGAAAATATTTGTTTTCGTTCCAGCCTAAGCCGGCTTTCAGCCTCCAGTAAACAACATGATTCACTAAAAAAGACGAGAAATAATTCAGCCCCAGATTTGTTCTTCAGAGAGAGAATTAAGAGATTTAAGAGACGTGGAGAAAATATTTCAGTCCATCTGACAGAACCAAAACATGCTGTGATGTCACGCAGAGGTTTCTCAGCCCTGCTTTATCTGCACTACTGTGCATCCACGCAGGGGTGTTGATCTGGTCAGGTATGTAGCAGAGGGGTTGTTCGTGAGTTTCAGCTGCTTCGGTGTTCATTAAAATAACAACAGGGGCAACAATGAGTGGGATCATCCTGACAGGGAGCAGCGCAAAGGCAGAAACATACAAAAAGAGCTTTGGATGTCCTCCAGGAAGCCTGGAGATACATCTGGAGATCCTCACCGAGCCGACAGAGCCGGAGGATGAAGCTGCTCACAACACGCATTCACTTTCAAACTCATTGCAGGCTTTTGTTCTCTATAGTGTTGTGTTTGCATGTTTGAATACAATTTTGAAGCCATTTTCCTGCAAAATATAAATGAATGAAGGGTAACTGTAGACTGACAGCTGTGATGGTCCTCTGTGCTGTGTTACAGGCCTAACGGTGGATAACCGAGAAGCAAAAACAAATCCAAACCTCAAAAGCATCACTGGGACCGTGACAGTGGCGAGTCACGATATTTTTGAGCCTCATGAAATGTATGAAAACAGACTTGAGACGGAGCGCCGTGCAGGAAGCAGCCTCAGGGTGACGTTAAACAGATGTGTACAGATGCAGGGTGACACACGCACACAGACACATGCCGACAGCGAGGCTCACTGCAGTCGTCGCTGTCGGAGCTGTTGATCTCCACCGACGTGTCCACGCTGCTGGTCAGGGATAGGGACCCGCCCCCGCCGGGCCTGCCCTGGGCCAACAGAGGAGACAGGAGGTGAGACCCGCCCATTCCCGAGGCCACCGAGCCGGGGCTGAGGGACGGCGGCGGGGACACGGCGGGGTTGGGGGAGACGGGGGTGGGGGAGGTGGGGGACAGGCGGGGGAAGTAGGCGGAGATCTGGCGGATGGGTCTGATGGGGCCGGGGCAAACGTCTATGGCCATGTGTTCCTGGATGGAGATGCTGAGCTTCTTTCCTCTCCGAACCGTCATAGAGTCTGAAGACAAACAAACAAACAAACAAACAAACAAACAAACCTGTTTACTCACTGAGAGCTTTGATCTCAGCACATTAACAGCATTTAAATTCAGATTGTTTCGTTTATTGTGGTTTTTTTAGTTTAAACTAGATTGGTTCAAATACAGATGAATTAGATTTAGATTAATAATAATTAACTTTGATTTATAGGTTTAACTTTATGTGGGTTTAATTGAGTTTACTTTGGTTACAGTTATATTATTAAGTTGGTTTAGTTGAGTTTAAATTTGGGTTAGTTTGGATTAGTAGTCTGGTTTATTGTCCCTGCTTTGGTTCGTTAACCCAGTTAGTTACAGACCCAGAATAAGTGTTTAACCCAACAGTTTCCTAAACCTGAGCGAGCATTATGAACTCTGACTGACACACAAACATCTGATCTGACTTTCTTTACGTGTCCTTAAGGAGACATTCATGAAGCCGGGTCTGGATATCCGTTTGGACTCATTTGTTTGAAGTGACTCACAGAAAAACTGAATAAAAGCTGAATGGATCTGTTGTGATGAACACCTGAGGAACACTTGAGTGCGTTTGATGTCAGATTTCAAAGGAAATAGCACGAGGCGTTTGACAAATTAGTCACGGGAAAGGTGTTGCTGCTGTCACAGGACTTAATTGAGCCACCAGGAGATGAAAAGAATTTGAAGGGAGCCTCAGATTTTAGGCGGTTCATGACTAATTATCCCAGATTTTTCTTCCTGGCAATGAAAGGAGAAATTGTCGTCATATTTTGAGGAGAATCTCTGACAGTCACGGCCCTGAAGACACGATCATTTTAAGGGTTCTTTGTAGTGAATTGTACCTGCGATCTATCAGAGATACCTCATCACACGGCGCTGCTTTCTAAGAACTGAATGTGACGAGCTTCAGGTTACATCAGGTAAAATAATGGCAGTGAGCAGTGGAGCCTGTCCCAGCACTCATAGCTGTGAGCGGCGGCGCACACCTGGACAGGTTACCCATGTGCCGCAGGGTGAACACAGAGACAGACGGCCAGTCACACCCTGTTAGCTGCATTTCATTACAAAATAAAATCCACGAGGAAAAAACACTTTGACTCTTCCTTCTGTTTGGTCTTATTATCCTCGCCCAGCTTTTCCTCCTTTCTGAATAACTGCACTGTAATTATACACTTTGTTTCCCCAACCTATGCTATTTAAAACATCCTCAGCTGTCTCTGGATGACTCGAGTAAGGATGTCTCAAACTGCTGCAGCAGTTTGTTCAATAATCCTCTGACCTGAAATTAAATGCAGTGTTTCATTTGACAGAAACTCGGTTTTATTTTGGCACTAACAGCACATCTCACACAGACGGAGGCAGTTTTATTGACAGCCGGCTGTAACACTGATAAATATGTTAAGCCAACTGCAGGCGACTACTGTTGTGGTCCAAAGACAGGAATAGACTCGAGCTGCAGGAGAAATATCAGCTAAACTCTGCGAAGAAGCCTCATCGCCAGCCGTCTTTATCCAGATGTTCAATCCTGTTGTCACTTTTACAGCTGCTGATCTCTATGAACATGCCGGGTCAGAGATGAAGATCTGGACCAGCTGACTAACAGCAGGCAAAGAAAACTAGCATTGGATTAACGGGGAAGAGTACAGTCCAAGATCCAAGACCCAACCAGGCAACCCACATCATCACTGAAAGATCAGAGTCATAGTCCACTTTATTTATGCAGCACCAAACTACAACAACGGTCACCCCAAGGTGCTTTATATTAGACGTCAGTACAATAATATAGATGAAACCCAACAATTATATGACCCCGAGCACTTTGGCGACAGTGAGAAGGAAAAACTTTGTTTTAACAGGAAGAGAGACGGGTGCAGTGAAAATCAGCAGGGCTGAGCGGACGTAGACCGGGATACAAGTCAGGACACATCAAACATGTGAGCAGAATATCCCAAATTAAACACAGCAAACAAACCAAAGTCAAGACCAGAGTGAGTTAAATATCAAGTTCAAACCAGGCTGGACTTTAAGTGTTGCCGGACGAGTCTGATCAAAAGAAGACACGAAAACCTGTCGATGTCACTGAAAGCAGAGATACTCCTCAGAGTGACATGAGTGAGCTGACAGAGTGACAGAAAGTCGTGGAAGTCTTTCCACGGGTGTCTGTCTCCACAGGAATGACGAGGCCAAGTCTCAGCCCGGTGCTGCCAATCAAACGCACCCGATTGGCTGATCATCACCAGTGTGAGCACATCTGTAGAGCTGAGGTTTCTGATGTTTGCAGGTCTGGAGCGTTCAGGTGTGTTAACAGCGACACAGTCGTCCCAGGAGTGGACGTCCCAGCAAATTCAGCCTGAGTAAAAACCCAGGAGCTCCATCTCAGACTCCACAGGCCCCAGTCAAAGGTTAAAGGTTAAACGTAGCAGCACAGTTAGAAACAGACTGAGCTGAAAGTCTGTCCATGAAGCACAAAACCAAACTCATAAGACCTCAGAGCAGCTGTGAGCGCGGCGCTGGAGGGATGATGGTTTGGGTACCTCGGGGTCACTGAGTGGACCGTGAGCTCCTTCATCAACAGCAGAGTGTTGGACCTCAGCGACACAAACAGAAACACCTGTGTGGACGGACACCTGCTGCGTTCATCAGCCCGGCTGTGCTCGAGGGAGTTAAAGATGCAGAAAAAGGATCAGCGCAGCTGTTTAAGCTCAGAGCTAACAGTCAGGAGGCGAGCGTGTTCGATCCCCGTGTTAAAGGAAACCCTTTTCTTCTGTTTGACACATGGTAGTCCTGACAGCAGCTCCACGCCGCTGCAGCAGCTGACAGCAGGTGTTTAATGAGGAGTGTGTGTGTCTGACACATGAAAAAGAGGGAAAGAGGGAGGGTTCATAGAAAGCACAAAGAAAAGGTGTCGCAGCAGGACGCCGACACACATGGGCCGATGAAAACAGGAAGTTTAACGACCACAGTCCTGTAAGGAGGTGTGGACATAACGGGGGGGAAATCACACGACCAGAACGACCCGAGAGTGAAAAGTTAGCTCGCTAACAACACACACACACAGCCTGCAGGTTGCATGAACAGCAGGGGGAAGTCAAACAGCTTCTTGGGCCTCGAGCCAGAATATTTAATCAGCGAGCCCCTGAGGGGAGACCTCCACCTGCTGCAACAGCGAGACAGGTGAGACGCCTGAACGCAGCTCAGACTGCAGAGCGAGGCCTCAGCAGCGTTAGCAATGAGAACAAACCGCAGTCAGAACGGCTCACCTCAGCTCCAATGTGTTTGCTTTAGAGCAGCTTTGCTCTCAGATTAAACAGATCTTTGAGTCAGGCTCACGTTTGTGCAACTTTCATTTAGTTTGTGTGAAGGAAGCTCGAGGAGAAATACTGAGCTACAGGTGAGCTAAACGAGTCCAAGAAAACAGTTCAGAGATCTGCTGTAAATAAGCAAAAGCTCTGCCATCACGTTTACATCTCTGTACACGCCAGAAACCACGTCAGATTGTGCATCAGGCTGGAAACGTGTTTATTTCTGCTGCAACGTTTAACATAGGAGTCTGCTGGAGCCCCTAGTGGACGTCGGATGAACTGCAGGCGTCGGCTTCATTTCAAACATTGTTTTATCTGCAGGCTGAATAAAAACCACATAGATAAATGCAAAGTCCCTCTGAATTCAACATGCACTGTTATTATTTTTAGAAATTGACGCTGATGACGTCAGCATCCTGTTCTATTTAAAATATCTTTATTTACTGTGCAGATTAAAACGCCTGATTACATTTCATAATAAAACCTTCTAGACTTTATGTTCCAAAGCCTGAACACAAAGTCAGTTAGTCATCTTGCTCCTGAGTGAGAGAGCTGAATCCTCACGCTTTGACCTTTCAGAGTAATTTTCGTGGTCAAATGTGGCGCCAACAGCCCTCCAGACCCGAGGAGTGCAGATCGCCGCCGCAGGCTCGAGTGGACGCTGAGTGACCGCACAGGTCGAGGTAAACCGTGTCAGAGGTATTACACGATGATTCACTTTAACATTTACCTGTGAATATGATACAAAAACACATTTTATGGGACTTTCAGTGGTTTCTGCTGCAGCACACGTATGACTCATGCCTTGAAGTGCTGATTATAAGAAATGCTTAAGATTGCTTATTCAAGGTAAAGTCTTTTAACTAAAGGCCATGATGAAGCAGAAAAGCTTTCTCAGAGTTTCTTCTGTGTGGAGCATAAAGCAGCGAGTGCTGCCTCTGCTCGAACACTCTGGGGACGCTAAACAACACCAATAAATATGCAACTCCAAACCAGCTCCACCGTCAGGAGAGCCGACTCGATTTAACCAGGAAAAATGCACAACAGGCAAAATAAAAGTACGCAAGTCACTGCTTCGACCGCCAGTGTCATCCTCCATGTTTTTCTGCTTTATTTACTCCACAAAGACTAAAATTCAAAATCTTACATTTGTATTTCCTTCTATTACTGGCTTATATGGAAGGCCACGCATGAAATTATTAAAATAGATTAATTAATAAATCAATATGCCATGAAATGCATTATTATTGCTTTTGGTTGTATTACACTATATCCCCTCTATTTATGTACTCTGTGTGTAATCCATTACTTTGTTTATTAGATATCCATCTCACGGGAGCCAGCAGCCCTCTCTCTCTGTCAGCCACCTCATTCATTTCCTGTTTTACTTTGATAGCTGGTCGTCTCTGTTTTTGAGTTTCACTTCCTCCTCGTTGTCTTGATTGTGTTCAGCTGTTTCTCGTTGCCCTCCTGTGTTCGTCCCTGTCTTTGCCTGCCGGTGCTGGTTCTGGTCACCGTGTTACTCCCTGTGCACTCTTGGATCTTACAGCCGGGTCTTTGACATTAAAAGTTTGATATTTGTTCCTGAGCTCTGCCTCCCTCGTTCTGCGACTCGAGTTAGGAAACTCTCTCTGTAGTTTTTGACAGATGCTGTTCAGTCTGTCTGTAAATCTCCCACTGCCTCCCTCTCTGACTTCTGCATTTGTTGCACCAACATGGAGTCAGCATCCACCCTTTTCTGACTGCGAGCTGTGGCCTCAGATGTGGATGCTGATTCTCATCCCGTCTGCAAACTGCATCAGAGTGTGAGGGTGGATAATCCCTGCAGTTATGAACACGCATTACATTACAGCAGATTGAATAAAAATGTAATAGTTTTAATAATATTATAATAATAATATTATCAGCCTTCGTTCGTGCACTGATGACAGCACTGAGGTAAATTGAATGTAGCGCGGCTCAAACCTGATTGAAACCTGATTACAGGTTTGTTAATCCTCTGCGAGCCGAGGCTGGAGAACAGAACTGTTCAGTTTGTGACAACATTTAATCGTGCTCCTTATTCTGTTTAACGAGCGCGTGTTTTTCAGCTTAGCGGTGTTATGTTGAGATTCGTGTCCACAAACTGAAGACTTCTGCTGTTAAATGAGCGCGGCGGCGAGGACGATGCAGCTGTAAGGAGATGCAAGCTGCTCGTTTGGGTTTAGATGAAGTGTAGAAACCGTTCGGGGGGTTTTTAAAGCTCAGTTTTCACCAGGCTGAGAAGATGTTCACAAACACACACAGTTTTGTAATGACTAGTTCACCTTCTGCTCTGAGACCACCTCAGAGTGAAAGGAGGCAGAGGCCTTGTCATTAGCCCAAAATGTTCAACAGCTGGCTCCAGTTATCTAACGCCTGAGCTTGGACCTGCAGCTTCTTTCTTGTTAAGTGATCATAAAGAGAGAGGACGACTCAGATGTCCGACAGGACATTTAAGCAGTGGGAGATTTCACACGCTGTGTAATTGGAAGGAGATCATGCTTGTTTAAGTGTCTCTTCCTTAGAAACTCTGCAGGGCGTCCTTAACAAAGCCGGAGCAGAACCTCGAGTCGAACATGCACGCGCCGATCAAACAAAAGATTTGGGATTGGACGCGTCCTGCACATGATGTTGCTTATTGTTCTTAAGTATTCCACTTAAACCAGTGGAGCAGACAGGGTAAGAGATTAGGAGCTAACGACCTGCTGCTGGATGCAGTTTGGAGAATGCACCAGTTTTGTTTTTGTGTTTTACTCGGAGATCTGAGGAGAGATTCTGCTGTGTTGCTTGGTTCGGCCCTCAGAGAAGAGCTCCAAATAAAATTAACAGAATAAATCCTCATTCTGTGTGTTCGGCCTGCAGGAAGCTTGAAGCTTGTTTTCAGGCAGAAGTAGTGCAGTCCTATTAGCAACACACAAGACAGAAACAGCAGGGTCACAAAGCATTGCAAGTGTCTGTGATGCTCCTTCAGTTCCCAAAACAAAAACACACACAGAGCTCACGAATTTACACGTTAGCTACACCTAACAACCAGCAAAACACCTGTATACGAAAGATGTAATCAACCCAATGGTTAGATTCAAACAGCACAAACAGGTCCAGAGGTGCAGCTCAGGTGAAGCTAGCAGACAGTTAGCAACTAGAGTCACCTGTGTCACCATCCACCTGTCAGTCACAGAGGCCACGCCCCTAATAATACAAACTTTAATCCTTAATACAATTTAAAAAGGTGAGTTATAAAAACAGGTGCCATGAAGGGGACATGATCCACAGAGACCAAACTGTTTGTGTATCAGCCTGTAAACATGTTTATTTCTGCTGTAAGGATTTAACATGAGGGTCTATGGGGACTGACTCACAGCTGCCTCAGCTGGACATCAGGGGAACTGCAGGTGCTGGGGCTTCATTTTTCATCCTTAGATGCTAATGTTTGGGCCATAGCGCTTTATTAACGGGGAAAACTACGTTTTCTAGATAAAATCTCAATTCTAATCAGCTATTTTATTCTATTTAATTTATCCTATTCTATTGTTTTTCTTAATTGTTGCTGCTCTTAACTTTGTACTGTCCACTTTCTGCCGTGACCAAGCAAATTTCCCACTTGTGGGACTAATAAAGGTTTATCTTATCTTATCTTATCTTATCTTATCTTATCTTATCTTATCTTCATTCACCTAATTTTCCAGGGAAGAAGAGTGAGCTTTGAGATGCTCAAGCATTTCAGCATCAACATTTTAACTTTACTGAATTTAATTTGAACTTAATTTCATGAGAAGTCAAATTTATTAGGCTGTTCTTGAACGCTAATCACTTTGTCCCACTGAGGAGATCTCCAGGCATCGTGTAAAATTTCAAAATGTAATGAGGATGTAATTATAAATTAGAAGTCACACATCTGAGACGCCGTCTCCTGGGTTTAAAGCTTCCTGTTTTGATTTTCGGGCCCTTCCCACTCTGTCACGTGTGTTTGCTTCCCGAGTGTCTGTGGCGCTCGGGGCCGTCATGTTTAATTCAGGGGGAGGTGGCGTTTATCAGCCAAAACATTCTCCCACATGAAAGTGAAACCTGGTGCCCGTCCAGTGTTAGATATGCAGTCACAGCGGGATTACTGGTGAGACTTCGACACAGGGGAGGATCTTAATGAAGACACACAAAACGCCTCTCCCTGCCGCCACTCACTCGTCCCGGTCTCGTTCCCACCCTGGAGTCTGCAGACGCTCTCCCCTCCCCGCTTGTTTTTACTCGCCCTGTCACCGTTTCATGTTCCTCTCCGCATTAACAGTCTCAGCCTCGCTGTGCAGAGGCGACTCGGTGGTCAGAGAGTCCTGTCACCTCATATACGCTCACCTGATGGCTGAGTGACAGGTGTGAGGGGAGCTGCAGCCGCACACGTCGCTGTGATTGGACAGATTCTGTCACTTTTCAGCTCCTGGCAGTTTCAAACCAAATTGCACGACAATAATTAAGTTCATTGTTAATTCAATCATGCACTGGAGTTTTCTCTTAATGATGACGTCACAGATTAGCTGTTTTCACAATACACCCCTTCGCCAAGGAGGCCACGCCCCTAATGGTGCAAAGAGTTTTTTAGCATCAGACATGAGGATTACTTTGAACTGTGACTCATGCAAAGCTGCTCTGCAAGGTCAGTCACTGTAGAGACAAAAGATCTGAAATTTGGAATAAGCACAAACACACAGGAACCAGCTGCTGCTCCTCCATAACTTCATTAATTACTTATGATTATTTGATTATTATTGCAGGGTTTTCATTTTTACTCTGTCTCACAGCTTCCTCTCTTCCTAAACTGAGCATCAGCTCTGTGCTGCAGAGAGGAGAGACGAGGAAACCTAATATAATTCAGTTGTTCTGCCAAAAAAAATCTCTGTTCCTCTCTGGGATTTGAAATCCTCCAGCCACAGAAAATACCACATTATAATTCATAACCAGCTGCATGCAAATCAATACCCAGGCCTGATGTTACTGGCTGATGTGAGGAAGCTGCTTTGGCACAGAAAAAGGAGGAAGGGGGGGAGCAGCAACACGTTAGCATAGCATCCATCACAAAGCGACACGCAGTCAGAAGCAGGAGGCAGCGTGATCCAAGCACACGGATTTGGACATTTGGTTTTTCGGTTGTGGTTGTTTGGTTGGAGTCAGAGAGGTTGTAATTATTTTAATGAGTTTAACGAACACACGACAGCTCGCTGGCCTCAGAAGCAAACACATCGTCATCACACTGAAGCTTGTGTGTCATCGGTCCTGTCTTCCTCACACGGCCCCTCCCTGAGCCTGGTTCTGACGGATGTTTCTTCCTGTTAAACGGAAGTTTTTCCTTCCCACTGTCACCAACTGCTTGGTCATAGAGGCTCAGCCTATTGCTGGGGTCTCTCTGTGTTCACATTATAACTGCTGCTGTGATTGGTTGCTATATAAAAAAAACTGTACTGAACTTAATTAAAAGCTGAGCGAGGCCGGGCGGTCGGTGTGCAGGTGTGCACTTGTGCAGGTGTGCAGGTGTGCACTTGTGCAGGTGTGCATGTGTGCACGACCGTGAGCGCGCAGTCTCTGATCTCATTGTTCATCTGTGTGACGCTGCAGAAGCTTCCAGTTCGTTTTCATCATGTTCGAGGTCTGTCACATTAAAAATTATCAGACTTATCTTTGTTCTCTTTAAGTAATTAAGATGAAATTAGCTGGCTGGGCCAAGTATTAGATTTGGGACATTCGCTGGCTTGGTAGCATCCACCCATCTGTTGGAGGGTGGTGCAGCTTCCTTTGATGTTTTAACTGCTGATTTTAATTGGCCTGTTTTGTTTGGGACCAAATGGCGCCACAGCAGATCAGCAGCAGTCGCACGAGGTGCTGCTCGGTCCTGTCTCTTTAAGAACCTCCTTCCCTAAAAGCCTACTTTCCTCTGATTGGCTAACATCCAGAAACCTGCTGAGGGGCGGTTTGTGCAGCAGAACAACTGAATAAAGAAATCTGGCTGGAACGTACGACAGAAACACGGTGAAGCATGAAGGTCCCGTTTTCCCCTGTAGAGCAAAGCCAGTGGATGACCTTTACAGCACAGCTGTATACAGGAAGGTCCCGTGAATCATTAATGACTGCACGCGTCGCTCTATAGATCAGCCCCGACAAGGAGAACCATCCACGAGGTTCTTTATTCTAAATGCCATTAATGTGGTGAGCAAACTACAGCACACTCACACAGTGAACTATACTGCTGTTTTTATCTTTTAGGCATAAAATCTTATTTTGTGCTCATTTTATATCTTTTTGTGGCAGCATTA
The DNA here is from genome assembly GCF_964374335.1 of Astatotilapia calliptera. Classification (NCBI taxonomy): domain Eukaryota; kingdom Metazoa; phylum Chordata; class Actinopteri; order Cichliformes; family Cichlidae; genus Astatotilapia; species Astatotilapia calliptera. Next base: position 1,538,000 of record NC_137425.1, read on the forward strand.
GTGATTATTTGTAGCTACATTATACACAGGAACTCCGGCCCCAACAGTTTGGTTAATGCACTGCACTTCCATCGGGTCAGCAGAAACATAAGGTGGAAAAGTCACGTTTTAGCCTCATGCTGAACACGTTCATATCAGATCTTTCTTGTTCTTTGGCTTCGCTTCTGTTTAAGATTTCCCACTTGGTGCTAAATGGATTAAAATAAATAAATGGGTGGATATGAACCTGAAGCTAAGGGTAAACCTGTTTGGAAGTTAGGAGGTTAAATCTGCCAACGTGTTGCTTTCAGTGCTCCTCAATAACCTCGCAATAAAAAATAAACTTTTGATTAAGTTATAAGTGAACCATTGGAGTCATGTCTGTGTCCAGGTCAGTGGAAGATTAATGTTGGGATTAATTGAGCCTGACTCAGAAATGTTTAAAGGACACATCAGTTTGGCTGAAACAAAAACCAACCTTCACCCTGCAGAGGTCACATGGCTGATGTTACAGTCGATTCTTCCTTTTCCTGAAACCTGCGGTCGAGGAGCACCACCACCTCAACGACTCCTGTAACCACCTGCCCACCCAGAACTCCCGTCATCAGGTCACCCTCCTACGTTAACCACCTCTTACCCATCCCTCTTCTGTCCTTGCTCCAGAAATGGCACAACAGCCATGACCTCACCAGAGCCAATCAGGATGTCTCCAACCTGTCAGTCATTCCTTATTTATCCCCATCATCCACAATTTGCTCTGCTCTTTAAGCCTGTAAACTCACATTATTTTGTCATGGTGCTCACTATTAAAATAATATAACATGTAATTTGAATTTAAAAAAAGTGACAGGGCCTCCGTCATACTTTCATCCATTCTTTGAATAGTGGGTGGTGCCAGTTCTCCACTTAATGTCATTTTAACCATCGCAGAATAACAACAGACGAGCTCCGCTCTAACTTCGAGACAGGAAGAGGAAGGAAATCTGATTCTCCTGGTTTCCTGTTCAGTTCAGGTTTGGTTAGAGTCTCATCGCGTTCGTCTCTTCACTGGATCAGAAGCTTGAAGCGGAGCTTAGCAGACCAAAAGTCCAGCAGCTGAAAGCATCAGCATGGACAGGATTAAATATGAGTCCAAGGTCCTGATGCCACTTTTGTGCTGCTGCTCCGTGTTGGTGCTTTTGCAGTACTGCTATCCAAGTTTCGTCAATGAACAGCGAGGTCAAAGGAATAAAGTTCTGCAGAGAGAACAGATGTTTTTCAGGCAACCTGTGGAGACTTTCTTCTATTTGCAAACTGATTTCAGCTTAAAGTAGCTGAGGTACCATCGCAGCTTCAATGTCAGTGTCAGTCAGTGACGGACATGATACTGAATCATTTCCAGAGTCATCATGTGCGCTTACTTCTTTCTGTCTTTATTTCATGACGACTTTTCCACCAGAGCCAAGTTATTGAGATAAATGTTTTAAATCATCATAATTCACAGCATGCAGCACATGCATGACGTGCTAAACTGCACAAAGACCCAAACAACAGACAAAACTTAACCACAGCGATGCCACAGTTTGGTCTCTGGGCTTAATTCTCGATTAACATCCAGATAAAATCCCAGAATTTAATCAAACCTGGAGCTCAGCCTCGTTGCACGGTCTGTTGCTATAGTGACCTCACAGCAGCCATATTATTGGTCAGATGCTCCAAAAGGCTCCAACAGCACAAACACGGTCCAGAGGTCCAGCTCAGGTGAAGCTAGCAGACAGCTAGCAACTACAGCCGCCTGTGTCACCATCCACCTGTCAGTCAAAGAGGCCACGCCCCTAATAATGCACACTGTAAACCTTAATACAATTTAAACAGCTGATTCGTCTGGTATGGAGGTCGAAACCAGCTGAATAAGTAAAAAAATAAATAAATAAACAACTTATCACTAATCACTTGCTTTAGTATGTTTTCGCTTTTTGTTCATATTTTTGCTCTCCCATTTAATATTTTATTTTATTTATAAATATATTAATTTAAATATTTATTTCCCAAATGGTTTCCCTCTTCACACCGTGTCCTGTACTCGTGTATCAATAATGTACGAGTCATTATTGACAAATAATGTAAATTATTACAGAAATAATTAAACAAATTCATACTTACAGTTGTATACGGAGGAAACTGAATGAGAGGTCATTTTGACAGTAAATATTTCTGTGAGGAAGCCAAACTGAATGATTTCACACTTTATTAACTGACTTGTGTGCGCATGTATTTCAACATTATTTCCTTCTATCCTCTGTTTTATTTTTTTGTCTCAATATTAATAATATTGTTGCATTTTCAGTCCTCCATAGATCACACATCACCAAAATAAGTTGATAACAACATTTAAATCTGATTTAAAATGTCAATTTTTAGCTACATGATCAATAAACAGACCATCTGAGGTTAGTGTTTTCTTTTTTTCTCAAACTCAAAAATTAACCATGGCTACTAAAATACCTCCAAACTGTAATTAAAGCATTAAAGTGCAATAAAACAGCACAGCGCGTCACGCAAACCTCGCTGCATCAGAGTAAATGTACTTTGCACCACTTGCAGAAACACAGAAATTTGTTGAGAGACGAGAGGATGGAGGGATGGAGGAGGAGGCGGAGACTGGAACGGGAGTGAATAATCCCCCCCCCAATAAAAGAAGAAGGAGACACGCAGCAGCATTAAGGCAGAATAAAGAGAGTAAATGTTCGTACCTTTGATGGTGAGTGGAGGAGATTCCTGCACAAACAAGTGGATGTCAGTGCATGAGGGGTCCGCACTAACAGGTGGTGAGAGAGGAGCGAGTAGCCGAGCGGTCGAGAGAGGTAGGAGGGAGGAGAGAGAGAGAGAGAGAGAGAGAGAGAGCTCTCCTTCTCATAGATTCGGACTTTTAACTCTTTCTGCCCCCCACCCCACCCCCTCCTCACTGCCTCTGTTTTCAGTGCGATGTTTAAGTGTTTAATATCCTTTCGCCGGGCTTCACATCCATCTGAAACGTCACCGGCGATGAAGCTCTTCCTTTAATCACACTACACATGTATTAGATTAACTCCCCCTCCATCCCCTCTTTCTCCCCTTCTTTTTCCTTCCCAGGGCTGCAGATTGCAGGGAGCAGAAAAATGTGCCAACAGCAGCATCTGTCTTTCTCTCTCTGTATAATTTGTGGTTAATGATGCCTAATGATACATTTGTGCATCCAGCACACATATACAATCACACATAGCATTTTTTCCTCCTCCCTTGCAGGAAAGGGTGTAGAACATGTGGCCTCCTCCTCCCCCCGACCCTTCTCGTCCCACCACCTCCTCGGCCCTTTGTTCCTCCTCTTCCTCACTCCTGTGGTCACACAGATAGGTGTCCCTGGGGTAGAGGAACCCCTTGTTAAAAAAAGAGAGAGAGAGAATGTGCCACTCTCCATCCTTCCTCCTCCTCCTCCTCTTCTTCTTCTCTCTGCATCTCATCCACCCACACACTCAGTCTTTCTCTCTCCGTCCATGCATGCCAAAATGGACAAGGAAACCCTGCGATTATTTCTCACGTTTCGTGCACACCTCTCTCCTTCTCCACCTCTGGTCTCAAGTGCAACATGACAGGACACCCTGCAGTCCACTTCAAGGGTAAAATGAGGACGGGTACCACAGCTGCTCCTGCTGCTGATGTTCTTGTTTTTAAGAGCCCAGATGGAACAGTTTCCTTTTAAGAGGCGGTAATGAGTACACTGAGTGAAACGACTGAACTCTGTGGGTAGATGGAGATGATGCTCTGGAGGCTGGCAGAGGTTTGAGGAGGTGAGCAGGATGGAGGATTAGGTGGAGAGCGTTGGGGAGTCTGGGCAGGTAGGGCAGTTGAATTATTATTACAACTGCACAAAAGGAAAGAACTTTAAATCTGCTAACTAATTAATACTAATGACTTCCAAGTTTTATTTATATAGCAGCAAATCAGAACAGCAGTTGCTTCAAGGTGCTTTATACTGTAAAGTCCTACAGTAATCACAATAATCCAGAAAAACCCAACAATCATATGACCCCCTATGAGCAGCACTTTGGCGACAGTGGGAAGGAAAAACTCCCTTTTAACAGGAAGAAACCTCCAGCAGAACCAGGCTCAGGGAGGGGCGGGGCCATCTGCAGGGGTAAGGTGGAGTCAGCAGCTCTGGTCAGCGTTGATCCAATGAGCAACAGCGTGCGTATGAATAATTCTAAAGTAGAAGAGCAGACTAGTGAAGTGAGTGGCCACGCCCACAAGAACGACATGAATCACACTCCCTTTTAGCCCCACCCTTTTTCTTGAAGCTGTCCTCATAAAGCTGACACGCCTTTTGCTCCTGTGTTATGTGTTTATTCACCTCTCTGCATTTAATCTTGAGTTATTATTCATCTCTTCCACAGCATGTCTTTGTCCCGTCTTCCACCCGGTCGCAGGTTTCTTCCTGTTAAAAGGGAGTTTTTTTCATCCCCCTGTCAAAGTGCTTGCTCATAGGGGGTCATATGATTGTTGGGTTTTCTCTGTGTTACTCTGAAGTCTTTACCTTACATTGTAAAGCACCTTGAGGGGACTGTTGTGATTTTGTGTGATTTTATGTCTTTTCCTTCAGAGCTACACAAATAATTTTGCGCTGCAAAAGCTGCAACAGCAACGTCTTTTCTGAAAAGCATTCAGGGTTGAGAGCTGCAGGGGTTTTATGATGATGAAATTTAGAAATGTGTGCAGAAAGAAGCTGTTTGCTGAGACAGCAGAGGGTGAACGTGGTAATTAAAGAGCTTTTGCTTCCTTGTTTACTTTCTCGTCTGTTTCCTGGACTTTGATCCAAAGAAAACTTTGAAAATCCAAAACTTGAAGCAAACGTCTGCTTTTCCTCACTTCCTGTCACAGATGTGCTGCTCCTCTTGTAGACGTGGATATTAAACATAAAGTTTTTAATAATGAGCTCCGTGTATGCACAGACAGAACACTCCGTTTGTGGCAGGCTTTTTAAGTTGTTTTAATTCTCGTATTCTTCATACTGCAAAGTAACGACGGTACAATATGAACCCGAGCGGCCTCTGAAGATCCCACCGCAGCACTTTGGTGTTCAGAGGAGTTCACGGTCCACTCGGTGACCGCGAGGAGCCCAAACCATCGTCGCTCCACCGCCATGCTGCCAGCTGGTCTGAGGCTTCCTCTTCACTTTGTGTTTCACGGACAAACATGTCCGCTTCAGCCTCGTCTGTTCCAGAAGTCTTTGTTTTGTTCAGATGCAGCTTTGTTAAGCTTTGGCACCATGTTGAGGACCTTTCCTCCTGCAGCTGTACTTGTTCAGGCTGTTTCTAACTGTGCTGTCATGAACTTTAACCTTTGACTGAGGCCTGTGGAGTCTCAGATGGAGCTCCTGGGTTTTTGCTTGGGCTGAAGTTGCTGCGACTTCCACTCCTGGGAAGACTGTGTCGCTCTTAACGCTCACACTGATGATGATCAGCCAATCAGGTGCGTTTCATTATTAGCACCTGGCTGCTTCTCATCATCTTAATTCTGGTGGAAGGAATGAGAACCTGTGAAAAGCTCTGCCTCCATATTTTATACATCTGCAGTCTCGTGGATGTTGTGTAGTTTTTTAAAGTAGATTTAGTGTTGGAAACCTCAGAGAGAAAGAAGAGCAGGGCAGGATTCATTGAGCTTCTTCCAGCAGGTCTGTCCTCTGAACGTCTGCCCTGCAGGACGAAGGATGTCGGCTATAAGAGCTGTTAAATATTTGATCGTCGGGGCCACGTCCAGCCGCCCTCTGACAGACGTGCCTTTAGTCAGAAACCTGGTCACACTGTATAATAAACTTCCTCACCCTGTTCTACTTTTTCTCCTCTTTCTTCAGTCATTCTCGTGGCCAACGATGCCGTTAATTACCGATGATAATGCTTCAGGTAATTGAAAATATTAACCGGCTTCTCGTCTGTGCCGATCTCTGCCTTAGAGACATGCGGTGCTGCTGGATTGTTGTGTATTATGCAGATTGAGTGTTATTAACCCCGATGGTCCTGAAAACACGAGGCAATACCCAGAGTCTGAATTCACTCGGGTTGTGTGTTGTGATCCTGTTGTCATGTGGAGCCTTTATCCTGCTTTGTGTCGGTTCATCTTCTCGCCTGAATCTCACTCGGTTTGTTGGAGATTCAGCTCACGTCTCAGTGACTGCTCAGCATCGACTGTCTTTGAATGCTTCACCGCGTGGGTCCACACTTCAACCCCCTCAGCAGAAGATACTGGCTGAAACTTTGCTCCCTTAGCTCATATCCATCATCCACAGCCGCCTGGTAAGCCCCTAAATTAAGGCTCTGTGTGACAGCATTTGTAATTCATGCCTTAATTAATTCACACTAACGTCTTTGTTGATAATCACCCTGAAGACTTTTAGATTTGTTAAAAAAGCTGAAAGTAAAACCTTTTGATTCGGTTTCACCTCTGGGTGAAAACTTCAGTTAGAAGTTCCTCATGGTGCCGACAGCATCTGCAGTGATGACAGAAAACAAACGTCCACTGAGATCCTCATCACACCATCAGGGATGTTCGGCTTCCGAACGCGGGGCCGCGAGAAAACCCGCAGCAGCTCATCCGTGAGGGACGGATCGTCTCAGATGTTGCTGAAGTTTGGTCACTGTTCCTAATGTGTCTTTGTTGGCCTCAGCAGCTCTGCAGCCTCCAGCAGGTATCACGCCATCTCCACCCTCCAACCTTTCAGATCAGAGTGAAATGGAGGCGACTGGTTGAACAGGTACTGGTGGTGTTAAAACATGAACATTCTCGTAACGCTGTCTGTGCTTCATTCAGTGGATTTATTCAGCTCTGCAGCTGATTTTAAATCAAAACTCTGAACATCACCTGCTCCACACCAGGTTATGTATTCATCATCAGTTACCATGGTGATTTCGCCAGGCAAAAAGTGATCCACTTTCCTTCGACACAGCTCGTTGTCCCGTAGTCCTCCGGGGGAGGGAGGGAGGGCTGCAGAGCCGCTTGCAGCTCGGTTTTTGTTTTTGTCTGTTCTGTGTCGCAGTTTTTGGGGACGGTGACGTTCAGCTTTAACGCCATCTTTAGCTGCCTGCACCTCAGACGGGTGAAGGAAGTGCAGTCTCTGGTGTGTAGTTCATGTGTTTTGTCCACCCATCCTCCACCCCAGCCTCCTCCCTATGTCGTTCTGAACAGTGAAGCTTCATTCAGAACATTTCCTGCCTGATTTTTCTGCGTCTCTACCTGACGAAGCAGCTCGGTGGTGTAGGAAGATCATTTCTTTGAGCCATTAGTGACAGACTGGTGAAAAACACTTGAATGTCACTGAGTCAGAGGTTCCTTACACTGCATTTCCATTTCAGACTCCATCTGTGTGCTCCTGTCTGCTGAGGCTGTAACCAACACGTTGAACATCATCTGGGCGAATTAAAAGATTAAAGATTAAAAGTGCCCAGAAGTGTCCTGTTATTGTTTCATGAAGCTCATCGAGCCTTTGCTGGCACCAGAGCTGATGTACGCTCTGAGAGGATTTCACGTGCCTGCTGCCAAATGTTGCTTTGATTGGGAAGTTTTGGTTGCAGTTTGGTGTCACGTGGTGACAGATAGTGATGCCGTCAGGTTTTATTTGGCACTGTGAGGGTGTGTTTTGACACTCGGTGTGTGTCTTTTGTAGAGCAGAGCTTCTCCAGAGAACAAAGGTCTGCTCGTACATCAGCCTTTATTTTAGCAGAAACAGAAACTCACTGATTGAGAATGAATTTCTCTGATGAGCACAGGCTCGGCTTCAGCCGGCTGTACTTCTTACTTTGTCGTTGTTTTTATTCTTTTATCTGATTTTTTGTGCTTCTTTTGTGTCTTTTGGTTGTCGTCAGTTTAAAGAATAAAAAGCAGCACTGAGCCAGAAAATCATTCGGTGGATTTAAAATGTTTTGCTGCTAAAACACTAGATTTCCTGCAGCTTTGCATTTCATTGTTAATTTAATTAATTTTATGTTTTTTATATATTTGTATCATCATCAGCTGATAGTGTCTCTGACTGGAGTAGGTGACACTCATAGGGATCACTTTGTGTTGATGTACAGTCACATGTGTCGTCTACTGTGGACCCTAATGCAAGATTCAGAGAAAGGCAGTTAACTCAAAGTGGAAACAGTGTGAACGACGCTGAGACGGGAAGGAAGACGGCGCTATTTAAACATATAATCAGGAACAACACAACAGGGTAACAAAACACAGGTGAAGATAAAGATGGTGACACAGGCGAGGAAGTCAAACTAAACCAAAACACATAAAAGAGGAAGTGAGACAGCTCAGCTACACTGACACGAGAGGATGAGACGAAACACGGAGCATTTTTCTCCTGCTGTTTAATCCTTGCTCGTTGGTCCCGATGAGCTAATGAACCGTTAATTTACCCTCTTCAGTTTGTGCTCGTGCTTCAGCTGAAGCTCGCGGCTGTACGGAGACGAGCAGGATCATTTGTAACGCTCCCCAGTGTTTACGTCCTCCTGCCCACGTGCCGGGTCGCGAGCCCACGAGCCTTAAACTCTTTGATGAGCACCCGCTCCCTCCGAGCCTCATTACGTCGCTCGTGTTCAGCTGGATTTCCTGTCGCCTCTGCTTTGCTGCTCTTTGTAGACTCGCCGTGGCCCTCAGAGGGTCTCCGCTGCTGGACAGCATGAATTATCAGATTCCTTTTTTATTATTCGGAGGACTGCATTTCATTCTGACGCCTAAAGCTTCTAACAGAGAAACAATGGAGGAAAAGCGCCCTCGTCGTGTTTTATTTATTATCTGCTCACACCGGGTCGTATCTCCCCGATTCAGTCATGACCTCGTCGGTGTCCACGTGCAGATTGATTTCTTTAATGGTCTGCAGAGACGAGGCAACAAATCCCAGTTAAACAGCCGCGTCCAACATCAGCAACCATGTGATTAGATTCAGAGTTTCCAATCTCTCCTTCATGTCTCGACGCTTCATTCATGGATGAATTTACGAGTTTTTAACACCATCGCATGTAAATGAGCTCCACGCCACGGGATTCGGTTAGTTGGAGATATAGTGCAGCTGCTGCTTATCACCTTCACTTTGTCATTTTTTTAATATGTTCCCCTGATTCTCGCCCTGCGCTCCGCCTGGATTTAATCAGGTTTTCACAAAGTCGGCGCCTCTCAGCTAATGTGGTGATTTAAGCTCAGAAATCATCATTATTAACGACGAGGCCGCTAACACCAGTCCTCTCCGCTGCTCGCCTCCATGTGCTGATGTGTAAACACCGTCTGTAACAGCTGAGAGAGCAGTTTACATACTGTACACCTCAGAGTGTGATGACAACAAAGCATCTGTTAATGACCTTGTAGTACCATATCACCCTATTAGAGCACTTGGCTCTCGCTCTGCAGGCCTACTTGTTGTTCCTAGAGTATTTAAAAGTAGAATGGGAGGCAGAGCCTTCAGTTTTCAGGCCCCTCTTCTGTGGAACCAGCTTCCAGTTTGGATTCAGGAGACAGACACCATCTCTACTTTCAAGATTAGGCTTCAAACTTTCCTTTTTGCTAAAGCATATAGTTAGGGCTGGACCAGGTGACCCTGAATCCTCCCTTAGTTATGCTGCAATAGACGTAGACTGCCGGGGGATTCCCATGATGCACTGGGGGTTTCTTCTTCACTCACTGTGTATTAACAGACCTCTCTGCACTGAATCATATCTGTTATTAACCTCTGTCTCTCTTCCACAGCATGTCTTTATCCTGTCTTCATTTGCTCACCTCCAACCAATCACAGCAGATGGCCCCGCCCCTCCCTGAGCCTGCGAGAGGTTTCTTCCTGTTGTTTTTCTTTCCCACTGTCACCAAGTGCTTGCATGTTAGACATCCGACGGCGCTGTTTGCACAACGCAGCAGGTATAAAATCGTCTTTGATCCTCAGTGAAGCCACATCGGGGTTCGTCTGAGCTCTTACGTGTTTGCATTGCGATGTGTAACACGTGCGCTGCTTAGTCTTTCCCGCTCGCTGCAGTTTATTTGTGCAGATGTGGCGTGTAACTCGAGGCAACCACAGCTGTGAGGGGAGTGGTCTCAGTCCTGTTCCCAGTGACTGTTTATGGTGAGGCGACCAAAGAACCTTCCTGAACTCAGATATGCTTTGCATTCTGGGATGCAGGAGGATCCTCCATGTTGTCGACCAAACAAACAAACAAGGCACCTGCTTCCTCCGTCACACGGGTGTAGAGGCCAGCCAGCGACTCCTGGAAACCTCTGGAAGAGTGTCTGATATCACAGTCCGATACCAAGCACTGATATTTTTAACTTGTGCAGGGGAGAGCAGCGTGTCATAATTTGAGGTGAATGACCATCAGTATACTAAATCTGCATACATGACCACTAAATGATGTGATTGCTGTTCTTCACTGTTACAAATCAAATCAAATCAAATCAAATCAAATCACTTTTATTGTCACATCACATGTGCAGGCACACTGGCACAGCACATGTGAGTGAAATTCTTGTGTGCGAGCCCCACAAGCAACAGAGATGTGCAAACACAACAACACAAACGAGCAAAATACAAGAGATAAGATAAGATAAGATAAGATAAGATAGAACTTTATTAATCCCTCGGGTGGGTTCCTCTGGGAAATTCGATTTGGCCAACCTGAAACTAATAAATATATGTACAATATATAATAGTGTATGCATTTCTGGATGTGTATACTAAATATTTTCCTACGTGTGTGTGTGTGTGTGTGTGTGTGTGTATACACATTTTTACAAATTAAATAGTAAAAAAATAAAATAATAATAATAATAATAATAATAATAAAATATATAAAATATACAGAGTTGAATATGTGCAAAACAGTGGCATTACTGTACAGTGTGGAGTGCATAATGTTGAAGTTCCAGTAGTGAAGCTGAGGTGTCTATGACGTGTTCAGCAGTCTGATGGCCTGGTGGAAGAAGCTGTCTCTCAGTCTGCTGGTACGGGACCGGATGCTGCAGAACCTCCTTCCTGATGGAAGCAGTCTGAACAGTTTATGGCTGGGGTGACTGGAGTCCTTGATGATCCTCCCCGCTTTCCTCAGGCAGCGCTTCCTGTAGATGTCTTGGAGGGAGGGAAGCTCACCTCCAATTATCCGTTCAGAGCACCGCACTACTCGCTGGAGAGCTTTGCAGTTGTAGGCGGTGCTGTTGCCATACCAGGTGGTGATGCATCCAGTGAGGATGCTCTCAATGGCACAGTGATAGAAGGTCCTGAGGATGCGGGGGCTCATGCCGAATCTTTTCAGTCTCCTGAGAAAGAAGAGGCGCTGCTGCGCCTTCTTCACTGTTTTGTTTGTGTGTACTGACCACGTAAGATCCTCAGCCAGATGTACTCCAAGGAACCGGAAGCTGCTCACTCTCTCCACAGCAGCGCCGTTGATGGTGATGGGGGTGTGTACTTCTCTGCACCTCCGGAAGTCCACTATCAACTCCTTTGTCTTTGCGACGTTGAGGGTGAGATGGTTGTCTTGACACCAGTGGGTCAGGGCGCTGACCTCCTCCCTGTAAGCCGTCTCATCACCGTTGGTGATAAGACCCACCACTGTAGTGTCGTCTGCAAACTTCACAATGATGTTGGAGTTGTTAGTGGCTGTGCAGTCGTAGGTGTAGAGTGAGTACAGGAGAGGGCTCAGTACACACCCCTGTGGAGCACCAGTGTTCAGTGTGATGGGGGATGAGGTGATGCTGCCCAGTCTGACCACCTGGCGTCTGTCAGACAGGAAGCTAAGGATCCAGCTGCAGAGGGAGCTGCTCAGTCCTAGATCCTGCAGTTTCCTGTCCAGCTTCGAGGGAACGATGGTATTGAATGCTGAGCTGTAATCTACAAACAGCATCCTCACATACGTGTCTCTCTTCTCCAGGTGTGACAGGGCAGTGTGTAGTGTCAGGGCTATGGCATCATCAGTGGACCTGTTGTGGCGGTATGCGAACTGTAGAGGGTCCAGTGAGTCGGGTAGTGCAGAGCAGATGAAGTCCCTGACCAGCTTCTCGAAGCATTTGCTTACGATGGGGGTCAGGGCTACAGGTCGCCAGTCGTTCAATGAGGAGATGGTGGAGGATTTGGGTACAGGGACGATGGTGGCCATTTTGAAGCAGGCTGGGACAACAGACAGAGAGAGGGAAAGGTTGAAGATGTGCGTGAACACTCCAGCCAGCTGAGCCGCGCATGACCTGAGGACGCGGCCGGGAATCCCGTCCGGACCAGTAGCTTTGCGTGCGTTCACCTTCCTGAAGCACCTCGCACATCCTCCTCAGACACAGTGTGCGCACTGACGTCATCCGCGGTGCGCACACTGTCCGGTCTCATGGTGTTCGCTGTGTCGAATCTAGCGTAGAATACGTTTAGATCCTCACACAGAGAGGCCGTGGTCTGCGGTGTGCTGGTTTTCCCTCTAAAGTCTGTGATCGTGTTTAGTCCCTGCCACATACTCCGAGGGTTGTCAAACTGTTGCTCCACCCTGTCCCTGTACTCACGTTTGGCTGCTTTGATCGTCTTCCGGAGTTGGTAATGTGCGTGTTTGTAGTCCGATGTGTTCGCGGAGGCAAAGGCGGTGCTCCGTGCCGCCAGTGCCGCGCGAACATCTCCGTTAATCCAGGGTTTTTGATTTGGGAAGGATTTAACTGTTCTGGATGGGACGACATCTTCCACGCATTTCCTGATGAATCCACAGACTGAGTCTGTGTATTCATCAATGTCTCTGGCGGCCACGTGAATGCACCGTTCACAGGTTTTCACGTGCTTTGAACCTACTGGAGTCCTGAATGAGAGACGTGTGGGTCAGCTTCTGCTCTTCAAATAAAAATGGACCTGACAGTTTTTATTTTCACACACTTTCATAGATGGAGCTCCAGGTTAGGATTCCAGCTCAAACGACACACTGGTGTCAGAGGGCTGAATGTTTTATTGGACTGTGTGAATATAGTCTGCTGAAGAACCAGCATGATGACCGATAACATTTACTGAAGCATCGCTGTTATCGTCATCAGTTACCTGGAGATTCTTTACCTCTCTGAAAGAACTGCCTGTGACCTCTGACCTCTGAGCTGCAGGTCTGAGTCTTGTCACAGTCGAGTTTTGCTTCATGTACGCCATCAAATATCTCCATGTGAAGCTGCTCGCTGTCACTCGCTGCAGCCTACCTGCAGTCAGGGGGAGGAGCTTCTTTCTGATGAGCAACACAGTGAAACTAAAATATCATTCCCATCGTGGTAGTATCGATTCAACACCAATACCTGTGTTAGTACTCTCAATGTTTGTGTCAACACTCCCCACCCCAAATCTGCCGACGCTTGTAAACTTGAAACAGTCCTGCAGAGAAACACCAGCAACCATATGAGCGCACGCTTTCAGAATCAGAATCAGAATCAGAATCAGAATCAGAATCAGAATCAGAAAGGGTTTTATTGCCAAATGTTGAGCAGGTTTACAACATTAGGAAATTGCTGCGGTGCTTCAGTGCAAACATACTGTCATAAATTACGCTTAAATAGACATGAAAATAAAAATAAGAATAAGAATTAAAAGTGCTACGTAGATAGATATATACATGATATATACATGAGTGCAGGTGGTGATCAGTGCCAAACATGGAATGATGCAGTGACACAGCGTAGGGTCATGTGTTAGTGGCGGGGACAGTCATACGGTTATTGTTCATGTGTCCAACAGCAGAGGGGAAGAAACTGTTCTTGTGGCGAGAGGTTCTGGTGCGAATGGACCGGAGCCTCCTGCCTGAGGGGAGCAGGTCAAACAGACTGTGTCCAGGGTGAGAAGGGTCAGCTGAGATCCGAGCTGCACGCCCCAGTGTCCTGGAGGTGTACAGGTCCTGCAGAGATGGGAGTCTGCAGCCAATCACCTTCTCAGCAGAGCGCACAACACGCTGCAGTCTCTGTTTGTCCCTGATAGTGGCTCCAGCGTACCACACGGTGATGGAGGAGGTGAGGATGGACTCGATGATTGCAGTGTAGAACTGCATCATCGTCCGTGTTGGCAGGTTGAATTTCTTCAGCTGCCTCAGGAAGTACATCCTCTGCTGGGCTTTCTTAATGACGGAGGTGATGGTGGGCTCCCACTTCAGGTCCTGGGTGATGGTGGTACCCAGGAAGCGGAATGAGTCCACAGAGGTGATGGGGGTGTCAGTCAGGATGATGGGGGGGAGTGGGGCTGTGTGCTTCCTGAAGTCCACAATAATCTCCACTGTCTTCTGGGCATTCAGCACCAGGTTGTTGTGGTCTTGGTGACCCTTTTAACCCCATACGCTCAGTCTGTGTGACCTCAGCCCGCTGAGTGTTTGCAGTGCTGCATCGTGGTTCACTCGCAGTTAGCTTTGAGCTTTCTTTGTGGACAAGAAACGAAACCACAGAAAAAAGCTGACAAACTCAAAGGATTCAGACCAGAGTAAACGATCTGGAGCTGAGAACGTTCTCTCTGAAGGCGGGACCAGAACAAACACACGCATGAACATCCTTTGAGTTTAAATTCGTCTTTCAAACAAAGTCTAATTTTCTAGCACTGACGACGCCGAGTGTTTGGCACACGAAAAAGAGTTTGTGCCTTTTTATTTTTACAAACCTTCAAGCGGAGCTTTTTTCCTCTCGTGCTCTGATCATCGTCATTATGCACGAGTCAGCGCGTGTCAGTGTGCGTTTGTGAGCGTTCGATGTTCGGGGATCGTCGCGTTCCACTAAGACCAAAGTCAGCTCACTGCTTTCGTGGGGAGTCGCTGCGCGGTGAACTTAACATTTCTTAACATCTTATCATTAGCAGCCATAATGACTTCTGTGAAGACCTGCAGGCTGCGCTGTGGACGAGATTAACTGCAGACTCACTCACTGCTGCTCCAGTCTCAGGGCGGGAACATTTTACTCAGAATAACCTCTTTATGATGCTTTTCCTTTTCTTTAGCAAATATTTATATTACAGTGTCAGATATTCACAACTGAGGTGAAAAATGACGTGACCCAGACGCTCAGGCCTTTGCTGGGGTCACTGTTACCACTGCAGGCCACGGCGAGATCATTTAACACATTTTATACAGGAAGACATTTCAAAGCACTTTTTAAAAACAGCAAATCATTCAAATGCAAATGAGAAGAATCCGAGGAAAACAAATAGACGTATAAGATACAGAGAAGACGACGCGATTACTGGAAGTGGAAACAGGTTTAAACCTGATCATTTGGAAGCTGCAGTAGATTAAAAGCTGCGAAGAGAAACTGACTTTGCTTTTTTAAACTGTGTAAATCAGATGTAAATAAATGATCGTAGCTGGGATTAAATGGCTCCAGCAGATATTTAAGATGTTTTCACAGATGAGGAGAACAGGAACGCTTCTTCTGAACAAAACGAGGGCCTCGGATGGCCGGCCAGCTCAGACGCGTCCTCTGAAAGTCAATCTACCGTTAACAGCAC
The DNA here is from genome assembly GCF_964374335.1 of Astatotilapia calliptera. Lineage (NCBI taxonomy): Eukaryota > Metazoa > Chordata > Actinopteri > Cichliformes > Cichlidae > Astatotilapia > Astatotilapia calliptera. The sequence continues at coordinate 1,553,433 of NC_137425.1, forward strand.
AGACACTCAAAGTCCTCAGTGATCATCTGCAGAGATGCAGCTCTGCTAAGGACTGCTTGGTTTCCCTCTTATCTGTTCTTTTATCTGTGCTGTTCCCCAAGGATCAGTACGAGTTCCTGCTTAGTTTCTGTTGTCACCACAAACAGAACATTCCCGTGGCTTCGGGCTACATTTGGAGAGAGAGCTGTGTTTGTGTTTGTGCGTCTAACCACACCTTAGCCTGCCTAACCCTTGCACATATCCTTGGGCAAGACACTAACCCCAAGTTGCTGATGCATCCATCAGAGTGTGACTGTTGGAAAGCACTTACAGAGAAAGAGCAAACGTTCTTGTGTGAATGAGCAGAAAAGCGCTGGATGAGAACCGGTGTGTTTACGTCTGTTCCCTTCGTTCACTTACCTGTTGCGGTGGAGGAGATGGTGTTCCTGCCTGTGTGGATTTGTTCTTGCTTGATGAGTTTGTAAATGGTTATCTTGCCCCAACCAGCACCACACTTCCTCCTGTAACGCTGCATCTTCGTGTAGCAGCGAGCGTATGCAGCACTGCACACCTCCAATCTAATCCCTGAAAGCAGCTACATCAGGTGTGATAGCAGCGTGTAGGTGGTGCAAGCAAAAACAGGTCATAACAATGTTTTTATTTTTGAAATGAAACCTACATATTTGACGAGTGGTTGAGGAATTCATCCTTCCTTCCTTCCTTCCTCTCCTCCATCCCGCCTTTTCCTTTTCATTCCTCATATTCCTTCGTTTGCTGCTTTTTCTTTTTACCTTTTCTCTTCTTTCTTTTTTGTTCTTTCTCCATTCTTTGCCTCCTTCCTTCCATCTTTTCTTCATTTCCTTTCTTAGGTTCCTTTACTTCCTCCTTTCTTTCTTTTCTTTTACTTTCTTCCCTCCTTTGTTAACAGCAGCTGCCTCAGAGCTTCGTGCTGAATGTGCCGCAGCTGTAACAGGACATAAACTCTGCAGACAGTTCGCGTATGTTACGTGTTCTTGTAGCCAAACTGTAACATTAAAGTTCATTTGTGTTCAGCTCCCTCTGCCCGCCTGCTCGCGTCCTCTCTCCCGAACACGGTTTCATTCGTATAACAGGAAGCGGCCCAGTCGATATTTGTGACCCGCAGGCCGCCGGGAACGAGAAAACAATATCTGCAGGGCGACCTTTCCCTCGCGCCCGCTGTTCCCTGTAATAAAACCAGCAGCTCACACAGCAGATACCATCGGCAGCAGGAAGTTCGATCTGGGCTGATTTCATTCAGCTCTCCGCATCCTCGTCACCGCCTGAGTCTCCATCACGTCTGAAAGCGTGTTTATCTCCGTCAGCCTCGATATGAGACTCGTTATGATGCGAAGACGGACTCCTCGCCAGTCGATGTGTTTTGTTTTCATTTCACTGTATGACACAGGTTTATAGATTTTTGTGCTTTAGTCCGACCTCTCTGACCTTTAACCGCTGTTAACCTGCTGTCCACAAACATGGAGGCCAGATTAGTAACCAGGACTGAACCTTTAGTACTCAGCCTCGACCTGAATGTTCCTGCGTGTCACTGTGGGGCAAAAAGAGGATGAAATTGTAACGAAGCTGGAAGTTTACTTAACAGGCTTTATACACCCAAACAGATACATTTATGTAAACATAACGTAGAAATAATCAGATTTCAACAAAGGAAATTTACTTTATTGGTTATGTTTCAGTTTATATCATGAATATTTTCTTTAATGGTTCAATATTTGATAAACGTTTGTCCCCAATACACAAAATGTGTCCCAACTTTACAGAAACTCCATGAAATGTCTGATTTGCGTACATACATGCAGAACATGTGGTGCACGAGTGACGGTCGAGGGCAGACGTGGACGGCATCCCGACTCATCACAGCTGAGCCCTCAAACGCGCTCTGGTTCCAAAAAAACTTCAGTCGGTCCTCACAAACATGGACATGAAAGCTTACACCCCCACTTACACAATATCATATTACCCACTCATAACAGACGAATGATCTCTGTCTCTTTGGCAATCCTCAGGACCAGTTGCTAGGCAACCAGGGGAGTTTCTAAGAGCACTGGTATCTCCTCTGCAGAGGGGGAGGTGATGGGGGAGGCGTGTGTGTGCGATAGTGGTACAGAAACACTGATCTGGATGTTGAATGGTGAGGCTGGTTATGTAAGCGTGTATAAATATTCCTGATCCCTGTTTCCACATCAGAGCCAAATCCTGCAGGTGTGCGGGGGATCCGATCCGTCCTGCTCCCCGCTCGTCCAGCAGCAGCAGATTTTTCCAGCAGCATCGCTTACAACGGTGGTGGAGCCAAACAGGAAGTCAGGATTAAGCAGAAATAGACCGTTTAGTTGGCCCGTTCGCACCGCACGAGCTGATCCTGTCTCACTAAATGCTCGGGATCTGGTTTCCCGGCAGCAGGAGGCCCATGACGGCTCCGGACTGAAGGTCATGATCTGCAAACAGGTGAGATGGTTCAGGTGTGCTGCGCGTCAGCCCGTGGACTGAAAAACCCTCAAATCCCTCAGCTGATCAGAGCGGCAGGGTTCACGCTGTGACAGGCAGACAATGCCAAAGTCATGAATAATACAGGAATAAATAATCCATCAAATGCATCAAAAATATAAAACATAATAATACATGCTTGGTTTTGTGAGAATCACAAATAAGACAGCTATAAATAAAAAAATATTACATTTTAAATTAAATATGAAGGTAAACTCCAAACATGCCCGTTTACGTAAATGAATGAATAAATAGATTTATCTGAACGTTTTGGTCCCTTTGATGGCATCTTGATGATACGGAGCCATTTATTTGTTCCAGCCTCTTACTGAAGAAGGCCTCCATTAAAGGGAGCAAAGTCGTTTTTCCACGGATGGGGGCAAAAATACCTAGAAATATAAATCATTTACAGGTATCTTTCCGAGACCGATAAAACGTTGGATGAGCATCCTTTAGCCTGCAGGTGCAGATTTGATGAAGCGTGTTCTGTTTTCACTCTGACACAAATCAGCCTCCAGTCTCTGAAGTTTCCACATCCTGCCCGGCGCCCGGCTAACTCCCGACTCCCTCAGCTGAGGCAAGTGAAGCCGCCGCAGAGTTGGATGTTAAATTATAGATCTGACTTGTCAACTTCTTTAAACTTTGGGCCTTCAGTAGAGACTTTTATAAAAGATATATGTCGCCATGGTGACGTGACCCAGAGGTTTCTGAGTTCTGCATTTTAAAGTTTCCACAAGTTACTACTGATGCTAACATGTTTTGCTAGCAGTTAGCTGCTAGCTATCTTTGCAGACAGCTAGCAGCTAACTGCCACCTGTAGCTAACTGCCACCTGTAGCTAACTGCCACCTGTAGGTTCCTCTAACATCCATTTTTAGTGACATCATCTGACCAACAACACAGTTAAATGCAGTCGCATGGCAGGATGCTGTAAACGAACTTCAGTCAGGAGAACAACTGAGATAATCCATCCACAATACCAGGTTATATACATATACAAACATTAAAACATGTTAGAAACACAACAGCCTTAATGAACACAGAGTAGTTTGGAACCAGGGTTCATACGTCATCACTTAAAGACCAGATACAGTCTAACAAGCTAGAATTAGCTGATAACAGCACTCCACCTTCTTGTCTAAATATGGCAAAACACTAATGTTGAAGGGTGCCTACGTGCTTCTATTATTAACAGTTTGTGCAGTTTAAAAAACAAGAGTAATAAAGGGGAACCAATCAGGAAAAAGCAGCAAATTACTCTGTATTGAGTATTGGGGTCTCTATTGAGTCCAGTTTCAGGGCTGTTAAAGAAACAAAGGTCCAGCAGAGCACAGCTGGGTTTATGCCACACATGAGATTTGTTGTTGAGATGAGGAAAAGTACAGAGTAGCGAACTCCTGTTTTTTCTGGAAAGACTTCAGATATGAAATAATAATGAAAAGTGTCTGCGGCTGTCAGCGAGGCATCTCCGCCGCTGAAGCCCTGACGGCACACACGAAAGCGCCTGTGTTCAATAAGCGTCCCGCCTCACGCCGTATCTGCGCTCACACGGAGAGAGGCGGGCAATGAACCAATCACAGCGATGGTTCAGATTCAGAGGAGAGCTGCTGCAGGTACGCGGAGCTTCACTTTAATAAACACACGGCCAGAAACATCTGCACAGCTGCAAACACACAGTCAACCTGCAGGTCACATGACCACACCCAGCTCATACCTGAAAAGCTTTTTTTAAACTGTCACCTAATCAAACTAATCAAACATTTCTTTATAAAAACAAGCAAACAACAACAACCATCGCTGTCACAGACCTGATCTCGCCAGCCAGCCAAGACTTTAGAACAAGACTGATTTGATCCTTTTATTAGGTACAAAAAATTATTGACCCAAAATGTTTCCATGAGGAAGAATAAAACAGCTTCGAGAGGGAGACCTAAACAGGTCGAGGTGATGTGGATGGTTTGTCCTGGACTCCTGAGGCTGGGCACTCAAAACAAGTTCAGCACAGTCCGGCTGCTCTGTGTTAGCTGGCCCAACAAAACTTAAACCCCAGTTGGTGATAACAGGGATCACAATGGCGAGCATAGATACGCCCACATCGCTCTCCTGCCCAGGGCCTCAGGCTATTTCTTCTGGAGTACTGAGGGGTTCCCAAGCCAGCTGAGACATACTCTCAGGTCTGCCCAGAACATCCTGAATCACCTCCACGGGCTCCATGTGGAGAGGCAGCGACTCCACACCGAGCTCCTCCTGAATGACCGGGCTCTTTACCCCCGTGTGCTTCTTTCTGAACAGTTTCATTAGTTTAAACAAAAACCCAAGAACACGATCAAATGTTAATGCAGGACATGGATGATGTCATATTTGCCTATGTCCATCATTTATATACAGTTTGTGTGCTATTAAAATTGAGAAGCTGAAGGTTACTATGCTAATTCCTAATGAAGTGCTCGCTGAGTGTAGAAACCTGTGGGATGATTTTTACTCCACATAAAAACCCAAAAGGTCGTCGGCGCATCTTTGATTGTGGGGACGTCTTTGATTGTGGGGACGTCTTTGATTGCGGGGACGTCTGAGCGTTGAGTGCGGTTTCATCACCTGCTGCTGCTCACAGCTCTGCAGCTTGTCCCGAGTTTCAGTGTGAGCTCCGCAGAGTCCGTGTTACGTAACGCTGCGCTGTTGCATAAGCTCGCATCTAAAACTGCAGCACAATAAACTTCAGTGTGATCAGACACTTTTCTCTGAGTCCTGCTCAAAGTCTGTGCTCACAGAACAACAGGGCCAGAGTCCAAGTGGAGCCAGGCAACACATCACTGTGACCTGTAAAGTCCTCACACACTTCACACATACCAGACTCTCAATGGCTGAGAGATGCTGCCCCCTGCTGGACGATCCATGCTCTCCACCAGTGTTGGTCAAGTTACTTGAAAAAGGTAATCAGTAACTAATTACTGTCCTGGTCGTTGTGTCCTTGGGCAAGACACTTTACCCTACCGCCTACTGGTGTTGGTCAGAGGGGCCGATGGCGCGATATGGCAGCCTCGCTTCTGTCAGTCTGCCCCAGGGCAGCTGTGGCTACAACTGTAGCTGCCTCCACCAGTGTGTGAATGTGAGAGTGACTGAATAGTGGCATTGTAAAGCGCTTTGGGTGCCTTGAAAAGCGCTATATAAATCCAATCCATTATTATTATTATTTAAACCTATTTTCTGCACATTCCAGCACATAAAATAAAATATTTTTTGTGTTTACACTCAGTCTTTCAAACAGATGCAAGTAAAACACAGCAGAAAATAAATAAAGTCAGAGACTCAGCGGTCCTGTTGCTCTATTTTCACTGTAAAGATGGACTGCGGTAGGCGGAGGTTTACCCTGGTGCAGGTGTGCCACGGTCAGTGGAAGGATCCGTAAGTTTCTCTGTGAGTTTCCCATTACGTCGTAGCTACTCGGTGCTTGTTGGAAATTTAGGGTTTTTTCGCTGTAAAAAGAAGTTTTCTTCCCACGCACAGCGGACACTAATGTTTTTGTCACTTTTTATGGAATCAAACTCAAAGTAAGGTCAGTACTTCCACGCTTTAAACGCTGCACGCTCATACTCTCTCTGCACTCGATATGTGATCCATTGTTGATCTGCACACAGCTGTTGTCACGAACGTCGCACTCGCTTACGTCACTGTAGTGAGACATTCTCGCAAAAAAATCACGGTTTTAGTAACGCAGTAACGCAGCGTTCCTACGGGAAAGTAACGGTATCTAATTACTGTTTTTGCAATAGTAATCCCTTACTTTACTCGTTTAGTTTACAGTAGCCCCTTACTCTAACCATAACTCACTGTAACCCTGTGTGAGTGCTGCTGGTGAAGTTACATCGCTGCTACACGTTCTCAGTGTTTCCATCTTCGTGGCGTCACAATCACTTTGTTTCATCACTTTGCAGATGAGATTGACCTTTAACCTGCACATTTTCACCTCTTCACCTGCATTCAAACAGCTCTGCCTGAGGAAGTGCAGCTGGGGTTAGCCGTACCAGACTCCATTCACAAAAACAAGATTTTACCTCATAAACTGAGTTGTCTGCTTCTGCTGTGATTGGTTCGCTTTAAAACCTTTCTTGCTTCAAATGACGGCCCACCAACTGCAACGGTTATATTTAGAACATTTTCACCTGTTTACCCGTCATAAGAGATGTCCTCCCGATCCCTTAGCAGCACTCAGCAGCAGTGCATCACTCCTGTGATCTGAAAGCTTTAATTCCTGCTTTTGTCAGTGGAGTCTGGTGCTTTGTTTCAACAAGCTGTCAGAGTGTGCTTCACATTTAGAACATCCACAAAAGCTCAGACGTTGGTATTTAAACACGTTAGTGTGGCTCTGAACTTTCTAGGCTCTCTTTCCTGGCGCCTCACTACATCCATCTTTTATATACAGGCTGTGTTCTTTCACTGAGGCCTAAAAGGAAGAAACAATGAACACTCTCATTTCAGTTTAACAAGTCTTTAATCGTAAAAACAAGTTTAAAAAACATCCTTAAGAATGAGCCATTTGCCGCCACCGCAGTCTCGGTGCGCGGTCGCGGTCCAAGTGGGGACCCAGGGGTACGCCGCCTCAGGTGAGAGCTCTCTAACACCTGCGGGCCCATCGGAGCTCAGATGCTCCTGCCATCTGCACGTGTCGTTCTGTCGCCAAGGACGCCATGGTCGGTTTCCGGGATGAGCCGTCCGAGATTCCCTTTAGTGGAAAAGAAAAATATAAAATAATTAATTAAAATAAATAAACACGAGGAGTTCAAGCATCTATTTACCAACAGCAGCACCATGTGTTAAAAATCTGTTTTAAAAAAATCCAAAATTAAAATTTTCCATGTTTTTCTTCATTTACAGTTTCATTAGGTGATCTGTCAGGTACATCTACGAGTTTATCCTGTAGGATTAAATCATAATAAAGCTTAAAAATGATGTAAGAACTGTATCGGTTCTAAATGACTTGCAGTACCTGCACAGGCCACCAGGAGGACACGTAAGAAGAAAAGAGATGAGGAGGAAGGAGGAGGACAAGGGAGAACATGAAGAAGACGAACAGGGATGTGGAAAAGAAGGAGGATGGAGAAGGCTTGGGGTGGGGCAAAGAAGGAGAGGAAGAGAGAGGAGCAGGAGGAGGAGATAAGAAGGAGGAGGATTGTAGAAGTGTACAAACTTCTACTGGAAATCTGCCCATTCAAACTATGAACCTGGTGATGACGTGCAGGAGGCGAAGGGCAGGAGTTAATAAACAGTTTTGTTCTGAGGGAATTCGTATTCTACGGGAAATATATTACATATATTTTAGCTAAAACAACAACTATGCTGTTTTTTCACACATGACGTCACTACTCCTCAACCTTAACTGTTAATTAACAGCTGGCTTTAAATTCAGCTGTTAATTAACAGTTAATTATTGTTAATAACTGTGGAGCAAGCGCAGTTTAGGAAAAGGCCTGATGTGGTACAGTATGCTGTGTTCCAAACATTCGTTTAAAAATCGACGATTTCAGATTCAGACCGATCCTCGAGCAAAGAAACCGAGAATATGGATTCAAAGTGGACCGCCTACACAGGAAACACGCTGCCTAAAATTCGGCGCACGACTCGATATAAAAATTAACTTTGGACTCTTTTCTGAGAGCTGTAAAGTCAAAGCGTGGCAGCAAAAGTGCTGCGGTAGAGGCTTAAATTCAAGTTCTGCACGCGGCGCGTCTGGCGTCACATTTGCCCAGTTCCAGCGTTCCAAACAGCCACAGACCAGACAGCGTTCAGAAATCTGCCCGTTTTGACGTGTTTATGGCCTCTGTCAGTGCAAACGGACTCATGTGAGTCAGACGCCTTTGCTCTGACTGAAACAGCATTCCTGCTTTACTTCGGCGCACAGTTACTGACACACAAACACGGTTTTCCCGGGTTTACCTCAATATTCACTCCTTGTCTTTCTTCTCGCTGTTCTGGAGCTTCTCCACGATCTTGCGCTCATGTCCTGCGGGGTTGTTTCTGTTGGTGTTGTCGCTGGCCTCCTTCTTTGTCCTGCCCTTCCGAGCCGAACCTTCTGCAACAGAAAAACTAAAGCAGTGAGTTTCCCGGGCCCGGAACACGAACCGGACCGAACCAGGACAGGTTAGCTCACCTGCGTATTTATCCGTCAGGTTATAGTACTCGTACTCGTCGTAGTACTCGTCCTCAAACTTGGTGGGCTTCATGTTTTTCACGTCGACGTGACTCATGTTTGTTTTTCCACAAGTTTGTCAGAGATCTTTGCGTCTGCGCAGTAAGCCTCTGTGTTCGCAGGTTTGTCTGTTTTTCGTCTTTCTGTGTTTATATATGAGAAGCATGCAACTCCTCCTCCTTCTCCTCCTCCTCCTCCTGACTCCTCCTGCAGGGCTCCTCTTTCCTCTGCACTAATGTTGCATCAGCCACAGAGCTGCATGCTCTGGATAACAAGAACACACTCTTTGTGTCAAATACACAACTTTTTGTCTCATGTTTCTACATTTTTTTTTTAAGTCACATTCAGTATTTCTTCTCATAGCTTTAAACCTTTGTTTACATAGTTATTAGCTCTCGTTGGTTCTTACAGCTAATTCTCACTTACTTGGCTGGATACTCTTGTTTTGGTACTTTTTATATACCCACCAAGGTATCCTAACTTTCCTTCACCTGTCCTGTTTCTGAGCATGAAGCTTGTGTTATCTTCATCACATGCTGACACTCAGGTGTGCGGTGAATACCTGACACCTGTGTACGTGGTCTCTGGTCCTGTGACTCCTGTGAGACCCGACCTTGGTTCCCCCGGATGATCCCGGGTCTGTTTTCTTTGGTTATCAGCAGCTGCTGTGGTCACATGACCCTGACCTGGTTCGTGGTGTTTATCTAAAGCTGCTCCACCTGCGCTGCAGTGTGACAGCAGATCACAGCCGTCCTGCAGAAATGTTTCCATTAATGTGACCCAGACTCATCTCCAGAAGCTTCACTGTGACTCTTGGAGCCTGGCTCCTCGGTTTGTTTCCTCTCATCACTCAGAGGTCCTTTCAGACACGATCGTAACCGCTTTCACTTTTGTTTTTCATATCAGTTTAAAAACTTACTTTATTGGAAAAACGTGCAGCTAAAACTGAAGATCCAAAGCAGCATGAAAGGACCGCTGCAGTTACTTATATTAGTTAGTGATATTAGCTTTGTTTCGGTGTCCTTGTGTCCACATTTATCTAATCTGTGTGGAACAAACTCTGGACTGAGCGTCTCAGAGGAACAAACAGAAGAACGAGCGCTTTGCTCTCTGCTCGTGGTTCAGATTCAGCACATTTTTACATTTGAGCTGTAAAACACTTCAGCTCAGCACAGGTGTCGCTTTCTGTCACAGAGACACACAGAGACACACAGAGACACACAGACACACACAGACACACACACACAGACACACACACAGACACACACAGAGACACACAGACAGACACAGAGACACACACAGAGACACACAGACACACACAGACACACACAGACACACACAGAGACACACACAGACAGACACAGACACACACACAGACACACACAGACACACACAGACAGACACAGAGACACACACAGACACACACAGACACACACAGAGACACACACAGAGACACACACAGACACACAGACAGACACAGAGACACACACAGACACACACAGACAGACACAGACACACACAGACAGACACAGACAGACACAGAGACACACACAGACACACACAGACAGACACAGACACACACAGACACACACAGAGACACACACAGACAGACACACACAGACACACACAGACACACACAGAGACACACACAGACAGACACAGACACACACACAGACACACACAGACACACACAGACAGACACAGACAGACACAGACACACACACAGACACACACAGACACACACACAGACACACACAGACACACACAGACAGACACAGAGACACACACAGACACACACAGACAGACACAGACACACACAGACACACACAGACACACACAGAGACACACACAGACAGACACAGACACACACACAGACACACACAGACACACACAGACAGACACAGAGACACACACAGACAGACACAGAGACACACACAGACACACACAGACAGACACAGAGACACACACAGAGACACACACAGACACACACAGAGACACACAGACAGACACAGACACACACACAGACACACACACAGACACACACAGACACACACAGACACACAGACACACACACAGACACACACACAGACACACACAGAGACACACACAGAGACACACAGACAGACACACACAGACACACACACAGACACACAGACAAACACAGACACACACACAGACACACACACAGACACACACACAGACACACAGAGACACACAGACACACACACAGACACACACACAGACACACACAGAGACACACACAGACACACACAGACAGACACACACAGACACACACACAGACACACAGACAAACACAGACACACACACAGACACACACACAGACACACAGAGACACACAGACACACACAGAGACACACACAGACATACACAGACAAACACAGACACACACACACAGACACAGAGACACACAGACACACACAGAGACACACACAGACATACACAGACACAGAGACACACAGACACAGACAGACACAGAGACACACAGACACACACAGACAGACACAGAGACACACAGACACACACAGACAGACACACACAGACACACACAGAGACACACAGACACACACAGACACACACACACAGAGACACACAGACACACACAGACAGACACACACAGACACACACAGAGACACACAGACACACACAGAGACACACAGACACACACAGACACACACACACAGACACACACACAGACACACACAGACACACACACACAGACACACACAGACAGACACACACAGACACACACACACACACAGACACACACAGACAGACACACACACACACACACAGACACACTTTTGAACTTTGAATTGACCGTTCTCTTTTTTCTCTTTTTTAGATCTAAGCTCATCACACGTGTGTTTGTTCGTCGTTCGTAAGTTTGATGTTATAAACGTATTTTAATCTTTCCGATGATGATTTTGTGTTTTTAGCAGCAAACTGTGGACGATCACGTCTTCGTGCTGCAGACTCAGTGAAACAGGATTTGTCAGACGTCGAGCTGAAATCTCGTCATTCTGCTGAATCGGGGAAACTTTGTCTCCTCGCGTTTGACTGTTTATCTCACAGTTTGAAATATTTCATGAATAACTGACTTTTTATGAAATCAGCCTTTTATCATGTTTATGTCGCAGCTCTAAGTCACGGCTGCATGTTTGCGCGTTTTAAACCGAGTGTGTAATCTGCAGGATGTGAGCTCAGGATGTTTACTTTGCTGCAGACGTGTGCGCAGTCACATGTGCGAGGCGTGTCGCGCTGCCAGAGAACACACAGCTCGCAGATATCAGCTGATATCAGCAGGTAAACATTAACCGCAGCTGGAAACTCGCTCAGGTGTTTTCATCTTCATGAATCCTTTCACTGCACGTTACACGCACTAACACAGCTGCAAACGTTTCCTGTTAAATCTCCTGAAATTGTTTCATTTATCGATCAAAGTCCCTAAAAATCAGCAAGAAAAGCAGGAAATCTTCACCTGAGAGGCCACTGATCGTTGGACCTGCTGAGGGTTTGGGGTGTACGCGCGTCCTCTCGTGCACTGGAGTCATTTTGGTTTTGGTTTTTTTACAGCTTCTTTGAACCAGTGTTTCCAGTTTTTATCCGTCTCAAACCAGCACAGCCACCTCTGATTTACTAAAGCCGGGGCCCAAAGTTTGTGCTGACGGGTTAAATATGAAAAAACACGGATGAAAAATGTGCGGTGCAAAAGACGAACAGTGATGATTTCTAAATGCTTTATCATAGAATTCCATGTATGTAAAACAAAGAATCATTTTAAGGTGAAATGATTGAACAGTTTTAATTCAGATCTTTCAAACACCTCGAACGTTTTAGTTCTTCTGATTTTGGACGTTTGGAGTTGAAACACAAACGTCTAAACGACTCAGCTGATGTGAACATAAGCAGGTCCTGATGACATCAGTCACGCCTCATTAATCTGCTGCTGAACAGTGTTGGTCAAATGACTTGAAAATAGTAATCAGTTACTTGTTACTGATTACTTCTCCAAGAAAGTAATCCCATTACTTTACGTAGGGTGTCTTGCATTGAAATCTGCTGCAATGACCTGGTTACTGCGTTCACCAGATATCAACACGATTCCGCTCTTCGACATGTCAATGGCTGTGAACACAGAGAAAGTTGTAAATAACTCATGAAAGAATAAAGTTACGTTGAAACCAAGCACACCATTGTTTTTCTTGTGACATTACCAAGAAGTTTGATGTGTCACATGACCCTCTTCCTATTGAAAAAACAAAAGTTGGCGGCCGCTTATCGGGGCCTGGAGCCTGGGGCTCGCTCGGGCCCCTTCGGGGGTGGGGTGCCCCCGGCCTCTCGGCCTGGGGCTCGGTCACTCAGGCACGGCTGGCGGCCGGCGGAGCTCACGGGCGCGTCACTGCAACTCCCCCTGACTTCTGCTCCGCGGCTGCTGAGTGAGCCCTCATCTGGGACTCTCCTCAGCTCTTTCTGGGACAGTGGCGCGGCTGCCCCTCTGTGGGTCTTCCTTGGTCTCTTGTGTTCTGGGGGCCTCTGGATGTCTGGAGTTTTGATCTCCTCCATACCTGCTTCACACCCTGGAGGACGGGGCTGTGGCCCCCCCACACTCCCTAGCAGATCATTACATGGAGAAACCTTTGGAATGCAAGCGCGCTGATCCACACAGGTATGCACACGGGTGTTCACTGCTCGTAGACCCAAATTACACCTTTCTTGGCTGCTACTTCGAAGCACATCTGTCCTGCGTGCTGCACAACAACATTGAATATTTAGTATTTACTGCTGTTTACACTTAGCTAGATTAATGCGATGGTGTTGTGTTTAGTATGTTGCTTTGTTTTTTTTGCTTGTTTTCTATTCTTCTCTCAACAGGTGATCCAGGAGATTTTTTTTTCTCCCCCCCTTTCTCACTGTCCCTCTCCCCTTCTGTTTTTCCTTTCCTTCCTCTTTCTTTCTCCCTTTCCTATCTCTCACTCATGTCTGTCCCGTCTGTAACATCTGAAAATAAAATATAATAAATAATAAAAACAAAGATCGACCAAATGGACCAATACGGCAATGCCACGATGATCCATTTGGCAAAGTAAATCCATTGGGTCTCCTTGTTGGTCTTCAGACAACAATTCTGATGGCTAAAGAACCAAATGGGACAGGCGAAAAAAAAAAAAGAAAAAAAAAAAAGAAAAAACAAAAGTTGTATCCAAAATGGCCGACTTCTAAATGGCCACCATGGTCGCCGCCCATCTTGAGGAGTTTGCCCCTCACATATACTAATGTGCCACAAACAGGACTTTAATATCACCAACCATTCCCATGTTGTTACACTGTATCCATAGAAATGGCCCACCCTGTACAATGTGTTTGATGTATGAAGCTAAAATTTCAGCGTGCACATTATAGCCGCTCAAACTTTGGACCGTAACATTTTTGTTCAAACTTTGACGGTCAAGAAGAAATGGAGCGACCCCGAATATTTTCACCTCGGTGCTTCCTGTCTCTTGCTCTTTTGTCACTTCCCACATGTGTAGTTATTGCTGCTCACTTCCTGTTTTATTTTGGTAGTCTCTCCTGGCCTTGATTCTTATCACCTGTGTCTCCCTGTGTGCAGGATTCAGGCGTTTTATTGTCCTGACTGGAAACTTTTACAGACAGTCGAGAAATGATCCACAAAGAGCAGAAAGAACTCCACATCCAAAATACACCAAATATACAAAATCATGACACGTAATCCTGCAGTAAAAAAATCACTACTGTGTGTAAAAACCACTAAAACGGTGCGGGGATGGCTCCGATGGCACATAAAAGGATTTAAAGAGGTTTTTGGTGCTGTTACTCATGCGGTAGAATCCACAGCAGCTCGGGCCTGTTGCTCTGCCTGCTGCTCGTAAACAGTATTTAGTTTGGTTCCAACATTTCCACCGATGAAGGAAAATATTCAAACTGATTCAACAAAAGTTAAAAACGTCATTTCTCTTCTATCAGAAAAAGCCCAGGCGTCGTGGCTCCTCCTGACCTCTGCTTCCACATCAGCCACGACCCAAAGTGTTTCTGTTGCTCCCTCCGGTATCTGAGCGCCTGATGTTGGACTGCAGTCCAGGGTGAGATTCTCTGAAGTCAGAGGACTAATGATGATGTCCTCTGTGACTTTAAGGATGTGCCTGTTCGCATGCTTGGACAGTTTGGACTTGTTATTTTACAGCTTAAATAAAGGTTTGCTTGTGGTTCCCATCAGCACACACAGCACAACTCTGCCTGAGCCTGACTCTGGACTTGATATTTGCTGTTCATGGGCGTCACTTTGGTTATCTGTCAGGTGTGTGCTGACCTTCTGACTGCTTCAGGGATCAATAAATAAAACCAATAACATCTGGATTGCAGGTAGAGAGTCGCTGTGTTTATCTGCGGCGTTTTTCCTTTGAGTGTCTCCTGCACGTCGCTGCTCTGTCACCTCGCCACAGATGGTAATGATTAACTGTCAGGATGTTTACCTGCAGAGTCGTGTCAGTGTCGGACGACACCAGCAGCACACGCCCGACAACAGGCTCCTCCTCCTCTCACCTGAGAGATAACCACCCATTTCTTCTAACAGAAAAACAACAGTCAGCAGGATTTTATTTTGAAAGGGCCGCTATCAGACAGCAGGTTTAGAGAAGACCTGACACGAGGAAATCAGGTTTCCTGTTTCAGAAGTAGTGATGGGCTTTCCGTCTCTTTTTAGAGAACAGGGTCTTCAGGTTGTTTTGTTCCTTTAATTAACTTATTACCAACAACAATATAAAATTAAGCAGAAAAGGAATTACTAATGTAAAAAGAAAAAACGTGGTTTTATTTATATATGTTTATATATAAATGTATACGGTGGCCCCTAGAGACAAAACACGTACAAACTCCAAAACACATTTCTAGCTTTAACTGAACTTCAAAGCAGAGCTACTAGATCACTTAAATGACACAATTGAAAGCATGTGTGTATTGTTTGTGTATTTATACACAGGCACTCATATATATTCAAATAATTTTAAAAAAAAAGTTCATGTACCTGTTACTACCACACACCAAATCCGGTCGTTGGTACTTGCTGGCTTGTGTAGCCTCTAGGTAACAAAAGCTCAACACTGCCCCCTAGCATCCTGGAGCACTGCTGTTGTGTTTTGTACGTGTTTTGTAGGGGCCACCGTAATTATACTTTATTTATTCACTCCACATAAAATGTAATAAATAAATCATATAATACAAAAACCAACTATTTAAAATTTCAGCTTTTTCCTTTTAAACAAATTTAAAGTGAAACAACACAAAACACAGCAAACCACAACACAATTAAATATAAATTATAATATGAAAACAAAAAGAAGATGCACATTCTCTGTCATATGGACCTGCATGAATAAACTTTCTGAATCCTTTATCATCCACAGCTGAAAATAGTTGTGGATGATTACTATACCTTTCTAATGTGACCTTGTTGTCCCTGCTCTCTCTCTCCCTCCGGCTCTGTTCCTGTGCTACTGCGAGTGTAACTACCGCCCCGCCCCCCTCTGCCCAGTGCAAAGCACAAGGCTCGCGTGCGGAGTGAAGCGGGAAAAAAGTGCGAGAGAGAGGGAGAGAGAAAGAAAAGAAAAAACATGGCTCCCAATAAGGAGCCGGCTCGTGTCGTTCGCTTCAAAGAGTCGGCTCTAAGAGCCGTTTAGTTCGCGAGCGACACATCACTATTCAGAAGTGGTGAAGACTCTGTCCTCAGCCTGGAACAAGTTTATTCCTCTTTCATGCAGCTGATATCAAAGAACCAATCAGAGGCCTTCATCTGCTCGCACACTGAAATCTTAATGAACTGTATTTATGATCAATTCAATTCAATTCAATTCAATTCAATCTTTATTGGCAGACTACATGTCCATAAAAACAAGACAAGAAACACACACACACAACTCCCCCCCCCCCCCCCCCCACACACACACACACACAACACAAGGTATACCATTAAATATATATATGTATTTAAATAAGTATATAAAGCATTAGTAAAAATATAAAACCATAATATACATAAAACACAATTACTTAAAATAAATCAATAAATACACAAACACTTTAACCAGTGCTTTCTGAGACTGGATGAGTAACGGGAACCACTCACTGTCGGATCTGTAAGTGCTAAAATTATACTGTTACTCGAACCATCCAGTCGTTCTCTAAAACTGAACATTAACTTTCTTAAAAGTGCTTTAAAAGTCCAAACACCCACAGCTACAAACATCTGGCTGGCACTACCACTTCTAGGTATCCTGCAAAGGATTCTCATCGCATCATTATATGCAACATGCAGCTTCTGCATGCTACATTGTTTGTAGGATGACCACAAGGGGGCAGTATATAGCGGTGTGCAATACGCTTTAAACAAAGCCACTTTAACTGGAAGTGAACAAAAGCTGAATTTGCGTGCAATAGTATTTGCCTGCACATAGAGCTTACATCGTTGTCTGTATATGTCATCATCATCATTCATTTGCTCAGTAATAAAGTGACCGAGGTATTTCACCTTTTTATCAACTTCAAGAGTTTTTTGTGCCAGTTTAAACAAAGGGAAATTTAGCTGTTTATCCTGCTTGGTTCTACATATCAAAACAGCACTTTTAGCAGCATTGTACTCAATGTCATATTGCACACCATATTCAGTACAGACATTAAGAAGATCCTGTAACCCAGCACTGCTTGGACTAAAAACAACCAGGTCATCTGCATACATAAGATGATTTATCAGTGCTTCACCTAATATACACCCAGTGTTACAGGCTCTCAGCTGTATGGACAAATCATCAACATATAAATTAAATAAAATTGGAGACAAAATCCCACCCTGTCTGACACCATTGCTGACACCAAAGGGGGCAGAAATACTGCTTCCCCATTTAACCTGCATGTTCTGATGAGCGTACCAGTAAGAGAGAATCCTCACGATGTATTGAGGAACTCCCCGTGTCTTCAATTTATCAAAAAGTTTTCTGTGGTTCACTCGATCAAAAGCCTTAGAGGCATCAATGAAACACATGAGGACAGATGAATTTTTAGCCCTATACAACCTGACTATTTCCTTGAGTGCATATATGCACATGTCAGTGCCGTGCTTTGAAGCCAAACTGATTATCCAGAGAAGAGATGAACACACTAACTCTATCAAACAGGATTCTTTCTAACACCTTAGATAAAATACTGGCTAGTGCAATCGGCCTGATCAATCAGTGATCGATGTGAGTTTAATGAAGCTTCAGACCCAGAAACACTGATCAGCGATCAATCACTGCATCTGTCCATCACTGTAATCAATCGCAGTGATAGAGACAAACCCGAGGAAACTAAGAGCGTTGATGCTTTTAATGGAGGCTGCAGAGCGTGAATGTGTGCAGTTATCAAACATGTGGATCACATGGATCACATGGATCACACGTCCACCAGAAAACTGAATCTGATCTTTATCTTCAGTTTATGGCTGAATCTTTAAAGCCATGGACTCCATCTTTCTTTCGAACGTGGCTCTGCTCTTCATATACTCGTAGCCATGGTGAATCCTGGTATCGGCCTGGTCTGTTTTTTTTTTTTTTTAAAAGCGTTTTTTTTAACATGAAGGGGATCTGTGGAAGGTTTATCCCTCCTCTCGCCCTGTGACAGCAGGGACAGACTCCAGATTCAGATTACTCAGTAAAAAAACATAAATCAAAACACAGGGTCAGGCTAGGAGAGAAGAAACTGGAATTTGTGACATTATAGTTGCAAGTTCACAAAAACACACACACACACACATTTTCTGTTTAATATTTCTTAAATATTTCTTTCTTGTAAATTTCCATTTTTAAACTCGCTCTGTCTCCTTCTTCTTACCCCAGCCTATATCTTGACAAAGGATCACAAATTTCCTCCAAGGAAACACTAGATTACCACAGAGGCAACTGTAAACAGCACAGGTAACGGGAAAGAGACAAAATGTTTGTACACAAAAAAATAACAGCAAAGAGCTGGGAAAATCTTTAAAAACCAGAAAATAACTGCACACAAATAAATTACAGATAAATAATGAATGGCTACAAAGGGTATAATAAAGTCACATAAGTACAACAAAAAGAAATACAATTTTTAAAGTAAAATGTTTACGTTTTTTAAGCGCCCCGTGTCTGTAGTACCACACTCCTCCCAGTTGGTGGCAGTGTGTTCACCGAAACTGCTGCACACGATTAGTACCAAAGAAGAAGAACAGAAGGCCAGTACCTGCGGTTCCTGAGTTGAGCGCAAATAATAGAAGAAAGCAGCTCGGTGAGGAGGTTTGGGAGCTGGTTTTGAGGGAAATATGACGCTTATTCCGATCATTGATCTATCTGAGTTGAATATATATTGCTAATGGTTTTCTTTAATCCGATTTTTGGCGTTACGAAGCATTTCCGAGCCGTTTTTGTCTGTAGCGAACTTTACACCAAACCCCGTTCAGAAATCTTTTATTTAAGACATCCCGTGTTTTCCAGAAAACACCCAACACACATAGAGCACGACTTCAGTTATGTTACATACGAGTATTGATTCGGAACTTTATATCCAGTATGTTATGACCGCGGTGATCGAAATGTTCAGACTATTTGTGCTTTGTGAAGTGTTCACCGTCATTAAAACCGCCTTAAAGTAGACGTTTTTTAAATGAGGTTTTGTATGTTGTAACTAAGCGCTGCTGTTTGATGCTCCACATCCTCACAGGTTAAATCATGTCCGCTGACCCCAAGATTGCGGAGCTGCTCACTGAGCTCCACCAGCTCATCAAGCAGACACAGGTCAGTATTGATCCGCTTCCTTTGTGATTGATCAGGTCAAGCTTTGATCACATCCTAATTACCTGCACTCGGCCCGCTTCAGGAGGAGAGGTCACGCAGTGAACACAACCTGCTCAACATCCAGAAAACGCACGAGAGGATGCAGACTGAGAACAAGAGTGAGTGTCAGCAGCTTTGAGCACATGTGCTGAATTTGTCGTGTGGTCCTAAACGTGGACGTGTGTCTCCTGCAGCTTCTCCGTACTACCGCACCAAGCTGAGGGGGCTCTACACCACGGCCAAGGCAGACGCTGAGGCGGAGTGCAGGTGAGAGGCCACTGAGCATGACCTTTAACCTTTAAATATCATGGTGATCTCACTTATATGTTATACAGGAGACTTCCAGTCTCAAGCTTGTTACTGTTTTGTTTAAATAAAGGTTATACAAATGAAAAAATAAAGGGGGACAGATGCATGAACACCATGACTGAAGCGCAATAAGCAGTAATTTCCTCTGAGTACAGACTGAGACTCTGTTGGAGCCTTTTTAATGACATCATGTGACCAGTAATATGGCTGCTGTGAGGTCACTGCACGAACAGGCGGCCCAACAACCTGAGCTCGGGTTTCCGTTCATGTCGCCTTTCTAGCCTGTTCGTTTTCACATTTCTACTAAGAGTGAGTGAAAATCACCTTTTTCTTCTTCTTTTGTGTCTTTTCCTTCCGCCTCTCAGCATTCTGCGTCACGCCCTCGATAAGATCGCAGAAATCAAGTCTTTGCTGGAGGAGCGGCGGATAGGTGCGTGTCCGGTATTCGGCCTCTCACATCTGCAGCTGGACTTCCTGTTTCATGTGACACAAAACTCACCTGTCTGTCTGTCTGCAGCTGCAAAGATGGCGGGCGTTTACAGCGACAGTGACCCTCCCAGGAAGACGATGAGGCGTGGCGTCCTCATGACGCTCCTCCAGCAGTCGGCCATGACACTTCCTCTGTGGATCGGGAAGCCGGGGGAGAGGTAGGTGGTACTGCCCCAACGCCGGTGGCCACAATATTGGGCTCTAGTGACGTCCCCACAGCGCCATGGAAACACCTCAGATGGTGTTAAAGAGCAGCTTTGTGTCCTCGCCCAGGCTTCCTGTGAGGTCACGTCTTTATTTCAGGCTTTTATGCGTTTCTTTCACCATCACGTTAAACGGTGGTGGTGAGGCATCTTCTCTTTAAAAACGAGGACGTCACGTTTATCCGCCGAGTGTCTCTTCTGTTCCCGCCATGAGCAGCGAGCGGCACCGGCTTGTCGGTAGCTTGTACCCGATGCTCAGGTGTGCTCCGGCTGACTTTCTGAGGTAGCATCTTCTCTGTGACTCCTCCCTCTCCAGCCCTCCTCCTCTGTGCGGGGCGACCCCTGCGAGCAGTGACTACGTAGCCAAACAGGGAGACAAGGTGGCGGCGAGGGTGAAGAGCGTGGAGGGCGACGAGCAGTGGATCCTGGCTGAGGTGGTCAGCTACAACCATTCCACCAACAAGTAAGAACACGTGACCGTTTGTGGCGACGCCTGCGTGGTGTAATGCGATCATCAGCCTCTGACGCCTCCTCTGCTCCCCCTGCAGGTACGAAGTGGACGACATCGACGAGGAGGGCAAAGAGTGAGTTCCTCTTCGTTATGTTCTCTGACAGGAACAACGTGAAGGGCTTTCACGTTGAAGCTCGGACCGCAGCGAGGCTTTGTGAGCGAGGCCGAGTACGACTCCCAGCTTTAGCCAGAAGCAAGTGTTTATAGGATTTTACATCTGCTCTGGTTCTTCGTCTCTTCTCAGTGTTTTCCTCCTCCCGCTTTTCCTCGTCGTCTTTCTTCTTAGAGTCGTTCTCGTGCTGCAGATTTTTGTCCCTTCGCCTGTTTTTCGTGGACTTTCCTCCATTTTCAGTTTCCATCATTATTCAGATCAGTGTACAGACGTTAAAATCAGAGGCTGGTTTATATGGGACGGTTTAAACCTGATTGCCACGCCTCTGACTCATTCATGAATGCAGTGATTGTGGGCGGGGCTTGTATGTTTCAGCGCGCGAAACGTGTGTTGATCTTGTCACAGAGGAGTAAACTGTGCCGGGTCTGTGGGAGAATCTCAGCAGCTTGTTCTCTAAAAGTGACAAATCTGCTCCTCCTTCTTCTTCTTCTTCTTTGTTTTCTGAGCGAGCAGGCGGCACATGCTGAGCAGACGGCGGATCATCCCTCTGCCGCAGTGGAAAGCCAACCCGGAGACGGACCCCGAGGCGCTGTTCAGTAAGGACCAGCTGGTGCTGGCCCTTTACCCTCAGACCACCTGCTTCTACCGAGCGCTCATCCACACGCCGCCGCACAGGGTGAGGTTTTATTTTGACAGGCGCGTCTGTGACGGGTCAGCCTCGGCTCAGGGAACGCCGATTAATAAAAGTCTTTTCATGTTTTATCCTCTATGAGTTTATTCTGTGTAACGTTTATTCCAGAGTCGTTATAGCTTCTGCATAGACTGTAGATAAAAGATGCACGTGGCCACTGTCACGTCATCCTCTGGTTTCCAAACATTCGTGTTTTTGTTACTGTGACGTTGGCTTTTGGCGTCGGAAGTGACGGCGCGCCGACTTAGAGCCAAAGCTGATCAGCAGCTCGCCGCGGAGGAGGGTGGGGGCCGAAAACCACTGGGTGATGTCACAGACACTGCTTCCATCTTCTCTGTACAGTCTGTGGGGATTGACTCATTATAGGAGCCTCTAGTGGACATCAGAGGAACTGCAGCTGCTTCAGCCGCAGAGACAGAAACTGTGACTGAGAGCTGTTAATAAAGTGTGTGTGTGTGTGTGTGTGTGTGTGTGTGTGTGTGTAGCCTCAGGACGATTACTCGGTGCTGTTTGAGGACACGTCGTACCCTGACGGTTACTCACCGCCGCTCAACGTGGCCCAGCGCTACGTGGTCGCCTGCAAAGAGAACAAGAAGAAGTGAGCGGCGGCGGTGGGACCAAACGTCCATGTTTATAAGAACACGTGTTCCTCAGTCTGATGCTTGTATCCCTGGGACTGATGTTGTTTCTTGTCAGCTCTCATCAGAGTGGGATTTGTATTGATCAGCTGATCAGATGTTGAACAGCAGGAAGCACTCGAGGAAGAAGAAAAAAACGTTTTTTTAATTTATTTTCAGGAAGTAAAAAAACTCATTCATGTTTTATTCAAACTGTTTTGTTTTTTTACGTGTTCGTGTTTGTTGTTTAAAAAAACTGTGCACAGGTTTGTGTCCACGTCTCTTCTCTTTGTGTAAAACTGAGCATGACTCCAAAGTACAGACGCACAGGAAGTTGGTGAAACACACGACTCTCGTTTGAAACTAAAAGCTGTGACACGTGGAAACGTGATCTGCACGAGGAGCAGAAGCAGGGTACAGGTCCTGGGGTCACCGTCCTCGGGTCATGCTTGGACTTCCAGCTGTGTTTACTTGAAGGTTAAAAGAAAACCAGGTGCTTCAGTCAGATTAATACACGACAATCAATAGAATCCGAATATTCGTCCCTAAGTAAATTATGTGGGTTACAGTTGCTCCAGGACAGCAACAGACTGAACTGTTTAAAGCATACAATATGTTCAGAGTTTACAAATTTAACAGAGAGATGACATAAAGCTTTATTAGTCCCACACGTTGGTCACTGCCAAAAATATTGTGGCCAAGTTTAAGAGCAGCAAGAGTTCAGAAAAACAATAAGTTAAAAATAGAATAACGTGCTACACAACAAGAGTAAAATGCTTTGTCATAGTAGGAAAAATTGCACATCAGGGAGACAGCTACAACTGTGTGAGTCTGCACAGGTGTGGTCATCTGCAGAGACCGACAGCAGCTGGAAGGAAAGACCTGTGAAATCTCCGTCCCACATCGTGGGTGCAGCAGATGAAGGAGCTGCTCAGGGTGTAACTGTGCATTAGTTGTACAGGGAGATGGCCACAGGCAGGAATGACTTCCTGTGTCATTCAGTGGTGCATTATGGGTAATCTCAGTCTCTCACTGAACGTGCTCCTGTGGCTAGCCAGCACGTCACGGAGTGGGTGGGAGGTGTTATCCAACATTGTCTTTGTCTTAGACAGCACCAGCCTCTCCGACACCACCCTAAGGAAGTCCAGCTCCGTCCCCACAACATGACTGGCCTTGAGGATCAGTTTATTCAGTCTGTGGGGGTCTGCGACCCTCAACCTGCTGCCCCAGCATGCAGCAGCATAGAGGATCGCACTGACCGTAACAAAAAATCCTGAGAATTGTCAGACAGATGTTAAATGACCTCAGCCGCTTCAGAAAATAGAGCCGAGTCTGGCCCTTCCTGTAAAGTGCAGTGGTGTTTTTAACCCAGTGTATGTGTACTCTGAGGTATTTATAGTCCTCCACATGAAGAAAGTTCTTTTAATGTGCTCCTGGCAGCACGAGGAGCCCACGCACGTGCTCCTCTCTTTATTTATTTTAATGAAGCATCTGAAACATCACACAAACTGTCAGTGTGCAGTTTGGAGGACGACAATCTCCAGCTTTGTTTTCATTCACACTGATCTCAGGAACGTAGTGTTTCCATTTCATATATTACCAGATATTAATGAGATTTTGTTGTATTTGTTATTTTTGTGATATTAAAATATTATATGAATTTCTCTTAAATTCACAGCTTGTTTTATAAGTTTGTCCATGTTTAAATGAAGTGTTTTTAATTCTAGTAAACTCACCTGTTTGTTTTTTCCACATAAATTCCATACTCTAAAGTACTTTAATTTGATCTTGTTCTTATAAGTTTGGGAATTTTTCTTATAATCCTTCAATTTTCAACCTTTTTTCCTCAAAAATATATTTTTGCTAGTTTTTTTTTTGTTCTTGTAAACTGGACACTTGTTTTTCTCTGCAGAAAGCAGATTTTTCTTTAAGTTTTTTCTCCGAAATTCCAAATAACCTTGAAAATACTGAAACTGGTTCCTTAGTTTTTCCTTCAGTGTGTCTGATATCAGTTGTTGTTAGTTTGCATCTACAAGTTTTACAGTTACGGATCCACTAGAGTCCTTGAAGGCAGCACTGCCGCTACTGAGGCAGAATATCCCACAGTCCGTGAATGTTGCGGCGCCCCGCGGAAAGAAACAAACATGGCGGAAGCGGTGAGTGGGTGACAGGTCTGCTGGTGCTTTTTTAGTGATGAAACGTTACTGAAATCATGAATGTTGTGTTTAATTAGAAGGTTAGGGGCCTCCTGATTAGACCTACAGGAAGACGGAGGTGAGCAGCTTTGGCGGAAAGTCCGTTTAAATCGACTAACTGTGCGTTAGCGCGACGTTAGCTAACCTTAATCAGAGCGCTTCAAAATAAAAGTCAGGTATAGTTTCGCTTTCTTGTTTCTGCCGATGGCGTTAAGACAACAGAAAAACTGCGCCGAGGATCGCTGAAAGCTTTTTGCGAGGTTAAACTACAACCCAGCTCTGCTTTTAAACAAATGTAATCACTTTTAAACTTCTTGTTGATGTTTGGTTTGTTTTGGGGTCAGTTACGCAAAACAACAGACGGTGCACTAGACAGGGGGAAATACCAGTACAGGCAGGTGGAGAGCAGCGCGAGGGGGAAGAAGCTTTAACGTGGTTTGAAGACGGAGGAGGCCGAGGTGAAGATGTTGGACAGCAGGGACAGGATCAGAAACGAGTCCATCAGAGTAGTGATGGGTCGTTCGCGAACGAAATGGCTCTTAGAGCCGGCTCTTTGACGTGAACGACGCGAGCCGGCTCCTTATCGCGAGCCGTCACGTGGGTTTTTTTTTTTCTTTCTCTCAGCCTCTCTCTCGCACTTTTTTTCCGCTTCACTCTGCACGCGAGCCTTGTGCTTTACGCTGGGCAGAGGGGGGAGGGGCGGTAGTTACACTCACAGTAGCACAGGAACAGAGCCAGAGAGAGAGAAAGAGAGGCAGGGACAACAACATTAGAAAGGTATAGTAATCATCCACAACTATTTTCGGTTGCAGATGATAAAGGATTGAGAAAGTTTATTCATGCAGGTCCATATGACAGAATATGCATGTTCTTTTAGTTTTCATATTATAATTTATATTTAATTGTGTTGTGGTTTGCAGTGTTTTGTGTTCTTTTCACTTTAAATTTGTGAAAGGAAAAAGCTGAAAATTTAAATAGTTAAAACTTGAAATGTGAATAGTTGATTTTTGTATTATATTATTTATTTATTACATTTTATGTGGCGTGAATAAATAAAAGTATATTTACGGTGGCCCCTAGAGACAAAGCACATACAAACTTCAAATCACGTACGAACTCTGAAGCATGTACAAACTCCAAAACACGTAAAAACACGTACAAACTCCGAAGCACGTAAAAACTCAGAAGCATATAAAAACTCAAAACACGTACAAAAGACAACAGAAGTGCTCCAGGATGCTGGGCACAGTGTTGAGCCTTTGTTATCTTGTGGCTACACAAGCCAGCAAGTACCAACGACCGGATTTGGTGTGTGGTAGTAACAGGTAAATGAACTTTTTTTAAATTATTAGAATATATATATGAGTGCCTGTGTATAAATACACAAACAATACACACATGCTTTCAATTGTGTAATTTAAGTGATCTAGTAGCTCTGCTTTGGAAGTTCAGTTCATGCTAGAAATGTGTTTTGGAGTTTGTACGTGTTTTGTCTCTAGGGGCCACCGCATATATTTATATATAAACATATATAAATAAAACCACTTTTTACATTAGTAATTCCTTTTGTGCATAATTTTATATTATTGTTAATAATAAATTAATTAAAGCAACAAAACAACCTGAAGAGCCGGTTCGGAGCCGAAAGAGCCGGCTCTTTTTAGTGAGCCGAACCGAAAGAGCCGGATCTCTAAAAAGAGCCGGAAATCCCATCACTACATCAGAGGGACAGCTCAGAGTCAGGGAGGCTGAGATGGTCTGAGCATGTGCGGAGGATGACGATGGAGCTGCAGGGCTGGAGTGACAGAGGAGTGTGCTGGGATAGGAGGAGGCACATGAGCTGCTGTGGTGATCTCTGCAGGGAGCAGCAGGAAGATTCACTTTTAAACTCAGTACTGTGACATTTCTGTGTGAACTTTGGGGCTTTGAGGAACACATGCTTTCACATGCCACTTTATTAGATACATCTGTGATATTTAATTAAAGCAGAAGAATCAAACACTTTTATCAGAGGAACCTGGCGTGATGGTGGTGGAGGTGTTTAAAGTCAGCAAAGTGTTTTTAAGCAGGGTTGACTGCTGAGCCTGAGCATG
Source organism: Astatotilapia calliptera (assembly GCF_964374335.1). NCBI lineage: Eukaryota > Metazoa > Chordata > Actinopteri > Cichliformes > Cichlidae > Astatotilapia > Astatotilapia calliptera. The sequence goes on from NC_137425.1 coordinate 1,580,209, forward strand.
CTGCTCCCACTGAGCACTGAAGTTAAACTTTAAATAAAGCTCTTTTTACTAACGGTGTTTTTTAGCTTTAGTTAACTGTAGTAACGTTGGTTCAAGTGGTTCTGGTCGTCCATCTTCTTCGTCTTATCCGGGGCCGGGTCGCGGGGGCAGCAGCCTAAGCAGAGGAGCCTGGACTTCCCACCTCCCCAGCCACCTTCTCCAACTTGTCCGGGGGAACAGCCGAGAGATATAGTGTGTCCTGGGTCTGCCCCGGGACTACTCCTGGCTGGTTTTGTCTAGTGTAGACTTTATGTTTGTATCTTAGTTAACAAAAATATTTTGTTGACATCTAGTTTTATTCGTAGTTTAGTTTTAGTTAACTATAACCCCAGTCCTGTGCTGCCTTACGTTATAGAAGTGTTCCTAATATTTTGGCCCCTGGTGTCTGTTGAAGGCGTCTCGTGCTGGACGTTTCTCTTACTTCTGTCTCTGTTCTCAGGTTCACAGCAGCGACGTTCCACTCCCAAAGCCACCGCCAAAGCGCCGACGCATCCTCGACCCGTCAGCCATTGTCCCCGTGCCCATCTACTCCAACAAGGTAAGGAGCCAATAAGAGCCATGGAAGCTTGTTTGGATTAAAGTGAGCCGGACAACATGGACCAAGAATCATACATCACACTGTATCTCTGAGCTTCAGCTGTCAGACTTCAGAGGAGCTGGATTCTGTCAGAAGAAACTCAGTAAAATACATTATGTGGGGTGATATGGTACTACAAGGTCATTAAGATAAGATGGGGCCTGATTATTTAAGACCTTGTATGTGAGGAGCAGGATTTTGAATTCTGGATTTAACAGGAAGCCAAAACAGGAGAAATCTGCTCTCTTTCTAGTCCCTGTCAGGACTCTTGCTGCAGCATTTTGGATCAGCTGAAGGCTTTTCAGGGAGTTTTTAGGACATCCTGATAATAATGAGTTACAGTCGTCCAGCCTGGAAGTAATAAATGCATGAACTAGTTTTTCAGCGTCACTCTGAGACAGGATATTTCTAACTTTAGAGATGTTGCACAAATGGAAGAACGCAGTCTTACATATTTGTTTAATATGTGCATTGAAGGACATGTCCTGGTCAAAAATGACTCCAAGGTTCCTCACAGCGTTACTGGAGACCAAGGTAATGCCATCCAGAGTAAGAATCTGCTTAGATACCATATTTCTAAGCTTTTCAGGGCCGAGTACAATAACCTCAGTTTTATCTGAATTAAGAAGCAGAAAGTTAGCGGCCATCCAGGTCTTTATGTCTTTAAGACATTCCTGCAGTTTAACTCATTGGTGTGTGTTATCTGGCTTCATGGACAGATAGAGCTGGGTGTCATCTGCATAGCAGTGTAAATGTATGCTATGTCTTCTAATGATGCTGCCTAAGGGAAGCATGTATAATGTAAACAGAATTGGTCCTAGCACTGAACCCTGTGGAACTCCATAATTAACCTCAGTGTGTGAAGAGGACTCTCCATTTACATGCACAAACTGGAGTCTATTAGATAGATATGATACTTTAATCTATCAGCTGTTCTTGTGATTTTCCTCTGTGAGTCAAATTGAATTGAAAAACATGTAAAAAAAAATTGTACATATATATAAATGACGTGTCATGCATTCCTCAGACATTAAGCTGTGATTCACTGTAGAGCAGTGCTGTGTCCCTTCAGTGGGAGGGGCTTAAATACATCTTCATGCAACATCAACCTGTATCACATGAACTAGATTGTCCTGATCCTGTGTTTTGTGTCTGCAGGTGAAGAGCAGTCTGCAGCTGAAGCCGACGGCAGCGCTGCTCACTGAAAAGACCGACACAGGTAACAGCTGACGCGCTTTTATCCACGCTCAGAGGAGCGGGTGATTTTCTGGCTTTAACCACTTCCTGTCTGTGAGCAGATGACGACGCAGACGACAGTTTGTTGTTGGAGTTTTCATCTCGAACCGAGCCAGTGCATTTCGTCACCCTCAGCGACTCCGAAGATGAACACGTGCAGAAGAAGGCGGAGCAGCGGCCGTGAGTCAGAACCCGCATCGTGCCCGAGCTTCCGAACTTTAAGCCGAGTTTAGTTTGAATTCGTTGCTGAGCCTCTTGCTTTATTTCAGAGACGCCGTGCGCTGTCCGTCCCCTCCTCCTCCAGAGAGTCCCGTACAGAAACAGTCCAGGGCGATGAAACAGAAGCTCAGGTGAGTCCGCGTGTGTGCTTCCTGTTTCGTTCTCCAGACACATCCGCTAAAGATCAGCGCTGGCTTTGTTTTTGTTCCCGCCTCAGTGAGATCGACCAGAAGCTCCGGGCGGTGAGCTCCCTCCTCTCTCCAGAGCCTCAGGGCGGCCTGTCGAGACGGCGCCGAGGTCCTCCCATGTCACATCCTGAGTATGTGCGCGTGGACGACGATGAGGACGATGACGTCATCATCATGAGCCCGGAGCCGGAGTCAGAGAGCTCCTCAGTGCGAGAGATCCCGCTTAAGATCCGCTGCAGGACTGAGATCCACAAGATCCCGGTGCTGTCGGTACGTACAGGTAACAGCAGCGCAGGTTAATAAAAGGCCACTGTGCCGCGTTTCAGCAGGTGTGTTAAGCTCCGCCTCCACAGCAGTCAGAGTCACATTGATTGAGAAGTACTGACCCGGGGACCAGACACCCAACCCAGAGGATTATGGGCCCTTTTAACGTAATGTATGTTTAAGCATCCTGTCAGTTATTGATTGATTAATTTTCTTTTTTTAGTCGACGCCTTTAAGCGATGTGGTGACGCAGCTGTCTGTCATCCTAAATGTCCCGCCTCCTCGCCTCCTGCTGCTGAGGGAGGAAGAGGAGCTGCCGACGAGCGCCACCATCAGCGAGCTCGGCCTCGGCATCGCCGACATTATAGGTGAGTCCCAAACGCAAAGAGCCCCTGTTTGCAGTTTGTCCTCCGCACGGCGTCACCGTGGATTTTAAACAAACGCTCAACAAGATCCGAGGTCGATTCCACGGGTTCAACTGGTAGTTGTTGTATTTGCTGTTCACTGAAACTCTCAACGTGAGGTCCAGAGAGATGCTGGTGAAGGTGGGGGAGGTCATCATCAGGGTGAAGGACCAAAACAAGCCAATCAAACGGTACGAGAGACCAAATCACCAATCAGAACAGAGCGAACGCACCGAGCAGCTCAGCAACAGTAAAAGACCAGAAAACATTTAAAGTGCAGGAGGACAGAAAAACTGCTTCAGAGGTGTAACCACCTCCATCAGCGACACAATAACAGCTCCCACCGTCCTGAAGCTGTCTTGGTGTGCAGCTCGGTGATAATAAAGATTAACTGGCTCACTGTTTTGAGCAGGGGACTCTTATGTTGAAAGGGTTCTGCCCAGCACCGTTTCCTGTGTGTGGCCAGAGGGTGATATCAGACAAAGAAGGATTATTTTGAACTGTGATTCATGTGAAGCTGCTCTGATGGAGTCCCAGAGTGCAAAATGTTTTCTTCTTTGTGTGTTCAGAGTGTGTGGTCATGGCGGCGGAGGATGGAAGCCAGTCAGACGGTGATGGCAGCATCATCACTGTGAGGCTGCAGAGCAAAGACAGAGACTCTTCTCAGGAGTTCTCTCTGCACAGAGTTCGTACCTCCTCCTTCTCCTTGTTTCTCACAGCAGGGCGTTAACGCCGATGATGTAATGACGCCGTCTGTTTGTTCCTCAGGAGGCGCCGCTGAGGTCCATCTTCTTCCAGTACGTGTCCAAGATGTCTAACAAGGATCAGAAGAAAGTGCGCTTCCATTTCGACGGCTCCAAAGTGACGGGCAGCCAGACGCCGGCGCAGCTCGACATGGAGGACGGTGACATCATCGAAGTCTGGGTCTGAGTCGCCCACTTCAGCTCTACGGTTTATTTAAGCGTCACTGCGATCATTTCAGAGGTCACTTTATTGTCAGGTGCTGACGATGGGACACGGACAAAATGACAGCAAAATCCAAGCGCACCAATCAGGTCTTTAACCTTTCTGTGTCCACACTGAAGCCACTTCCTGTTTTTGTTTGTGAGTATTATTTTTATGAAAATCAAATAAAAGCAAAACAAGCTGACCTCACATTATTTGCATGAGTGAGGTCATGATGAAAAACCTCCACCTGTAAAGGGCAAGAACATGGCCGCCCTGGAGGCTCAATGTGAATGTGGAAGAGTACTGTAAATAAAAGATGGACACAGTTGGTCCTGAAAGGTGACGTTTACAGTGTTTGATGAAATGTGAAGGAAATGACCTGTTGATGATGATGTCGGTGACCGTGTAGGAACAAACAAATCCGGTCACAGACTCACTGCCCTACAGTCGCTGGCACCGTGGCAACCACCGGTCACTAAGGAAAAAAGTGTATCCCCCAACTGGTCGGCAAAAACCTCGCGATTGCTTCAGTTGCTAGCATGTTGCTGCGGTTCACCCTTTAAAGTAAAAGGTGTGTCAGAAAATGACCAATTTATGAGAATTTCTTTATTTTCTTTCACAAAAGAGAACGAAAAGCCAAGTTTAGCAAAAGCTTTTTTATGTCTGCATTAAAGTCACCATTTCATTATTAAAAGTGTAATTTTTTTAAAGGGAAGTTTTGCCAACAAAAAAAGTTCAATTTTATTATTATTATTATTTAAATTCACTATTTAAGAAATGTTTGTTTTTATTTCGGTTTTATGAGAAATAAAGTTACCAAAAACAAATCCTGATTTAAAACATGAAAGCGGACATGAGCAGCCTCCGCCCAGTTTTACTCTTATAGTGTTTCTATCAGCGGGTGGAGGGGGACCCACTCTGCGTCACTTCACGGTTGGAGATAAATCCACGGAACGTTACTGAACCACTATCAGCTTCTCCACCCACTCACATCACGGCTGATCGCGGGATTGATTCTGTCACGTGAATTTCGGTAAGCGGGTCATGGCGTCATGTGAGCGGAAGTGGCCGTCAGAGGTGTCATGGCGCCGGGAAAGAAGCGTCTGTCCTGGAGCGTCGGGCTTTAAACGCTTCGTTGGCGTTAACTTCTCTAACCCGGCGCACGGCTCGTGTTTCTGTTTGACGGCGTCAGGATGGAGTCTGTCACGAGCTCTTAGCTTTGTGAGAGGAAGTGAAGATTTGGAGCAAAGAAGAAGAAGAAGCGCCAGCCTGACTCATCGTCACAGGTAAACAACAACAGCGGGCCCACAGACCTGCTCTGCAGAGGTCCATTTAAAAAACAGTGAATTTAGGGTGGCTTTGATTTTTCCTTATCGGAGATAATTAGATTTTACTGCTCCTGACTCGTTTATCAGCGCTGACCGCTCGGTGATTTACTTAAAGAAGCCTTCAAGAACTTATCATTTAATCTCCGCTAAAACAAAACGCGTTTAAAAATGTAATCAAATGTTAACCGAATTTATCAGCAGAGGTTTAAAATGTGCTCTGAAAAATCTCAGCTGATAAAAAAGTAACATAAAAGGGTTTTTTTGCATGTTCTTTGGGCGATCGTGGTTCAAGAGTTGGGAGTTCGCCTTGTAATCGGAAGGTTGCCGGTTCGAGCCCCGGCTCGGACAGTCTCGGTCGTTGTGTCCTTGGGCAAGACACTTCACCCGTTGCCTACTGGTGGTGGTCAGAGGGCCCGGTGGCGCCAGTGTCCGGCAGCCCCGCCTCTGTCAGTGCGCCCCAGGGTGGCTGTGGCTACAATGTAGCTGCCATCACCAGTGTGTGAATGGGTGGATGACAGGTTGTGTAAAGCGCTATACAAATACAGGCCATTTACCATTTTACCATTGGTGTTCGGGCTTTGCTGCGCTGCCTGGCTGTACCTACATTTCCTAACTCTGTAATAAAAGAGCCGAATTTAACGCAGCACGCATTAAAAGGTATTAAACCACATTTCAGGTCAATATCATTAACTGTTATTATCTTTGATGGCAGAACAAACACAGCTGTGATGATTACGAAGCGAGTTTTAAGACCTTTAATCTTCTTTGAGCCTTTTAAAAGTAAAGTTCCTAATTGGGAACACATTGAATGGAGATCGGAGCACAGTTTAAACACACTTTAAACATTAATATTGAATTTATGTCAAGATTCCTGAGAACGTGTTGAAGCTGAATGACGTTTATTAGCAAAATAGAAAAAGTGTGAGACATTTGAATGGAGTTTGGTGCTGTGCTCGCTCTCCTCTCCTTTAACCTCGTCAGCTGCTGCCTTGTTCAAATAGCCTTTTGTTGACTTGTGCACGAGTGCAGAGCAACAGCAGCACCCTGGTATTGATGAGGATCCAATCATCCACTGATCAATAAGATGAGCAAAGGGTCACCTGGACATGTCTTATCTTTATTGGAGTCACTTAACAGGAGCACTTCCTTCTGTATGAAAGCAAAACATCAGCCTGAATCAAATATGAGCTCATTTAAGAGCAGTAAGGATGGACGACTGGTGCTGAACAGAGTCCAGGGTGGTGGACTGTTTCAGTTTATTTGCATGTAATCATAGTCATAAAGCCAGCATTCAGTTCCACTCCTCTGATGTCCAAGTGCCTTTACTTGAGCAGAGGGAGAGATGGACCCCCTCAGAGTCGCACTTTTAATTCAATAAAGTCAAAACAAAAAGAAAAGAGCGGCAGAGCGTTTGATGTTCACCGTGTCAGCAGATTGTGCTCGTGTAGAGCGTCACATGGCCGCGGTTTCACTCGGTCAGCTTCTCCTTTCTCCGCTTCTTCCTCTTCTCCTGCCTTCATCCTCGGAGCTCCTGCAGAGCTTTCTGCTGCCGGAGCAGGTTTGCGAGTACGGCGTCATGTGTTCACCCGGAAGTTTCAAGAACCTCACCAGTAGATAAACTGGATTTTCCAGCCACTTTTCAGCATTCACCTCCTCTGCATGTGGAAACATGAACACCACCATTTACACAAACTTCACATGGTTTCACCTTCTTTGAAGACGCGTTTGCACTTTTAGGCTTCATACACATATTAACTGTATCCATGTAGTTCTGCTCTGTGAGCAGTATAACTGCCAACGAAGGAAGAACATCGCGTTCGACGAGCTGTTCATGGAAAGCAAACATTTCACACTCGCTGTTGCGTGACTTTGTCACTTCCTGCTGTCTGCTGCAGGTGAGCGATGTCTCGATATCAGTTTGGAGTCACACCTGTTTGAGCGATCCTGCTAACAAACGGACTGAACCACCGGTAGAAGGAGGATTTAGTGAAGCGTCCGTCTGGCAGAGGACCCAGAACGGGGCCCTGTGGCCCCCGCGGGTCAGTGCGACGGATCAGTGAGTAATAACTATCTGATCTCTCTCCAGCGGCGGCCATGTCTCGAGGCGAGCCGATGTCGGACTCTGCTCCGTTCTTCTCCTCTGACAGCGAGGCGGAAGGTCCGGAGGATCAGGGCACCGCGACGGCCAATCAGCAGCCAGATGAGGAGTCGCCCAGCGGGGTGTCCAGAGGCCGGGCGTTGGTGATCGTCTTCGTCCTCTGCTACATCAACCTGCTCAACTACATGGACAGGTTCACCGTGGCAGGTACGCTGCTGCCGGGGACGTTTGTTCACATTCACGTGAGCGATGCGTGCGAAGATTCACGTGTTGGTCCAATGCATGCGTGGAAGTTATTTCTGTAACACCTGCTTCTGATGCCAGAGGTGCAGGTGAGTGAAATATGAGTGAAGTAAATGACGTTTGTTTTGTCCACCAGGTGTTCTCCCTGACATAGAGCACTACTTTGGGATCAGCGACACAGAGTCTGGCTTACTTCAAACAGGTAAGGAGGAGAACTCCACCCCCTCATCATGTAGCAGGACTTATGTTTCATGAAAAGAAAGTTTTCTTTCAGCACAAATGTTGCTGCAGACAAACACGATGAGCTGCTAATGGTTATGGTCACGTGTTACTTGACTGAGCGTCAGACTAAAGAATTTGTGCCCGTTGTAGTGACGGCTGTTTTTAGAGAACCGGCTCTTCAGGTTGTTTTGTTGCTTTAATTAATTTATTAACAACAACAATATAAAATTATGCACAAAAGGAATTATAATGTAAAAAAAAAACGTGGTTTTATTTATATATGTTTATATATAAATATATACGGTGGCCCCTAGAGACAAAACACGTACAAACTCCAAAACACATTTCTAGCATGAACTGAACTTCAAAGCAGAGCTACTAGATCACTTAAATTACACAATTGAAAGCATGTGTGTATTGTTTGTGTATTTATACACAGGCACTCATATATATTCAAATAATTTAAAAAAGATTGTTCATGTACCTGTTACTACCACACACCAAATCCGGTCGTTGGTACTTGCTGGCTTGTGTAGCCTCTAGGTAACAAAAGCTCAACACTGCCCCCTAGCATCCTGGAGCACTGCTGTTGTGTTTTGTACGTGTTTTGTAGGGGCCACCGTAAATATACTTTTATTTATTCACTCCACATAAAATGTAATAAATAAATCATATAATACAAAAACCAACTATTTAAAATTTCAGCTTTTTCCTTTTACAAATTTAAAGTGAAACAACACAAAACACAGCAAACCAGAACACAATTAAATATAAATTATAATATGAAAACAAAAAGAAGATGCACATTCTCTGTCATATGGACCTGCATGAATAAACTTTCTGAATCCTTTATCATCCACAGCTGAAAATAGTTGTGGATGATTACTATACCTTTCTAATGTGACCTTGTTGTCCCTGCTCTCTCTCTCCCTCCCGCTCTGTTCCTGTGCTACTGTGAGTGTAACTACCGCCCCGCCCCCCTCTGCCCAGCGCAAAGCACAAGGCTCGCGTGCAGAAAAAAGTGAGAGAGAGAGAGAGAGAAAAAAAAAACCCACTCGCGTCGTTCACTTCAGAGAGTTGGCGAGCGACACATGTCTGGCACGTTGGTAGAAGTGGTCTTCATGTTGGAACCATAAACGAACCTAAATACAAACCTTCTCGAGTGCACCTGTGCTGTGGGACAGGGTTTTTCTGTCTCACAGTTACTGGTAAATACTGACTGCAGTCACATGACCACAGGTGCTCTTTGGTCACGTTTTCAGGTGTTTCACTTCCTGACTCCAGCTCTCACCTTTGTGCTTCCTTCCAGTTTTTATCTGCAGCTACATGTTCCTGGCTCCTGTGTTTGGTTACTTGGGCGACAGGTACAACAGGAAGTACATCATGAGTGGCGGCATAACGTTCTGGTCGCTGGTGACGCTCGCCAGCTCCTACACGCCCAAAGAGGTGAGAGAAATGTTTGAACTCAGGAGGAAAACTTTTGTGAAGGTTTGAATGTCCACAAACGCACGTGTTCTCCTGCCGCAGCACTTCTGGGCGCTGCTGCTGACTCGAGGCCTGGTCGGCGTCGGCGAGGCCAGCTACTCCACCATCGCCCCGACCATCATCGCCGACCTCTACGTGAAGAGCAAGAGGACCAACATGCTCTCCATCTTTTATTTTGCCATCCCTGTCGGCAGGTAGCTGCAGACGTGTTAACGATGATCCAGAAAGTGAAAACTCAAAATTCTAACTTAATTAAATATTTATATTATTGGTGTTTATTAAATCGCACCTGAAAAATCCATGTCATTAAACTTCCCTCGCAGTCTTTGTTACTACATTTACTATTATTAATCATTATTATTGATATGATTAAATATTCAGTGTTCTGTTTGTATCGTTCCACAATTTTTGCTTTAAAAGTGACTAAAAATAAAAATATTTATGTGGTTAGCATGAATGAACTTCCTGGGAGTTTTCATTGTCACACAGGAAGTGCGAATAGCTGACCTCTCTTTGTCTCCTCCTCCCGTCAGCGGTCTCGGCTACATCGTCGGCTCGCAGGTCAGCAGCAGGGCGAAGGACTGGCACTGGGCGCTGCGGGTGAGCCAGGCAAACATCTGCTGCAGCTGTGTGGTCTCCTGCTGTTTCCCCCAGCTGATGAGCGTTTGCGTTGTCCTTCCTCCTTCAGGTGACTCCGGGTTTGGGGCTGATCGCTGTGCTGCTGCTGCTGTTTGTGGTGAAGGAGCCGAAACGAGGAGCCGTCGAGGCCCGACCCGAGAATCGCCTGCACCAGACCAGCTGGCTCGCCGACCTGCGCGATCTCAGCAAGAAGTAGGTCACCGCTATTCTCAGAAGACGCTCTGGCCTCAGCTTATTTCTAGGCTCAGAATATAAAGTCGCGTTCGACAGAATCTCCATCACTGATCACATCGTCTCCATCCATCAGTCAGAAACATGCATGCATGCTGCAGTGAGCTGCAGGCTCTGAATATCTCGACAACGACTCGGCGCGAAGCTGCGGTCTCGTCCTGATGGGAGAGGAAGGTTCTGGTCTGCTGTTCGTGGGCTAAACAAGGACACAGCCAGCTCGTTTCAGTAATGACCGACTCAAACTACCAAGCGCAAATGACCGGGTCAAAAATGAGCAAACGCGATGAGGGCCTGAGTAATTGTGTAATTGCAGGTTTTAAATATGCGGTTCCCTCTGAACACAGCGTGGCAGCTCAGGCCAAGGGAAGCCAGCTGAGTCAAGTTTCTGATAGGAGGGTGAAGTCTTCGGTTAGAGGGCGGAGGAGCTGTTCTCCGGGTCAATCTGACGGGTCGGCTTATAAACCTGAAGTCTGAGCAGCTTTTAGGTTCCCATCAGATCTCGACCCTGTGAACAGACGCCTGTGGGCAACATCCACGACTACTCCCAGTGAACAACACGATCCTACGTTACATTTCTTCATGGCGCATAACGGACTGAATACTGAGACTCTGAAACAAAAGAGTGATATCTGACGTGTGCGCTGCTGAGGAAAAGCACACAGATGCTGTTGTGCACACTCACCCACTCACTGGGTTTAATAACGGGACTCTGCTCCCTCTGACGGGCCGCGTCCAGCTTGGTTCTGGTTTCGTCACAGTGCTGTAATACTGGGATATGAGGATGAGGACTCAGTGAAGGGTTAGAGGGCAGAGGAAGAGCTTTGCTGTCACGTTCACAGTTCTCAGACATCCACACGATGATTCACTTAAATACTCTCCTCCCCCCAAAACAGCCGAGCTCACGCCGTTCTGTCACGGCGTCTCTTTGGTAAAGCCATGCCGTGGTTTTAATGCTTTGACGTTCAGCTGGTTTCCATCTCTCTCCTCCGCAGCCGCAGCTTCATGTTGTCCACGTTCGGCTTCACGGCCGTGGCGTTTGTGACGGGCTCTCTGGCTCTCTGGGCGCCAACGTTCCTCTTCAGGGCGGCCGTCTTCAACGGGGAGAGGGCTCCCTGCATGGAGGCTCATTGCGAGTCCTCAGACAGGTAAACGTGACTCTACACCTGAGGTGGGCGGGGCGGGCGGTTACTTGTTAAATTCGACCTCGATGGAGGAATGCAGCATCCTGATGGTTTGGGGGGTTTTTTTCTCCTCAAGTCTGATTTTTGGGGCCATCACCTGTGTCACCGGCGTGCTGGGTGTGGCCAGCGGCGTGCAGGTGAGCCGACAGCTGAGGAAGAAGACGGCCCGAGCCGACCCGCTGGTCTGTGCCGCCGGTCTGCTCCTCTGTGCACCGTTCCTCTACCTCGCCATCATGTTCGCCCAGGCGAGCACCGTCGCAACATATGTGAGTCCTGCATAGAATCGCAGCCACCCGTCCACGCACCCGTCCACGCACCCGTCCACGCACCCGTCCACGCACCCGTCCACGCATCTGTCCACGCACCCGTCACCATTTAACGTCCAGCCTCCATACATGCATCCATCTGAGCAGTCAGAGGGTCGTGGGAGGTGTCAGTGTTTGAGTTTCAGCATTAATCACGACACAAAGATGGCTGACACACCTTTAGAACAGCTCCACCTGCTGGTTGTTCGTTGATATCTTTTCTGTTCGTCCCTCCAGGTCTTCATTTTCTTCGGGGAGACGTTCCTGTCCATGAACTGGGCCATCGTGGCGGATATTCTTCTGGTGAGAGATGTCTCCTGTTGGACTCGAACGCGAACTTCCTGATTACTCACAGATAGCTCGTGATGGTGACATGAAAAAATAAAAATAATTGAAAGCAACCAAATGAATTTGATTACAGCTAAATGTGATTGGCTGATGCAGAATCTAAAATGCAGAATTTACAATATTAAAGAAAGTGAAGACGACGAGTGATTCTCCGTCTGTTTCAGTACGTAGTCGTCCCCACTCGACGCTCCACAGCCGAGGCTCTGCAGATCGTCGTGTCTCACCTGCTGGGAGACGCAGGAAGTCCCTACCTGATAGGAGTGGTACGTACACACACACACACACACACACACACACACACACACACACACACACACAGGCTGTTGTTGCTGACTGATGATCGACGTCCATCTTGAACATTGGCCCCTCCTCTTCCTGTGTCAGATCTCCGACTCTCTGAGGAAGAACGACTCCTTCCTGTGGCAGTTTCGGTCTCTGCAGTTCTCCATGCTGCTCTGCGCCTTTGTGGCTGTGGTGGGCGGAGCTTTCTTCCTCGGGACCGCAGTCTACATCGAAAGAGACCGCGAGCGAGCCGAGAACTACGCCCCCACAGGTGAGACGCCCCTGTGTGTTGTGCTCGCAGCTGATTGGAGGTGAAATTGTGACATCATTTCTGCCGTGACTCCTAACACTTGTCGTGTTTGTTTGTTTTTAACAGATGAGCCGATCGTGGTGCCGAAAAGCGGGCGCTCCACTCGGGTTCCGGTGTCCAGCGTCCTGATCTGAGGAACCTGGCGGAGGTTCTTCGCCACCTGCGGCTGGTTGTGTCTCACCTGTCGGTGTCGCAGACTCTCTGCCGTGCAGAAACGCTTCAGGACACTTTTTATTTTTGCAGATTTGATTACTTTTTATAACCTTTTCTGCCAGGAAGGCTTGAGGACAGCGTGTTCTTCAGCTCGCCTCTCGGCTCGGCGGCCACGTTTCAGAGCGCGTATGGCGTCGAGACTCGACCGAAGCTGCTCCGTGGACTTTACTGACCCCGCTGTCATCACTCAGCAGCTGATCTGTGATCAGCCCGGAGGCAGAAAGACGGATGACGTCGTGCTCTCGCGTCTTTCCAGCAGAAGCTTCGTTAATCACTTTGATAAGCGCGTTTGAGCTGTTTTAGTTAGAACACTAACTCTCTCCTGTTTCCTTCAGCGCCTCGACCGTTTCACCTCTCATGGTTTTAAAGAGCCTCTATTTGAATCCCACGTCGGCCCCCGACCCCAGGCCTGACCCCTGACCTCTGACCCCATCCCTGGACACTGTAAACATGTAATTTTAAATTTTTTTGAAATGTTTTTATTACATTTTCCTTCCAACATGACTGACACATGAAAACTGTCCGTGGCGACTCTGACTCCATGGTTACGGTTGTCGTCCGTCCCCCCCCCCCCCCCCCCCCGGAGGAAACGGCTTTTCACTGAATGTTAACCTCGAATAATTTTTCTGAACTTTTCTGAATTATTAAAGGAAAATGAACCTGCTGTTTGTGTGTGTTTACAATGGAAATGTTTATGATCACAGCTGTGCGTCGACGTTCTCATAATTCATTTAACAATCAATAATCTAGCAAAAGCATATCCTAACTTTCATTCATATATATATATATATATATATATATATATATATATATATATATATATATATATATATACATATATATATATATATATATATATATATATATATATATATATATATATATATATATATATATATATATATATATATATTTTTTTTTTTTTTTAAATTTACAATAAAAATGATAAATATTTGTGTCAAATATTTAAAATCCACGATAATAAAGGTTTAGATAAATAAAAACAATATTTGTATATTACTCTTAAATTAAAATAATTTTATATTAATCAACTACTACAGTCATTATTTTATTAAATACTTTTAGTGTTAAATATAGCAGCTTTACTTACATTATTGTTGAATTAAATATTAAAACTGATCAATATGTTAGAATGAATTTTAAAAAGTATCAAATTAGCTAAATGCTAAATTTTATTTGATATAATGTCAAAAGTGGAAAAAATGTTTTGTTTTGACCAAAACAATCAAAACGAGTTTTTATATTTTTTTTGTAACATTTATAAAAACATCTTTATCAAAGTTGAAATAAATTTCTGTGATGTCACAAAATGACCAGAAATATGTTTTAAATTTGATTTTTGACTCTTGACTTTGTATTACAAAGTTTTGTCGTTCAGCTGTTTACAACAAAATATTATTGATTTAATTTTGCATCCTCCACCATGACGTGGAGGATGCAGGCGGAGTCCTGGGCCTGCTCCACCTGCTGCTACAGGAAACAGTCGATGGTGCCGTTATCGTACAGACAGGCTGACGCGGTGAGCCGGGCTCACGCAGGTAACCCGACACGCCCACCGCCGCCTGATGTCTGTGTAGGACGGTTTCTGGCTGGATGCAGTAACTTTGCTTCTTTCTTTGACAACATAGTTTTATCAGCTTCTCTGTTTAAAAACTTGGAGCTTCACGTGGAGAAATCCACAGAGGATCATGATGTGACTGTGGATTTCACCTCTGATCACAAGGTTCATAAAAATGTTTATTAACTGTTTAGACTTTTATTCAATTCAATTTTATTTATACAGCGCCAAATCATAACAACGGGCACTTTATATTGTAAGGTCGACCCTACAATAATACATACAGAGAAAAACCCAACAATCATATGACCCCCTATGAGCAGCACTTTGGCGACAGTGGGAAGGAAAAACTCCCTTTTAACAGGAAGAAACCTCCGGCAGAACCAGGCTCAGGGAGGGGCGGGGCCATCTGCTGCAACCAGCTGGGGATGAGGGGAGGACCTACGGCCTACGTCTATTGCAGCATAACTAAGGGAGGATTCAGGGTCACCTGGTCCAGCCCTAACTATATGCTTTAGCAAAAAGGAAAGTTTGAAGCCTAATCTTGAAAGTAGAGATAGTGTCTGTCTCCTGAATCCAAACTGGAAGCTGGTTCCACAGAAGAGGGGCCTGAAAACTGAAGGCTCTGCCTCCCATTCTACTTTTAAATACTCTAGGAACAACAAGTAGGCCTGCAGAGCGAGAGCGAAGTGCTCTAATAGGGTGATATGGTACTACAAGGTCATTAAGATAAGATGGGGCCTGATTATTTAAGACCTTGTATGTGAGGAGCAGGATTTTGAATTCTGGATTTAACAGGAAGCCAAAACAGGAGAAATCTGCTCTCTCTTTCTAGTCCCTGTCAGGACTCTTGCTGCAGCATTTTGGATCAGCTGAAGGCTTTTCAGCGAGTTTTTTTGGACTTCCTGATAATAATGAATTACAGTCGTCCAGCCTGGAAGTAATAAATGCATGAACTAGTTTTTCAGCGTCACTCTGAGACAGGATATTTCTAACTTTAGAGATGTTGCACAAATGGAAGAAAGCAGTCTTACATATTTGTTTAATATGTGCATTGAAGGACATGTCCTGGTCAAAAATGACTCCAAGGTTCCTCACAGCGTTACTGGAGGCCAAGGTAATGCCATCCAGAGTAAGAATCTGCTTAGATACCATATTTCTAAGCTTTTCAGGGCCGAGTACAATAACCTCAGTTTGATCTGAATTAAGAAGCAGAAAGTTACATCACGCAGGACCTGTCATGGTCCTGTCACATCAACACCGTGGTGAAATAGGCCCGACAGCGTCTCTACCACCTCAGACGCTTGAGAGACTTCCAACTGCCCTCCAAGGTGCTCAGGAACTTTTACTCGTGCACCATAGAGAGCATCCTGACGGGAAACATCTTAACCTGGTTCGGGAACAGCACCATGCAGGACAGACGAGCTCTACAGAGGGTTGTGCGGTCAGCTGAGCGCACCATCCGCTCCGAGCTCCCTGACCTGCACTCAATCTACAGCAGGCGGTGCTGGACCAAGGCCAGGAAGATCGTGAAGGACCTCAGCCATCCCAACAACAGACTGTTCTCTCTGTTGAGGTCAGGAAAGCGATTCCGCTCCCTGAAGACCAACACAGAGAGACTGAGGAGGAGCTTCTTCCCGCAGGCGATACGGTCTCTCAATCACACCACCACACAGTACTGACCCACACATATGGTTCTTACACACACACTGGACTTTCTGGACTTTGTCTTCACTTAAATCACTTTAAGCATATTTGCACTGCACAAGACATAATGTGGATTGCACAACACTGGTCACTACATTCTTCATTTCCAGTTAATACTTGTACAGCTGCTGTTATTGTGTATATAATATTTATATTTCTTCATACATTCTTATATAGTTCTATACTGTGTATTGTGTATTTTGTTGTACAGTTATTTTATTTTCAACTTTAATTTATATATTTTATCTTATTCCTTCCTAGTTAAATTTACCCTTTTTAATTTTTCATATTTATTTCTTATTCATAGCCTTTTCTTTTTTTTCTTTAGGTCACGAGCAGTTGTCCAAGCATTTCACTGCATATCGTACTGTGTATGACTGTGTACGTGACAAATAAAAATTGAATTTTGAATTTGAAATGTGAACAGAATTGGTCCTAGCACTGAACCCTGTGGAACTCCATAATTAACCTCAGTGTGTGAAGAGGACTCTCCATTTACATGCACAAACTGGAGTCTATTAGATAGATATGATACAAACCACTGCAGTGCAGTACCTGTAATACCTACAGCATGTTCTAATCGCTCTAATAGGATATTATGGTCGACAGTATCGAACGCTGCACTGAGGTCTAGCAGGACAAGCACAGAGATGAGTCCACTGTCAGAGGCCATAAGAAGATCATTTGTAACCTTCACTAAAGCTGTTTCTGTGCTGTGATGAGCTCTGAAACCTGACTGAAACTCTTCAAATAAACCTCTGCAGATGATCTGTTAGCTGTTTGACAACTACTCTTTCAAGGATTTTTGATATGAAAGGAAGGTTGGAGATTGGCCTATAATTAGCTAAGACTGCTGGGTCTAGAGATGCTTTTTGAGTAAAGGTTTAACTACAGCCAGCTTGAAGGCCTGTGGTACATAGCCGATTATTAGAGATAGGTTGATCATATTTAAGATCGAAGAATTAATTAATGGCAGGACTTCTTTGAGCAGTTTTGTAGGAATGGGGTCTAAAAGACACGTTGATGGTTTGGAGGAAGTAATTATTGAAGTTAACTCAGAAAGATCAATTGGAGAAAAAGAGTCTAACTTAACATCAATGGTACTAAGAGTAGCTGTAGATAATATTACATCTGTGGGATGATTATTGGTAATTTTTTCTCTAATGATAAAAATGTTATTTGTGAAGAAGTTCATGAAGTCATTACTAGTTAACGTTAAAGGGATGGTTGGCTCAAAAGAGCTCTG
>NC_137425.1:1602500-1700000 GCF_964374335.1 Astatotilapia calliptera
ATTTATTTGAGAATTAAAAAAACAAAGATGAGAATAAGAAGGGTCCATATATAAGCTAGCCTGAGGTCCAGTCAGGTTAGCTGATGGGCGGCGTGGGCTCAGGTGAGCCTAACTGGTTAAAATAACCCGCTACCTGCACAGGAAACAGAGCGCTGCGCGTATCAGCGGCTCCAGGATCTCTGAAATGTGAAACAAAAGAAGAAAAAGCTGAATTTTCAGGTTTTTGTGCATCGCGGTCGAGGAGTCTTCTCGGGGCCACATTTACAGCCCCGCTCGGCTGTGTTTGGCGTCTCATTGCAGGGCCAGATGTCAGGTGACCTGGTTTGCTGTGAGTTCAGGCCGAACGGGCCGCTGGTGCCGGCAGGTTCTTCATACATGAGCAGATCTGCAGCTTCACTTCAGAGAAACAGCTTTCTTTACGTGGCAAAACCCCAAAACGCCTCCTGCCTTATTTTCAGTTGTCACATAATGTAGAGCACAGCAAAAAAAGAGTTCCCCTGTGGTTGTGCGCATGGAGGGCAGGTTTTCTTACACCTTTGTGTTTATGGCTGTCTTCACTCACAGCAAACAATAAAAACAAACACACAAGAGTGATTACATAAAAAAAATCTCATGTTTTAACCTCATATTTTTAGAACTGTAGCTGTTTGAGTTGTGAGTGAGCAACGCTTATTTATGATGCGCCTTCATGACGCGGTGCTGGAGCGCTGTGAACGAGAGTAGAATAAGCAACACGTTGGAGTGATGGAGTTAAAATGAGCAGCAGGCTGGTGTGTAAGCCTCCAGCTGCAGCTCAAAGCCTGTTTGCATCCTGTCTGAGCTGCACATTGAAGCGCGCTGACAGTTTGACGGAGCTGATTATCAGGACTTTATCTGAAGACTGGAACATGTGACTTCCTGAAGTTCACCCTGATGATGCCAGAAAACCTGCAGCACAGTGTTTCTACTTGACTTTAGTGTTTCTACTTTCTGTTGAGAAACGCAGGATCCCCCTGACTCAGTCAGACTCAGCGTCTTCAGTCCAACTCCACACATCAGAGCTGTGGTCTGGACTCGGGCCTGGTCTGGCTTCAGTCTGGAGCTTTTGGACTTTCTAACAAATTAAAAATATCTATATCACTTTGAAAATATGAGCGCTAATTCTCATTTTCATTTTTGCTGCACTCGACATTTTTGTGTATTTTATTGCTCACAGTTTGATAATCGTGAACAAACAGAAACATGTGAGGATGTTAGGGTTAAAAAATCCTGCTGATCACGTAAAGATCTCAGAAACTGAAGAATCATTAGGATTCATGAGTTAGTGCTAAAGACTTAGCCTGGTTATAAACCGTTACAGATACTTATAATCATTATACACTGGTTAAAATGGGTTATAGATGGATTAGAACTGGTTATAGATGATATATATTATTGTATATTATTATATTATATATATTATAATTATATATATATTATGTATATTATTATAATATTATATACCTTACAGTATAAAGCGCCTTGAGGTGACTCTTGTTGTGATTTGGCGCTATATGAATAAAACTGAACTGAATTGAATAACTGGTTATAGACGGTTAAAACTGTCATAATGGGTTATAGAATGGTTATAACCATTATAGATTAGTTATGATGGGTTATAACTGGTTATAGACTGGTTGAGGACTGGTTTTCAGCCATTTTTTGTTTGATTTCCAAACGTGGGCTCGGACTGGGTCTTGGACGTGGGGGTTTTTTGACTGATTTTGAGCTGACCTAGTTTCGTGTCTTCGGACCATCTCAGTGTCTACTGGGTTTAGACTCTGTATTAAAGGTGATTTGAGACCCAGTTTCAGACTGGTCTTTACACTGACTGGTTTCTGACTGAAGTTATTTTGGACTAGAAGAAAAATAAATTTCAAACAAATTTGTTTTGGCAGAATCTTGAAAGACGCGGCAGAGCTTTTGTGAATTCGGGAGGTCTCTTTTGTCTGTCTGTGTGACTTTAGACTTTCAGATGTGGCTTTGGGCTTGGTTTTAGACTGGTTTCAGCCTAATTCAATTACCTAATTTTATCTTTGGTTTGATCTGATGCGGTTTCAGGGATTAGGTTTAGATCCACCTTTGGACGGATTTCTAACCTGCTTTTGAAGATTTCAAAACATATTTGATTAATTTCATGGATTTCATGGCAGTTGAAGAAACTGAATTAAAGCATCGTTAAGAAGATGATGTAATAATATGAAAGGATGTAATCGTTCATGAGCTGAGTTTGATGTTGAGCTTTGAGGTGTGGTGCATGATTTTCACTGCTGATATTTGATTTTTAGCTCAGAAACATGTGCAGCTCAGATAAAACCGATCATTATCAGTCAGTTCGTTTCCTTTGCACAGCTGTGACCTTATTAGACGAGCTTCTGTTTGCTGACAGAGTTTAATAAAACCTTTCGGGGGGTTTTGTGGCGGGCTCTACATTTGCAAGATGGCGGCCTTCCTCGCTGCAGTGTGGAATTGATGTTTGTGAGATGCAGTAAAAGCTGCGAAGCCGAGGCCGAAGATGTTCGTCTGAGTCGGGTTTCCATCATCTTGTTTCCTCTGAAGTGTGTTTCCAGCGTTCGGAGCCGGCTGGCCTTGTTTACTGGAGACTTTTGGGTTTGCAGGGGAAAGAAAGCGAGCAGTACCAGTCAGTCGCACCACGTGGTGGATGGTTTTCCTTCCTGTGTGACGCACCCCTGAGAGCAGATTAGCATCACACTGTTCTTTGTGATAACTCAGGAAGGTAAAAACCACCAGTTATTTAAGAAAATAGGACAGCCGGTTTCATTTGAACAGCTTCCTCGTGTTCACGGCCTCGTGTGATGAAGACGAGCACACGAGCGTTTGTCAAACTCAAACTTACTTGTGGCAAAATGAGTCCGATTATAATGTGAGATGAGCTTTCCTGGTCGTTCCTGACAAGTTTGTGAAAATCTGTATTTTGTATGATGTGCTGGTGCAAAAGAGACCTGCTGTCAATGACCTGCAGACAGCTTAGAAAATCAAACCCTACCAGACCTCAGTCACGTAAACTGCTCTCTGCTCAGTTTCAGTGACTTGTTGTGGAGCGACAGAGGCCGCCCGCTAATGTTAGCTAATGTTAGCTACCGGTAATGTTAGCTAATGTTAGCTAATGTTAGCTAATGTTATCCAGGTTCCTGTGGCCGTCTGTACTTCATGTAAATGATGACGGTACATCATTTACATGAAGTACACGTAGACCCGAGTATGTCAAAATGTGACTTTAGTTTGGTCGTCTGATCCCACAGAGTCCCGGCTCACCGACGCACCGTCTGTACTTGTGCTGGATGAAGATGCTTCTTCACGTCTGTGGGTGGATGTTTGGGTCCAGGGTGTTGCTCCAGCAGGAATTTGGTGTTTGTGATGTGATGTAACATGTATATGGCCCATCATAAGCATCGGTATCACTTTTCAGATTCATGTCTTCTGCAGGTTTTCCTTTCTTTTTTCTGACCTTACTGCAGGTAACAGTCAGAGTTGAGCGGGTGCAGCAGCCCTCAGCTCTGCACACATGCACTTTTCCTCCAGTGATGTAGAAATGTAGCATGAAACCGTTTGTCAGCCAGACCACAAAGGTTTCTGGTTTTTATGTCTCATCCAGCGCAGTTCGGGTCGGCGTTATGAACCCGAGGAGGACGGCTTTGATCGCACGACTTCTGAACATTTAGCTTCAAAATCTGAATTAAACTGAAGCTTTTGTTTTGTGTTTGAAGCCAGTGGAAATTTGACTTGTTTGTGCAGCTTCATTGGTGGAAGTTTCCAGTTGTTGTGTTCAAAAGCCGAGAAAAACCACAGAATGAAAAACACCAAACTTCCAGAGAAGAGACGGCTCGCGGTAACAATCCTCCATGCTCACGTTTAAAGACTTGTTGTTGTGAGGAGCAGGTTTTTCACGGCTGAGACTCTGTTTTTTATTCTAACCAGAATGTGTGTGTGCACGTTTGTGGGACACTTCCTGCTTCCTTTTTTAGCATTAAATGGTGAAACACAATCATCGGCAGAGAACAAGAGCTCACGCGCTCTGCAGGCCACCGGACGCCCGCTTCAGATAAACAGGCTCAAACTAGAAGACGCTGCCTGTAAAACAAAGTCTCCAATATTTTGTCCTCCTGTAAAAACTGAAGAAAAAAACCCACTCGTCTGTTGAAATGAGTGGATTAGTCCAAACCCTAACCATAACCCCAGGTGGGTCAGCACTGACCTGACACAGGTTTACGAGTTACTCTTAATCCAAACAGAACAAAAGCACTCGGCCAGCGAATCCTTCACTCGAGGGAATTTTCTTTCTTTCAGGTCTAAAGAAAGTCCGGATCAAAACGTGCTGCTTCGTCTTCACCCAGCTTCCTGAGATTCAGCTTGTAGCCTTTTGAGTAACAAACAGCAGTGAAAACATGACCTGAAAAGGTTTTTCACTCAGAGTGGATTTGTATTTTTCCCACTGCACTAACTAAACCATCAACCTGACAAATGCCCCCACGCCATGACGCTGCCGCCGCCATGCTATATAGCTCATGACCAGCTCATGACTGTGTGTGTGTGTATTTATATATATTTATATATATCATGATGAAGATTAAAGTTTTTAATGACTAAAGCAAAAAACTATTCCCAGCCAATCGTCGTCACCACGAGCCTTGACCAATCAGATTGCTTTCATCCGATCCAGCCTTTGCTAATTATGTCTCAGTAACTCAGTCTGGCACGGCCTGGACTGCTCAACGCAGCAGATGATGTGAATGCTTCTGTGAACAGGACATCCTTTTATTTGTTGACTGATTAGATCGATAGCAGATGTTCAGATGTTCACTGGGAGTGAGGGGCACGGCTCAGAGTCAGAGAGGCTGAGACAGTCTGAGCATGTGCAGAGGAGGGAGGGGGGATGATGACGATGGAGCTGCAGGCAGGAGGAAGACCTCAGAGGAAGTTCAACAGTAAGCTGTTTGGTTTCCTGCTGTGCAGATTGATGACTGATAACAAAGTGAAAGTAAACTTCAGAATCTGAACATCACTTTAGGCTCAAACACATCTGATAAAGTTCAGGATTGTTTGTTCCAGGTTTGATCAAAGTCTGCTTTAAATAACTGAAGTTACTCGACCTCAGTCGTCCTTATCTGCAGTGACGGAGGTTAAGACCTGACCTGTGATCTTCTCCTTTCCCTCTCAGATAAACCATGGACTTCTCCTGGTTCCTTCTCCTCGTGTCGGCCGCCGTCTTCGTCTCCATCGTCCTCCTGGCCGTCATCTGTTTGGACTGCAGGAACAAAGGTCCACTGCGTGGGTGAAAGTTGCAGTTGACACTGTATCAACCTGCGGCTAACCGCTGTTAACCACAGGCTGACCTGACTCGAGCACAAACCACCCTGTGGTTTTCAGAAACGCCTTTTATCTCTGACTCAGACCAGATCTTTCACACCCATCGTGTCCAGCACAGAGTCTTCTGAGATTTCTGCTTTGAGCTACTGACACATTATAATCTTTCTTTTCTCGCCCATCAGGGTCCATCCAACAAACAGCTTCAGAAGAGTACACGTAAGTGTTCCCGTCTGCAGCACAGAGGAACTTTTCATCGATGAGTCAAAGCTTAGAAACGATGATGTTTGTTTTTTCAGATCACCTGAATTCAGAGTCATCCATGCAGGTAAGTCTGAAACATCAGTCCAACCATCAGCTCAAACCAACGGTCCATGAACACGTGGTCGATTCTGCTCTGCGATGTCGGTCACTCATCACCTTCACATTTCCACCTCTGTGTTTTTACTCTGTGCAGCTTTGCGTGACTCACACTTCACAATAATCGGTCTCATTATTGCTCGTCTCTTTAAGCTCCTCTCTCCATGCCGACTTCCAGAAGCCTTGCGAGCGGCAGCATCAGCGTTGGTAAGCTTTGAAATCAGCCTGAGCTTTGGTCCGACGTGCACGGATTTTCTGTGTGCGTACCTTCAAACTGTGGTCACATTTAACATCAACGCTGACTTCAAATGAAATAACTAATACAATACAACCTTCTTTGTATAGCACATTTAAAAAGCAGCGGTACACCAAAGTGCTTCACAGTAATACAATAAATTAGAGATAGGAACAATAACAGGGTCTAAATACACCAACAGGTGGAGCGCACGAATTAGCCTCAGCGCAGTGTAAATACAAAACACAGAGATTATTCAGCAATAAAATAAAATGATTAAAACTACGTAAGGGAACATTTGCAGGATACAGGCACTAACTAGGGAAGGCTAGATTGAATAAATGGGTTTCAATCACGATTTAAAAGATTGAACTGATTCAGTGAACAGCAGTAGGACGATTATTCCAGAGTTCGGGTGCAGCTATGGCAAAAGCATGATCACCTCTGGCCTTCAGCCGAGACCCAGGCTGCACTGAGAGCGATTGTTGATCTCAGTGCTCTGCCAGGAGTGTACAAGCTGAGAGGTTCAGTAAGATATCTGGGAGCAAAGTCATTTATCATTTTAAAATCAGTGCGGTATTTGATGGGAAGCCAATGCAGGTCAGCGAGGATGGGAAACAAGTGTAACTAGCTGATGCAATCTGCTGGTTTGGTTTTACGGAGGTAAACGAAATAATAAAAACTGAAACTTTGAGCTTTTAGGAGAAAGTAAAGTTGTCCCCTCCCCGAGGATGGACGACTGCTCTTAAAAACGGATACGAGTGCTTTATACCTCTCTATGCTGATGATGATGAAGCTAACACTGATCTGTGTTCCAGCCCAGCCGACCCTACCCCCGAACCCCGTCATCATTACAACCCCTCCACCTGACCCCCACCTGCGGCTTCCTTTGTAAGTCCCTCTGTGTTATGAGCGCACCTGGTTCAGGTGATGAACGTTGGCGAGCAGGAGACGCTCTCCTGGGAGCGTGCAGAGCTTTAGAAATCGTTGTGTGATGTGCACAGATCTCTTTTTTGTGTTTCACAGTTCAACCAAACCTGAGCACAGACCTTACACCCCAACAGAAACTGGTGAGCCTGGAAAGGACAACGCATTATTTAAGTTGTATTTTTCTGTTTTACCTTCTTACCCAAACCTGTTGCTCCAATTCTGTCCTACAGAGAGCAACCCGAGTTATGAGAATCCAGGTACGGGTACACCCTCCTCTTTTTGCAATCAGACCCATTTGCATTTGCACAGTGAGCCCAGCATCAGTCAGATGAAGCTCAGATCATCAGATGCACAGACAGAGCTGTGGTCCAGAGGATCAGACCCATCTGAGCCGTTTTGGATTAAAGAGAGTCATTTTTGATGAGCCACACGATTAGACTTTATGCCAGGAGTACACCGGCTTGTTGCCTGTTCAGAGGAACAGCTCAGAGGAGCTTCGTGAAGATGTTTCACCTCTCAGGCTGCCACAGTTCAGAACTGACATCTGATCTGATAAGTTTAGACTGGTTGGTGCAGAGTTGGTTGGAGGAGGTGGAGGTAGATGATCCGCTGCGGTGACCTCTAAAGGAAGCAGCTGGGAGATGAAGATCTACTTTTAATCTCAATATTGTGACATTTCTGTGTGAAAAACAAAAACCAGACTGACTTTCATCACTTTGTCTTGTTGGCGTTGACTTCCAAGACCTGAAGCTTCTCGGCCTCCAAAAGCGATTTATCAGTGAGACTTGCGGAAACTGTTAGACTGGATTTAATAGGTTTAACTCTGAGATTTTAGGATTTATTTAACTTTGAGATTAGTTAAACTGGACCTGGGATTTAATATTGGACCTCTTTAACCTGGTTATGGTTGTAGTGGACTGGTTAAGCTCTTTGGACTGGGAGAGCTGGTCTGGACCGGGATTGGGCTGCAGACTCGGATTAGAATCTGGGATTTGTTAGATTTAAGTCAGGAAGAAAACTCTGACCTTTGACCCTGTGATGTCAGTGTGCAGGAACGTGATGTTTAGCTGACTTTTGTTTTTCCACAGAACCTGAGAAGGACGTTGACGATCATGATAATTACATGTAGGTTTCCACGTGCAGCTTCCAGCTGGTGTTTGCACCTCAGTGATGACGCTCTAAACTGATCTTCCTCTTCTTCTGTGGTTTCCCCAGAGAGGTGTTACCCGACAATCCGGAGGAGAGCAAAGGAGTCCCGGCGGACATCGAGAGCAGAGCCTCGACGCCCAGTTCAGGTGCAGTTTGGATCTTTCATCGTAAAACACGGATGTTGGGGAGTCAACAGAATGTGGACTCATCAGCTGTTTGTGCTCTTTCACAGATCATAATTACGTGAACCTCGATGGTAAGGCAACATAGTTGTTCAGCTTCAACGCGTTTCAAACGTTTCTTTTCCTTTTATTTAAAACGGAAACAAAACAGGAAAGTATGACAAGTTTTAAAATGTCTGAACGCCAAAACAAGCAGCTGTTCAAACAGAAGTCAGAATTCATTTTTAATCACGCCGCATCGCCGCCTCTGTTCTCTGCTCAGAAGAAGACGACGACGACGAACCCTATGAGAACGTGGCACCAAAAGGTATACTGCACTGCGCACCCGACGCTATGCTCCAACTGTCCGGTACCTTCCCTCGTCGTGCGACTTATCAAAGTAAAGTTGTCTTCTTTTGATTGACATGTCATCAGCAAATAAGCTTCGATAATCCTCCTCTGTGACAAAATAACTCACTGAATGTTTTGGTTTTTAAGCACACGTGGTTATAAAAGGTCGGATGTTTGTCTTTTGTTCAGGGTCCACTCCAGGTTCATCCGCTCAGAGCAGCGAAGACGAGTACGAAGAGTCCAACTACGTCAACCAACCTGTAAGTCGAAGCGACTCGCCAACATTCAGCTTCTCGTTGGAGACGTCGGCTCAGTCGCTGTCTTCTTCTTTTCAGATGGGACTAGTCAACCACTGACGACCACATCGAGCGTTCACCTTCCTCCATAACGACGCCCGACCAGTTTTTTTTGTTTTGTGTTTTTTTTAAGCTGAACGACTGAGATAAGAAACTGAGATGAAGACCTGAAACACCTTCCTCCCCACTTCCTGCAGGCTCAGCAGTGTCAGTGTGATCAGACTGACGGAGGCGTAAAACTGCACATTTGAAACTTCCACTTTGGCCATCAGATACCTGGAAACCAGGTAAATGCCAGCCGTGCTCTGGAGGAATCCATCCTGTTCCAGCGGCGTCCTCGGTCCAAACAGGAAGTCAAGTTTTGCTTCTTTGGTTTTGTGTAAATATCTGCTGGAGTGTTTTTGGACCTTTACGCTGCAGTTACACTCGGGAACCTGGAGCGGCGTGACTCGACCGGAAATGACATGTAATCTGTTTACGGTGAGGATTTGTATTTGTGTGGCGTATCCGGCCCAAACGTCACTGCTCTGAAACAAAAACTGCAAAATTACACACTCGGCAATAAAAGCAGAATACAACCGGCCGAGCGTCCCTGCGGCAGACGAGCCCGATCATCGCGCCAGCCCGTCACAGCGACCGCAGACGGCCTCACGCCAGCCGATCTCTGCCATCACCTTATTTAAATAAATGAAAGTAATAACCGGCAGTCAGATTTCGTTTCCTCCTTAGTGGGTAGACTGCCGTCCCATTTTCAAACCTGCTCCCCCTACAGGCTGGAACCGGAACAGGAAGTCGCTGTGCAGGTTTCCCCGAGCGTCACCATAGAGACACCATAGAGTATTTATAAGTCACGAAGGTGGGAACACTAAATTAGGATCCTGTTATTCGCTTTTGTAGCAGCGACAAATCCAGCAGTGCGAGGAGGCGTCAGATCAGTTTCTCTCCCGTGACTCTGACTCACAGGTTTCTCTCTCTCTTTAAATATTTGACTTAAATACGTTAGGTTTTATTTCATTGGTTAACTCTTCCTTTCACACGCCTCGCGTCATGAGGGGCGACATGTTTGAGCTTTACTTTGATGACACCTCCTGAGAACGTTCTCATCCATCCAGTGTTTTTCATGTATTTATGTGCAGTTGCTGTTTGCTGTCGTCTCTGGGCCTGTAAAAACCTGAGTGTGAGAACAAATGTTTTTTAAAGAACTACAAATTAAATGTTTTAAAGAAAACCTGAATCCGAGTCTATCTGCGCCCAGCTGGAGGTTACAGTGAATCAAACTCTTCACGGAGACAGAACCAAAGCGGTTTCAGTGCTTTTATTAATAATGAACTGGTTTCGTCTGTAAAAAGGACAGAGGAAGAATGGGGCACACAAAGTTTCCACCAGTTTGAACGTCTTCAGTCCAGTTTCATGTCCGTGTGTACAGACGGTCTCTGCCTACGTGTTAAAAATCGAGAAGCTCCGCCTCACGCGAGGCGTTTCCGTCTGATCTGCTTTTTAAAAAACATCCAGGTGAGAACATCAACTCGTGTCAGGCGTGCGGGGAATGTTACGAGGTGGAGGCGACGCCGCTATCGTGAATCCGGCCGGCTTCAGTTGGCGGACGGATGGAAGGACAGCTGCTGGGCGGGGTGAGCCTGGACCTGGACAGCTGGAAGACACGAAACACAAAAGCTCGGGATTAAATCCTCCTCACAGCCCGGAGCGCCATCTGGAGCCAACCGTCTCCTGCTCGATGGCGCCGATGCACTCCCACAGCTTAGATTAGGCCAATTATCATTGATTTGATTCATTTACTAATAATTCAGTGGCCAATAACCCTCAGGTTTCCCTGCAGACGACCCGACCGTCGACTTTGTTTCTGCTGTGAGTTTCATGCGAGCCTGTGTTTGACGGTCGCAGCAGGAGCTGAGATTTAAGTCTGTGGGAGGTTTGTTCCCCTCACCTTGACCGGGTCCGATGTAGAAGTGCTGCGGCGCCCCCTGCTGGGGCGGCGGGCCGTGCTGGGGGTTGGAGCCGCCACCCTGCTGAGGGGGGGCGTAGTGCAGCATGACAGGCGGGGGGCCGTGGCCGGCAGCGTGGTGCGGTCCCGACATGCCACCCGTTATGTGAGCCTGCAGAGGACAAACAGGAGAGGTTTCAATCTGACAGCAGGGGGCGCCGAGCTCAAAGATGAAAGAAACCTCACGTTATTAATCAGCTGATTAATATTATAATATAAATGTTTTTATTTTGGCTGATACTCCAGGTTTCACGTTTACCTCTGCAAACAACACACGGTGAGAACAGCGGATTCCTGAACCCGACTTGTTCTCACATGAATCTAAAGAACGGTTAAAGCGGCAGAAACACCTCACGTTCGGTTTATCTCAGGCAGGTGCTCTTCCTGTTCACCTGTGTGAGCTGGCTGATTGACGGGAAGCCGTGGGTCAGCTGCTGGGGCGTGGGCAAGCCGTATCCCTGCATGGCGTAGGCGGCCTGCGGCGAGCCGTGGCCCGGCGGCAGGTTAGGGGGCGTGGGAGCCGACAGACCTCCGGAGTGAAACAAGGACTGAGGTTGAGAGGCGCCCTGACTCACCTGAGGAGTGTGAACCAATAAATACATTAAAACATTTAGAAAAACAAACCTGACGGCGGCGTTATCAGTTTCTCCTGACTTTGAACAAAAACTTCAGATGCGATGGATTAGTCATCGTTGGCGTCAGAATGCACCCACCTGAGCGTGTCCTGGGCTGGGGGCCGTGTGCTGGGGTGGGGGGTGACTCCCAGTGGGTGTGCTGGAGGGCTGAGGAGGATGGAGGGAGCCCGAGTGGTGAGTATGGATGGACTGAGGAGCTGAGAGAGGAGGAAGGATGAGCTTTAATCAGCATTCCCACCTCACACAGGTGGGTTAAACCAGTCACACCTTCAACGATTTTACGCTTTTTATTGTAAATTAAAGAGTTTTCACAGAGGAAATGTCCACGATGACTTTATCATCTGAGAGAAGCCGAACAGACCAGAGCTGGAACGGTGTGCAAAAACAATTTGAAGCACAACATGGCGCAGTGACCTTTAACCTTTACTTAAGCAGACAAATAACAAGCATCTTCTTTACAACAGCAACCCGAGGAAACGGGGATCGAACAAAGAGCATCTACGATCCGCTCTAAAGCGCTGCCCCCTGGTGGTCAAAGTCTGGTTTAAACTAGGGGCGGGTTTTAATCATCGATTAAAATTGATTCTGGCTTGGATAACGTGAAATCGATTCATTCAAATCCTGAATCGATTTTTTAATATAGATGAATTTTTCCCGAAACGCCAGAATCTCCGGTGAAACCTCACAAAACTTCAACAACCACCAAAGATGAAAACAGTAACTGAGAGCAGGAACAGGCTTCTGCACAGAGACGTGAACACAAAGCTCGACCTGCCGACGCATCAGGATCAGCGAGCTGTGACTTTCTCACCGACGGCACGGACACGGTCGGGGCTGAAAGCCGACAGCTCGCCGACTCTGTCGGCGGGTCGAGCTTTGTGTTCACGCCCTTTTTGTGCTGATTCTGAAGCTGTTAGTTTGATCTCTCTCCAAACAATAAACTACGCTTCACACAAACATCGTCGTGGATTCACTCTGACTTTGCTGTTTTGCTGCCACCACAATAAAAAGCGCACCGCTCTGTCTAAAAATCTGTTTTCTGCATTATTCGCTTGCTTGTTACGCACAAGTCTACCGAAAACAAGACCTCATTTCTGCTGTTGAAATACTTTTTAAACTTTTTGAAATGATACAAAATGCAAAACGCTGTGTCTGTAATAAAACCGCTGTAACTTCAGAGGTGATGTTCATGTGCTGATTAATGGTTTTCTTCCCTTTTTGATCGACTGCAGAATATTTTTTATAAAATCCCAGAACAGGAAAATCTGCTTCATGTTTTTCTGTTTTATCCTCAGCTGCTTTGACACAAAGGCCTCTGCTGTGACGCTCACACCTTTGATAAAGTCTCACAAGTGTCAGCTTCCTTTTTATAGGTACAAAAATATGTAAATGTGCTGATCTGAATTATAATATTTCTGACTGTCAGAATTTCCCAGATTCAAATCGAATCGATTCTAGAAATCAGTGACGATGCCCAGCTCCAGTTTAAACGTCTTTTTTTGCACAACCTGTAAATGTTATTAGTCTTTATGCAGACGACACAATGCAACCACCAAACTCCTCCAGGGGTGTGAAACATCTGGCCCCCTGGATGCTCTGCTGAGAGTGAAAACTGGCGAGGTCCGCCCAGATACTGAGCTTTCTGACCAGCAAACCCCAACAGGTCTCCTCCACCCTCATCCTGAACCCCCTCTCTCCACCAACACCACAGTGAGAGACTGTAGGGAGGAGGTGAAGCACCTGACTGGGTGGGGTTCTCACAATAACCTGCTCTTTGACACCACCAAGACCATCTGTCACCCCGACACTTGTCCCCACCCACTCCACCCTGCCTACACTCTTCTGCATGTATTTGAGCTCATCTCTAGTCTGATATTATTCCTGATGTCAGCTTCATCACAGAGGAGTCGAACGCCGCATCAGGTCAAACAGTCAGAGCTCTCAAATCTGTCTGAACCACGAAGACGTCGAATCGTCTGTTGTTCCTGTAAAGACGTCTCTAAACGTCCTGTTTCAGCTGAAGACACGTTCAGACTGAAAGCTGAATCTGCTTCACAATAAATATTTACTTGTGTGGGTCATTAAGCAGCAACTCTGAGCTGCATGTGAAACAAAAGGAGATAAATTTGTGTTTGAAGCTCAAATTTTAACATGCAGCTCCTCTCTTACCGTACATGGCCTGCTGGGGGCCCGGCGGGCCGTCGGCCTGCCCGGGGAACTGGGGGCCCGGGGGCCCGAGCGGCTGAGCGGCCCCGGCGGTCAGCATCCTCGCTCCCTGCAGCATCGAGTAAATCGGCTATGGTTAAAGAGAGAGGACAAAGTCAGCACCACGTTTTAAAAAGCACAGAAGACGAAACGTGAACTCATCTTCCTGTAAATGTTTCCGTAACCGCCGCAGAGACATCAACAGTAAGCGAGCGGCCGTCACTGAGGTCACGTGTTTTGTGACGACTGCACGATAGCACGTCTCACAGAAACCTGGTTCAGCGACAGGCGAAGAGCACGCTGCACTTACCTGTCCGTGGAAGTGTGGGGGCAAGGCCTGGATCACCTGACTGTACTGCAGGTAGGACTGGGGGTAAGGAGAAGCCACCAGCTGGGGCCCTGCTGCCGAGGCCGAGATCATGGAGGAGGCCGGGGAGCCGTGGTGCTCCGGACGCGGACCCCCGACCAACCCTGGAGCAGAAGAACACCTGGATCACTGAACTCAACCAGCACAATAAATTTGAACGTCCAACGATCAAACTGCAGGACTAACAGACACACAGCGTCCTGATCTGAACTGGAGGCGGCGGCACGGGAAAAGAAAAGCGCTCGTTTCTCACAGGGACACCAAATATGGAGGCGTGAGTGCGGCGTGTACCTTTGGGTCTGGGATATTTCCCCTGACTGATGGTCGACACGGTGTACTGATACAGCTGAGGAGCCTGAGGAGGACACGAGGACGCCATTACATCACATCAGTGTCATCACCAACCCCGCCCCCTGAGACGGACATTTAAATAAAAACACACCTGGATGGAGTGTCCCTGCAGGGGGATGGGGGAGATGTAGGACAGGTAGTGTGCAGGTGGGCTGCTGTAGATGGCCCCTCCTCCTGGCTGTCCTGGGAGGACCACCGCGGGGCTGGGCGGGGTCGGCCGAGGCGGGACGGGGTTCGAGGCGGGTTTCTGCAAGTCACAATGAGCGGCATGTTTGAGAAGTGTGCACGAAGCACGACTCGGGCGCGACCTCTGAGGACTTACCGCGTTTCCTTTAACGGGAAGAAACTCCTTGGCGTTTGGATTCAGCGTCGAGTTTTTCACCTGCCTGAAAACATCAGAACCACGGAGACGCGTGAACACGTGTTACAGCGCCATCACGGCGTCTTTACATTTGCTACTCGCTTCACTCACGCTGCCGTCGGCGTCGCCGCTCGCTCGCTGCTCAGCTCCCCTCCGATCGGGGTCGCAGTCGGCCCCTCCGTCCCTGAGGAGCGGGGGCCGGGTGGAGCTGCAGGCAGCAGGGCAGCAGGTGCTGAGATGGGTGGAGCTACCTCTGTAGCCACGACAGGCCTCGGTGGGCTGGGGGACGACAAGGAGGAGGAGGAGGAACACTCCGTGGAGGGGGTGGGGCTATCCTGAAGGGTGTCTACAGAGGCGGGGGTCGCCAAAGGGGAGGAGCTCGCCTGCAGCTGAGTGACAAAGAGGAAGACCTCGGTGAGACCAGCGACTGCAGACGCTCCATTTCTTTCATTTTTTAAAATGACATCACAGCAGGTGACATCATGTGACCACCGTGATTACCCTGAACTCTTTGCCAAACTTGCGGAGCTCCTCCAGCTGAGACCTCTGCTGCACAGACGGAGCTGCGAACAGGAAGAGAGGCGGAGTGAGGAGGGCTGACGAAGGCAGCGGCAGGTGGGTGGAGGTTTTTGTACCTTTGCTGTTCTTGCCGTCCTGTGGAGCGGGCGGACCTTCAGGCGGCTCTTTGGCGGCGTTGCCCAGGACTTCGCTCACTGCAGAGGAACACGTTAGCACAGGTTTCACACAGCGGTCTGTGAGCGCTGCACACGCGACAAATAAATCAAACATCAGCTCACCGTCCACGGGGAAGAGGGGGGTGGGGCCAGTGGGTTTGGTGGTGGTCGCCATGGTGACAGTGGAAAGGGAGGAGGAACCGGGGTCGACAGACGGAGGATCCTGGGGAGGGGCGTCTGGTTTCATAGCACGAGATGCTGAAGGACAGACGGAGATGAGGAAGAGGAGGAACAGGTGAGCGTCCAGGAGGAAGGAAGGAGGAAGCTCTGCTCAGCTTTTGTGTGCGTGTGCGTGCGTGTGCGTGTGTGTGCAGTACCTGCAGGCGTGGACTGGGAGTTCGGGCTCCGCAGCGTTCTGTTGCTCTGGAATCTCTGAAGGGATTTCGGAGACATTCTGGATGAAACTGAAGGAGACGATCAAACATAGACGTTAGTGCATGATGTGACCACAAGAGGGAGCTGCTCGACACACACAGAAGCTTCGTACCACCGTTTACAGACGAGCGCGTGGTGTCGGTTAGCGCCTGCGGGTGCGAGCGCGAGTGTGGAAGAACGTGGTTGGTGTGGGGCGGGCTGCTGGCGGCAGGTGGGCTGCTCCGTGATTGGCTGGGAGAGCAGGCGGTCCTGACAGACATAGGGCTGCTCCTATCAGAGGATGGTTTGGGGGAGGAGCAGCTGGGCGGGAGGTGTCTGGAGGGAGGCGGTGCTGCTCGGCCGGAGGCCCCGGGTCTGATGCTGCTGGCAGACGGGCCAGTCTCTCGAGCCCTCTGAGGGAGGGGGACGTACTTCGCCTCCCTGAGAAACAAGGGAGGGAAACAGGAAGCGAGAGCAGCTTCAGGTCGGGAAAACATCCTGGGAACTTCTGAGGCAAATTCAGGCAGGAAAGTTTGTATTTTGGGAATTTTTGGTCATTTTTAAAATGTTTTATTATTTTCTGCCTCGCCAGGTGCGCCACGTTCCCGTTACCTGCTCGTGGAGGCGAACCCAGGACTCGTCCTCTCCTCCCGCTCTCGGACCACCGAGCTGTACTTGTCCTCCTCGCTCCTTCCCTCGTCGTTCTCCAGGGAGACGCGGCGGCGGTACTGCAGGCTGCTCTCGATCTCACTGGCTAGCTGCGCCGCCCTAGCCTCCCGCTGCCGGTACACCTCCAAGTTCCCCCTCTGCAAAGGCATGCTGGGAAAAGCATGACAGAAGGAAGGAGAGACCCTCATTTAAAATCATGAAAACCGACTCTTCACAACATATGCGAACATTTTTATGTTTCACGTCTGGCAGACGGAGACACAGCTGGTGAACCTGAAAAGGTTTGTTTCCTTACGTGTACATGGAGAGGCTCGAGTCGTAGGTCGACTTCACGCCATACGCTTCCTCGTTAAACTTGAACATCTCGTTGGCGTCCCAGCCGTTCGACTGACACAAAGGGAAAAAAAAAACGAATGAATCGGAGACGTCTCATTTCAGCGAGGTACTCCACGTGAACCCAACAGGAAAATATCTTCAAAATCAGCAGGGCAGTGCTGACAAGCCAAAAGCATCAGTTTGTCCTAAATAATAAAACCTTTCTTTGGAAATAATTCTGCTTCATTTGTTAATAAAACCGTACGTTTGAGATTTACAGGTAAGAGTCCACCTGATTTGTGTCGTTGGTTTTCAAACATTTCAGTAAGAAGTTTTTGTGAAATCGTCTGCTCGGTTCAGCTGTGAGAGAACGGCCTGAAACAGGAGCTGCAGTTCCTCTAACGTCCACCAGAGGCAGCAGTAGAGGTCAGTAAGAGCAGAGGGGGTGCTGCGGGTCAGTGTAAAACTTTCCCTTCGAAATTAAAAGCTTCCTCACCGTGTCCGAGTCCAGGTCAAAGCCGTCTCCGTTTCCATCCCCGTCCCACCGCTGCAGCACCTTCTCCCGGTGCTCCCCGTTCAGCCGCGACGAGCCGATGGCCGAGTCCGTGAACGAGTCTGCAGACAAAAAAAAAAAAAAAAATCAGGCTTCGGTCCGACCACTTCAGATGCTTCATCTCTGCAGCATCCGACGCACAAACCAGTTAACGCGCCGCTGATCATCACGTTATCCAGTTTTGAATATTTATTACTCGCACAGGTAATATTCCCCATTAACCCTCCGACTCTCCCCTGAGACCTGGAGCTCACACGCAAACCTGATTTTTGTTTTTTTAAAGAAAATAAATGCAGTTCTAATCTAAACGTGGGCGGAGCCCGTTTACCTCTGACGGCAAAGGTCAAGTCGACGTCCCGGCACGTCATAGTGACGAGGTCAGCGGGGCTGAAGATCATGGTGTCCGTAACATCCTCGATCCTGGGAGCAGAGGGCTGGCTCCCTCCTCCTCCGTCACTCACTTTGTGAACAGCATCCACAGCCAGCTCACACTGACACATGCAGACAGATTACAGCCATTTAACCAGTGAAGCTTCTGCAGGAGTGACCTCACAGACGGCAGTTTGATGCATCAGAACTGCGTCAAATTGCAAAGTAAAGACTCAGTGATGGTAAAGACAAACTCCCACTAAGGGCAGGACTTGGTGACATTGGGGAAGAAGACCTCCCTTTTAACAGGAAGAAACCTTCAACGGGAGCAGACTCAGACACGAGCAAAGAGACAAAACGGACAGCAGGAGAGAGCCGTGTGTCTGAACCCCTGAGAAGCAAAAACACTGAAGGTCAAAATATCAGCCGTTTTAAAAAAAGTCACCTGCGAGCTCAGCGTCTTGAAGATTCCCTCGTACACGGCACCATTTTTCACTCTCACGTCGCAGGTGGAGCCCTGGAAGCAGCAGAGAGGACGGCTTCAGTGCATCTGCGGCACTCAGCCAAAAAACAGCAACCAGAAACAAAAAGGCAGAAACGGACTCACCACCACCGCTGTGAGGAAGTGAAGCATGCGCGCGTTGTTGTAGACGCCTTCAAATACCTGCAGACACAGGTGAGGCGTAAAAGCAGGTCATACTTAAGGTGCAGGTAAAGTCAGCTGATTGTGAGGGGTCAGGTGGGAAAACACGAGTACACGTGGACCATGGTGAGGAGCACAGAAATAAACCTCAGCTTCAGGAAACCGCCCTGAAATAAACGAGCCCTCAAACATTTAAGCTTTCATTAAATACAGCGCAGCGCCGCCTCAGCACTGAAGTCTCGGCTGACAGCTCGAGTCCAATGAAAACACGTTTCAAACATCCACAAGTCAACATTTTAGTTGTTTTATTGTTTGAGAGAAGAAAACGTTAAAGGTTGAGACGCTAACCCAACCTGTCCCAGTCTGAGTTCTCCACAGGCCAGAGATTTAAGGTTATCGAGCCCTGACAGACTGCCTACCTGTCCAGGTGTACCCCACCTCCCGGCCTATGAGAGCAGGGATAACCTGCAGCTCAAACACAATCCTGAATTGGATAAATGGAAGAAAATGGATGGAAAAAAGACGTTTCAGTGGCAGAGACAAGCTTCCACATCTGAGCCTGTGATGACTTATTTTGATGGAGTTTCATAATAAAGCCTTTTATTCAGGCTGTTTCCAAACAGCAGGTGTGTCAGCTGACCAGACACACCTGTCTGAGACCAGCAGTCACCTGTACTTACAGAGCTGCGCACAGGAGGAGACTGCGTCAGTGGAGGTGGCTTCATGGTGCTCCTGCTCCTGAAAAAGGAGGGGAAAGCGTCAGGTAGACAAATTACAGGTAAAACGTCCTCTGCGCGAACAATGACATCAAAGAGTCCACCTCTGCAGAAAGCCGCCAAACCAGCTGAAGCCTAGCATGCAATGATCTGGCCCTGCCCGCACACACGGCGCCGTCCCGCAAAGGTGGCGCAGTTTTACCGCAGAATCGTAAAGTAAGCTAGCGCAGCAGGCTAACGGCGCTAGCTCAGGGACACGGCGACTTTTAAACAAACGAACCGCCACAAATGGCCAGAGTGACACGTGCACGAGGCTTAGCGTGTAAATAATACTTTTTAGTCACGTGCATCCCCGTTACTCCGGTGTTGCCGTCCCGGTACGAAGTCACGCGGTTTGACAGGCCGAACACGGCGCACCTGGAAAACAACAACAAAACAGCGCCAGGTGCGCTCGATTTACCGCACCCGGGTCCCGCCGCACACGTGATGCGGCCCCACTGTGGCTGGCGGCCCGATCCACGGATTCCAGTTCAAATTCAAACGAACGCGTTCATGAGCGGAGCAGCTTGGACTGCGTGTAAATGACCATCCCTGTGACGTAAGCACTTAGCTGCCCCGATGCGGCAACTTCCACGCTACGCCCATACTCACCAGGCCCACCCCGGTAATTAAAACGAGCGCACTAAACGCAAACCCCGCCCACTTATCTACATTAGGCAACCGATTCGTTCGTTTTGTCGCCGTCGTTTCCTCATTGGTTAGAGTTCCTGTCAATCATACGTCACCCTGTTTAAGCAATGTTACATCGACGATCGCGTGCGTTTTGTTTTTGTTTAGTTTTTAACTTCGCGACAGTAAAAAAACAAAAACACAAGCAAAAAAGGACAAACCTGAGAGCGGGTTCAATCATCCTTCACTGGCTTTCATCCAGAATCAATTAGCAAACCAATAATTTACTGACTTTAAAGTAATGCATGCACCTTTCAGTAAAGTTCAGATTTATTGAAGCACTTTGCATTTTAAATATGCGCCCATGTCTAAAAATGAGCTGTGATGTTGTCCAATACCACCTCAGGTTGTTCGCATCACACCTTGCATCACCATGGACTCCAGATTGTTCCAAACATTTCATCATTTTGAGATCACGACTGTCCAAATACACCCATGTCCATCTTGAAGACGAAGCAGCTTCTCTTTTGAGCTGAAGAAGCTCAGAAATCTGCAGTTCCTGCAACATCCACCAGAGGCAAACCGAGAGGTGAAAGGCAGCTGTAGCCGCTCGCTTCACCTGAACTGGACCTCTGGACCATGTTTGTGTTGTTGGAGCCCTCTGACCAATAATATGGCTGCTGTGAGGTCACTGTACTAACAGACGGTCCAACAGGTGTGAGCTCCAGTTCTGTGAAACTGCTGGATTTGATTGGATGTTATTTAACCGTTTCACACAGTGGTCACTACAGTTACAGCTATTCAAAGGCTGTTTGCTTGTTTGTGTTGATGGTATACTTTCACATAAACCACTACATTGGACACTGATGTCACCCCATACTTGCCACCCACTCCAAAGGTGATGTTGTCCACCTAAGTGGACATGTAAAAGTCTTTGAAAAGCACATGTTTAAACAAAAATGAAATGAAAAAAAGTTTAGAAATCTTTTTCATTCCTAAATATGAATAAAAATACTTAAAAACCAATCCAGATTGTCATAATGCATGAAAGTGTTAATTAGCCGGTATCTTAGTCTGGGTGATGCTAAAACCAGAACCTCCACATTTATCTAATGCAGGGGTGCCCAATCCCGGTCCTCGAGAGCTACCGTCCTGCAGCTTTTAGATGCATCCCTACTCCAACACAGCTGAATCAAATGGTTTGATTACCTCTTCGTGTTTGGCAAAGGCCTGATAACAAGCCATTCATTTGATTCAGGGAGTTGTAGGGATGCATCTAAAAGCTGCAGGGTAGTAGCTCTCGAGGACTGGGATTGGGCACCCCTGATCTAATGGTTGCACAATGCACAATAAGTGTAGCGCCCCCTGGTGTCAGGCACTGCAACTACATTCTACAATTAAATGTAATAAAAAACAAGTGAGATTAAATCAGTAAAACACTGATTTACATGATTAAATATACTGCTGGGATTTTGATCATCTGGTCTTAAATCTGCTGTGGAGCAACTTAAGAAAATTTCAGACCAATTATTTTTGTCAGCTTTTTAAAGTTGGATGAACCCGACTCATATTTGATCAACGTCTAATAAAACCACAATAACAACCCAGGAAAGGTTTTTTTAAAAAAAGACCACAGACACAGCAGTACGTTTCACTATATTTATATTATATCATTAAATTCAATGTAGTACCTGAAACTAACCACACAGGCCAGACAGACGCTGCCGTCCGGCTTCAAACACACGGTCCCAGCAAAGAGAGAAAGAGACAGAGAAAGGCACAAAGAGTTCTGAAACTGAGAAAAGGACAGAACATGATGGCGATGATGATCAGACGAGTACATGAGCAAAGGAAAGCAGAGCGAGACTGGGTGGGCTATGAC
Source organism: Astatotilapia calliptera (assembly GCF_964374335.1). NCBI lineage: Eukaryota > Metazoa > Chordata > Actinopteri > Cichliformes > Cichlidae > Astatotilapia > Astatotilapia calliptera. The sequence continues at coordinate 1,624,151 of NC_137425.1, forward strand.
ATGAGTAAATGAACTGAGCGACAGATGCAGGCAGAGGTGATGAGACGACACAGAAAGGCACAAGGAGAAAAAGTATTTCATCGACATTTGCTGCTATAATTTTAATGATGCAGGACGAGGCAGAGGAGGAGGGGGGGGGGGGGGGAACAGACTGAAAAGGGCGAGGGATCCCGCCACCTGCACAACGAGTCCTATATCGTCATCATTCCTTCTTTTTATCCCCAAACGTAAAAAGGCACAAACATCTGAACTGAATCACAAGATGAGTCGGAACAAGTGTAACATGAAGCGTACGAAACAAAGACAAATGTAATACTATCACTCTGACCCTCAGAGTTTTATTATTTCCATCTTATTGGTGCTGAACCATCAGCTCTGAGATCAGATGCTTTTTGAGCGTCGGAGAGAAAAAGCGAGAGAAAGAGAGAGAGACATTTACACCGAGTGATGCTGCTGAGTGACTGAGGTAAATGTTTCCTGCCTGATCCAGACCCGACCCGCCTCCTCTCAGGCGGCGCCAAACCAAACTCTTTAAAAGAAAATAAACTTTACTGCTCAGGACGTACGTCCCAAAGGTGCGACTGATCGCGCAGCACGATGGGGGGGTGCACATGATGTCACTGCACGTCGTTATTTACGAAAGTTAAAACATTCTAGGAGGCCTGAATGGTCACTAGTGAGAAAAAATAAAAATTAAAAAAAATTAAATATCACTCTAAATCAGGGGTGTCAAACATAAGGCCTGGGGGCCAGGATTGGCCCAGCAGAGTCATATCTGGCCCACTGGATGCTTTTGGAGAAGGTGGAGGGTGGTGTAGATTTTAGTTTTACAGCTTCTCCTGCTGATAATGACCGCGGCCAATCACGTCGCACCAAACTACGTGAAACTGAAATGAGAACAGCTGCGCGTCTTCAGTAACTGCTACAGAAACGACGACATCAGCGTCGTCACGTGCACGCCAACATCAGTGTAACATGTAGAAAAACAGACACGCTGCTGAATGTGCGCTTTTCCTTACATTAACATGTCAGGGGTTTTTAAACATGGTTACACTTTCTTACACAGCGTCTCACTGACCCCGCCCACTTAGAGTCACAGCGGGCTCCACGTGGGCCGCGGTGGACGAGGAGTTTGAGCTGCACAGGCCTGGGACACGTTTAAGAATTTAAAACAGCCGTGACGGACGCTGCAGGGAAACGTTACGATTTTTATTCGTCACCTCATGAATGCATCACAATATAAAGTGCGGTGAGGCGACTGTTGTGATTTGGTGCTATATAAATAAAATTTTATTAAATTTTGTAAATGTGCCAATTTATGGCTTTATTAAAATTTTATTAAAATTCTCAAAAACTGCATTTAAATTTGAAAAACAAAAATCTGAGGAGCCGCACCAAACGCCACTGATGACATCTGATGTTTTAATGCTGACGAACTCAGACTCCACTTAAAAATGTCCGTTTAAGACCGAGCAACGTTTTGTTAAAGACGTACGAGTCAAGAAAGTCTGACTTTAAGCTAAATTAAAACAAAGCTCACGAGTCCACTAAGAATGATGCCGACACCACAGGCCAAACTAAACTTACACGTGACATTTTAAAGGAAGTGACAAGCAGCTCACCGAACATTGCCCCCGCCCCCCCGTGATGAAGGTGATGATTGGCAGACTCAGTCCAACAGCAGCGAGTATCGTTACAGTCTCACACTGGCAATAACGACGTTTAATATAATAAAAAGTTAACGCACCGATTTGTGTCCAAAAGTGAAAATAAAACGAACCCAAAACATGCTCAGACTTCAAGAACTAATGAAAGTAAGTCTGATGAAGGCGTCAGCCTGCGGCGCCTCACATTCAGTCAGTGTTTTTCCTTGGATCCGATCACCACCGACCAACAAACATCCCGGTGCAGACGTCACCATCGTGTTGCTTTAAAGGCGTTTCTAGAATAAATAATAGCAGCAGCTGAACGTACCGTCAGCTCAGTGAGAGCGCCACAGTGAAACGACAACGTGCACCTCGGCGTCCTGACGACGCTAAAAACAGACTGTTTGGGACGAAGGTTCGGAAAAACGTGATTCCACCATTTAAACTAAGACCTGTGAAAGTGAAGCAGTGAACGTAAATAGTGGCTTTAGTGTTAACATCATCTGTAGTATTAATACGAGCAGTCACATGTGTGGGCGGAGTTTAAATGTTAGTGTGGGGTTCATAAACTGCTACCTGGCCGAGCGCGGCTTCAGAAACTACATTTTTAGTCAACATTTCCGTCGCTTTCGGTTTGCTGCGGCGCCGCGATGTTTCGGGTCTGGCTGCCAAAGCAGGAATATCTGTAGCATGTTTGGCCTCTGGCTAGCGTGTGCCGTCCTGACAGGACCGCTGTGAGGTATCGTCGGGTCTGCCGGCGTCAGGGCTGAGCCTGCTGCGAGGCGTACCGGCAAAACAAAACAAAGCTTATCTGGCTATAAAGAAATGTACCGCTCGTTAGTGTCGTAAAGCTGCACTCACCCGCCTCTACGTCTCTCTCTCTCACATAGTGTTAGTACTTTTACTCCTCCCCCTCCTCCTCGCTAACAAAATTAAAATACTGGTTATGAATGGCTATGATGTACGCCGCCTCATCCAATCCAACTTTCACGCACACTCAAACACACATACGCCTCCTCCTCCATCAGAAGAAGGAGTACTGGTTATCGATGGCTCGGGGCACCCTCGCTCCCTCCCTCTCTTCTCCGTCTGCAGCTTCTAGTTGGCGGAGAGGCGTGTCCCTGTCCCTCTCCTCCCAGTCCTCCACGCCGCCTCCACTTCCTCCACTTCCTCCTGTGGTTGTGACTGTCACTGCCGACACCGCTGCTGCTGCTCCAACCTCCATTTCATTTCCTCTCTCCTGGGGCGGAGTCGGGGGCGGGGGGCGGCCTGGCGGCAGGGGAGGAGGCTGAGGAGGGCTACGGGGTCTGCTGGTCAAGTCTGCAAGGACAGAGGAGAGGAGGAGAAAAGGAAGAAAAGGGGAAGGGGGTAAGAGAGGGAGAAGAGTGTAAATAAAGGCAGAAGAGGAGGAGGGGGGAGGAAGAGGAGGAAATGAGGCCGAAAGTGAAACAGTCGGAGGAGAGGAAGATGAGAGGTGGGAGACAAAGAGAGACGACAGTGAGTGGCTGGTTAGGTGGGAGGAGTCAGCGGTCGTCAAGTCCATGGGAGTCATGGAGGCAGTCCAATTCAAGGTAACACACACACACACACACACACACACACACACACACACAGTTGTGGGTCTGAAACTAAAGTTGAACATAACCAGGATAACCTTATCTGCTTCAGCCACGCTGACGTCATTACTCCTGCTAACAGGTCACATGACTGCTCATCCACTCAGTCAGGCCGGGCTTTATAAATGTTGTTCGCTCTGAAACTCACCTGTTTTCTTCTAAACTCAGATTTTTCCCGCAAAATATTCAAAGTTTTCTTTTAAATTTTGGGCAGTTATCCTAAAAATCCCCTCCCCTCCCCCAGTACAGCTGCCATTTATTCAGGCCACTGAACTCTCCTGATTGGCTGTGGAGTGTCACATGACCAGAGCCAAACTAAAACCCAAACACATCATTTGTTCATTCACTTCCTCGCTCTCTCTCTCAGCCGAGTCCGGTCTCACTTACACACAGTCAGAGATGGGGGTTGATGGAGAGTCAGGATGGCGCGTGGTGATGACATCACAGGCTGTAGGCCGACTGCCCGCCCTGTCCCGGCCTGCAAGGGGCGAGCCAACGGATACAAGACAACAACAGAGAGGTCAGAACAGCGATGGGTGCAGTAACACAGGACAGATGGAGCAGGGGTGGAGGTGGGCGGAGTTTCTCCTCACAGGTGTGACGGCACTCCCGTTCGATCAAACCACCCAAACAATGTTTTCAGGCTCTGATTCTGGATCGGACGGTGTTTCCCCGTCACACTCGTGCTGTCGTTAAAGCATTTTTAGCTGAGACTAAAACGCCAGGATCTTATTTTCAGCAGGTGAGACTTCATGCTGCCAGGCCGAGGTCACAGCAGAGGTCACAGCAGAGGTCACAGCCATCAGGACCTTTTAAATTTAGCAATTAAACAACAACTTTTAAAATATGTAATCTGGAGACTTTACTGGCAGGACATCAACATCGGTATAATAAACATCCCAGCAGACATGACGATAAATGATGATTACACATGAACAGAACAGGAAGTAGTCTGCAGGAAGGAGGGAACACATGACGTGTTGGTGGCATTACTAACGTGACGCGGGCAGGTCATGCGGGGTTTGTGTAAAATCCACAGACGAACACGTTAAACAGGTTTGCTTCCAGCTGGGTTACACCTTACAGGTGACCGCCGGGCTCTGCAGGTGTCTGCACACCTGACTGAGCAGTTTCAACCCGATGCAACTTAACACTGTTGCTAAGCGACGGCAAGGCTGACCACAGGAGACACAGCGCCTACTTTTCCAGCAGCTGCACATCTGCAAGTTGCTTTGCAACCCCTTGCCTCCTCAGAGCTCTTTTAAAAAATCACTTTTCATCCAGTTTAATTTTAAATGGAAATTCCAAGAACAGGAACGCCTGAATCCCAACGAATAATGATTTCTGAACATGGTGAGACAGCATCAGTGATGTCATAACAGTTGTTACAGGATCAGAGATTCAAACTCATTCCTTTAAGTCTCGTCTGATTTGTCATTAATTAGTCGCCGGGAACACCTGGTGCTCTCACTCGTACCTGGCTGCCGAATGGCGGTAGCTCCCACGAAGCTGATGAGCGTGACGTCGGAGGCGCCGCCGGACTCCAGAGGGATCGGGTGCACGCGGAAGTGCTCGAGCATGTCGAAGATGGACTGGAACCACAGGTGCTGCACTCTACACTGACCGTCCTCATTCAGCGAGAGGCGGAGGTGCTGCGGGGAAGAAGGCAACGACACGTGTAAAGCGTACGCATCATCACGTCACCCAAACGTGAACCAGTTTGTCAAACAGGACGGCCATGAGATCCTCTTTGTAATCAGACTAATATCTGCCGGGATGCTCTCGTCTCACCTTGGCTTTTCCCTGGAAGTTGAAGGTGAGGACGTATTCTCCGCGCCGCGTCTCGCTTTGACGGACCAGGAAGACGCCGTGGCTCGCCGGGCCTCCAGCCAGCACTAGCTGAGCGGCTTTGAGGCGGGACAGCGTGCCGTGGAACCACTGACACTCGCTGAGCGGGTGCTCCACCGCCTCAACCGGCGTCACGTCAGAGAAGAGGAAAGACCCTGAGTGGAGGAAGGGTTTGTGTAAACCTTTAAAGCTAGTAAGGTCATCACGCTGTGACATCACAGCATCGATATACCGCCATCACATCTCTACACAGAGACAAGAATCTACTCCACATTTAGCAAAGCTGATTCAACTGTTTGTGTAGATATTCTGATGCATGTCTGACATCATTACATGTTGTGCATGTGACCACATTACACACCTACAGCACGCCACCTGAAACAGCAGAGGCTCAAGCTGGATGTGGATCATACATGTGCAGATGCATCAGGATTCTTCAGGCGTCACAGAAATATTTTTGAAAAAACAAAACAAATCTCTGCGTCAGACTCACCTGTGGCGTCTGGTGTCTCGGCAAACGGTGTGCCGAGACTAGCCCCGCCCCCTCCGTGAATCCGGCCATCTGGTTCATCGAGAGGCGCTCGAGGTGGCAGCTCAGGCGGGAGAGGATCCATCAGAGGCGAGGAGCCTCCGATCCCACCATAACACACTGATGTGAAGAAACGAGCGGAGATGGTCAAACGCTTTTATGCAATGTGTGTGTTAGATGTACAAGAACAGAAGCTCTGCCCACATCAGGGGGTCCATGTTCAGTAAACTCACACTCCATGCTCACCTTGTGAAAGGCGGTCACCGATCTCAGGCGTCCCGCTGATGTCCAACGGCCCCCCGCACACACCCTCGACATCTTCCTGTTCACTGTGGGAGGGAGAACGTGGTTATAGCCACACCCACAACCACATATGGAGCTGGTCAGGCAGCATGCCACTGCTGCTTTGTGTTTGCTCACCTGAGACAGATGCCGTTCCTGATGTCACTGAGCCACGCCCTCATCTGAACGGCGTCTCGCGTCTCGATCACGTACTGCGTCGTCCCGTCCAGCTGAGAGCAGAAAGAGAACGCGCTTCATGTTTCAGTGAAACCTTCATGTATGAAAACGCCACCGTTTCGATTCCTAATATCAGTTTAGGCCCCTCCCCCTCATTCCCAACAGATTACTTGCACAGTGGAAACCCCCCACTGTGCACTGATGCTGCTTTGAGTCAATCAATGCTCAGCTTCACCACATTTATGCTCCACAAAAATAAAGACGCCAGATTCTTCCGACCTGCTTTCGCTCGCACGTCTCTGGATTGTCACATTCTTCCTGCTGGTTTAGTTCCTGCGGCTAAAACAATGAAGCGGCCTGTGTTCATGTGGTACGCCTTCAGCTTTCACAGACTACATTCTGCACATTGCATACACGCACTGAGAGGCCGGCACGTGATTGTTTGTGTAGACATAAGAATCAGAGCCGATGGTTGACGGCGTGGTTACCTGCAGCAGGAAGGTGTTCTCCTTGTCGGGGACCTCGAGCGCCGTGGTGCTCCTCACATCCACGATGGCGCAGCAGGGCACAGTCAGCCGAGGCTTCGATGACTGAGACAAAAGGTTTGCCGTTTAGTTATACAGCCACACAATTTAGCAGCAGGTCAAAGGTCGTGTTCAGGCAGCTGGAGAAGTGTGGGTGATGGGGACACTGGCAGTCCTACCACTCCTGACCAGTAACAACCAGGACAGGCTGAGCTACAAGTTATTCTGCTGACCGCTTCATATGCCTGACTAATGAACCAATCGACTGACGGCTCAACACATTTAGCTGTTGTAGGGTTGATGGCAGGAAGTGAAGCTTTGTCACCTTTGTGGACTTTTTAAAGGCTCCTGTGACCCTCAAAGCTTCAGAAGACCAAATAAAAACAGTATTTAGACACTGACACCACTTTTCATACTGATGTTTGAGCTTGTGTGATTTTTAAGCTACTTTTCTGCAATATCGTTTTTAATGATTCTGCTGCAGATGTTCATCGAGTCAGAAAATAAAGATTCGAGTCGTTTCTCTTTGACCTGTTTTGAGCACCAACACAAGTTAAAAGGTTTACTCAGAACTCACTTTGGGTGGGATGAAGAATTCCAGGTAGTACTCCTCTCCACGCTCGCCACCTTCTCTGTCCCGCTCTCGGAGGACCAGCCGACATTTGTGCCAGCGTCCTCCCCTCCAGGGCACGTTCCCCCCGCTGGCGAGAGACTGCACCGGTGGCGGCTGTGCTCCAGGAGACTGCGCTGAGGCAGGATTGTTGTCCGTACTGTGATGCAGCAGACCGAAGGAGAAGCCGGAGAAGCCGTGGCTGCCGCTCCACTCGTCACTGGATGAGCTGACACTCACCCCGCCCTCCCGTACCAGCCGGCCCACCTTCCTCGGAGGACCCATGGCGGCGGCGCTGCTCGGAGGCAGCGTTGCAGAGTGCGAGCTGGAGGCGGTCGAGGTGAGGACGGGAGGAGGGGATCGTGACAATCTGAGCTTCTCCAGACGATGGCTCCACTTCTCCTTCTCGCTTCCTTCGCCGTTGCTCCGCCGCCGATCCCGAGCGGCTTCTGACAACGACAGGGAGGTGGCGCTGCTCGACGACGAAGGGGGCAGTGAGGAGGAGGAGGAATGAGGAAGCGAGAGGGGCATGGACAGAGAAACAGGCATGGAGGAGGTGGGTGTAGGAGGCTGAGTGCCAGAGGTCCTCTTAGAGGTGTCCTGCACGCCCATGGTGTAGCTGTAGCTGGAGGGCAGCTGCGCCTGCGTGGCGTCGCTGGAGGAGCTGCGCCAGTGCAGGATGCCTCGCACGCTGCCCCGCACGCTGCGCCCCACGTTCCGCAGCGAGAAACGCTTCTTCAGCTTGTTTTTGGAGGAGCCAGGCGTGCCGCTCACCTTGGAGCCGGGCGGAGGAGTGACTGAGGAGGGTGGATTCTGAGGAGTGTGGGAGGAGTCTGCGTTGTCCACCTCTGACGAGTCCGCTTCCCGTTCTTCTAGCTCTTCGCCGACGGACGCCGCCCCGAGCCAGCTGTCCTCCTCTTCCTCCACAGGCGCGTCGCCGTTCCCTGGAGCCACCACGCTTCGACTCTCCTCACGCCTCCCGTTGTTCCCTCCTACGGAAGAGCAGCACGATGACGAAGATGATGGAGGCATGACTTGGCTGTGGGCATAAGAATCCTGAAACCTGTCCCCGCCACGGTTCTCCAACACAAGACGTGCCGGCGCTGGCTTCGTGCCCCGCGTCGTGTTAGTTGGAGGGCACAGGGGGACCGCCCCTCCAGTCGTGGACAGCGGCGAGACCGCCTCCTCTTCCAGAGACGTAGCGTCTGACTGGGGAGCCCAGCTCACCATTTCATCCCGTGCAGAGGAACAGCTCGGCGGGAGAGCCCCCTCCAGCTCGCTCTGGAAATGGCGAACGAAGCGGTCGGTGAAGCGGCGGCAGAAGGCAGCGGCAGAGTCTGCGGAGTAGTGCGGGTTCTCTAAGAGAAACGCCCGGAAGTGACGTGCAAAGTCGCCGGCTGCGACGCGGGCGTGGAGCTCACAGAATTCGGTCCAGCTCAAGCAAGGTGAGGGCGATGGCGTGGGCGTGTCCGACAGCGAGGACGGATGGGCCTGGGATGGCGGGCTCATCAGCGGAGGGAGAGGGGGAGGGCGTGAGGACAAGGGCAGCAGGGAAGGAGAGGGCGGGGAAGGAGAGGGGGAGGGAGATGGAGGTAAAGGGGAGGAGTTTGCCGCCCGAGGGCTGGGTGGGGTTAAAAGGGAGCCGTTCATCCTCCTTAAAGGCGTGAGGCGCCGAGGGGCTCAATGATCAGTCAGATTACTTCAGTGTGGGGGGGCACCTGCACCACATCAGTCTACCAATTTACAAACGAGGGTGAAGCTCTGCCCCATCGAGGGAGAAGAACAAACAACAAACCACGATAACGACGGCGTTTAGAAGCGGTCAAACTTCTGCTACATTATTTATGAGACTAAAGACTTCAGCCAGAAAAAACCAAAGAGGCTCCCACACAGGAAACGTGCCGTCTGAGGTTAGACGAGTCACAAGGTCCGCCTCTTCTTCAATGTCTGTCTGTATGACAGGAGCGCCGCCACATCCTAGAGAAGGGAAAAAACGTTAGTGACACGAGCAGAAACAGCGTCGGCACACTGCAACTGTTGAAGCATGACGAACATGCCAGAGATCAACAATGGCCTTTAATGTCTGAAAATCTTTGTGATTCAAATATTTTTTATAGGAAACAGACCCACACATGAAGCGCCGATCAGGTGAACAGTGGCGCCGTTGGGATCAGAACACGTAGAAACGACACGACAATCGGTTTGAGGCGTCGCTGAATCGCGAGCTCAGCTTTCACTTTTTGTAATACCTGCTGTGATTTTCCCAACATCCAGATTAATAAAAATATAAAACTGATCTGATCATTTTGAAAGAGCGATTTCTTTTAGTTAATTTTTTTAAATAACTGTCACAGATGCAAATTTAACATTAGGGTGACGTTGAGACAGGAAGTGGTTCAGTCATGCTTCGTTTTTGCTCACAAACGTCGCAGGATTCAGCTGCCAGATTTACCACAGCATCATGCCCATCAGTGCTATTCTGCACTCTCATTGGTAATCAAGTGGAAGCTGAGGCAGGGTCAACTCAGGACCCGCCCATGTCGCCAGCGGTTATTTCACTCATCGTGCCTTCATGTTGGACTGGACGCCTCTCGAGATCATGTCTACCTTCTAACGTCGAGTTTTTAATTTTTCCTTCTTCAGACTCGTCATGTAAAACTTTGCGTCATCGTTGAATCCGTGTTGTGGCTCCTTCATATTGCTCAAAGAATTTTAGGGGTTTTGAGTTTGGTTCTTATTTTAGATTCTTGAATATGATTCAGTTTTGTTACATTTTTTATTTAACTTCCATTTGAAGTGATTTTATTATAGGCTGCGTTTAATGTTTTGGCTGCTGTAACAGGAAGTCTTTTGGATGACAGATGTCTCATCGTAAGCACGTGTCATACTTTGAACTAAAAATCTTCAGTTTCTGAAGTTTGAGGGCATTTAAGCATTCGGTATCGACAGGTACAGGTATAAAGTTTTAAGCCACTCATTTCTTTAAATTTCGCTTACTGGGAGCCTCCAGATTTCTGAAGGTCTTTTAAAGTTTTTATTTCACTCATTTCCAGTCCAGTCCTTGTACCTGAGATTTTGTTAAGACTCTGAACTTTGACCTATTAATCACTCAAAGATAAAAAGACTCCTGACTCAAGGGATGAACCAGTGCTGTGTCCACACATCATAGGAAAAAAAGTTCGATCTTTAGGCTCTTTGTCACCAGCTGCCTGTCACAAAAATACATTTGTTCTTATTTCAGTGGCTGAATCTAAAGTACAGAAGATATCACGATTTGAAAGACAAGATGGTGTTTTTGCATCTGGACCTTCAGCTGACCGTCTAACGTTCACTGCAGCCTCATCAGAGGGCTGGCTGTCCAGAATCAGTTCTTAAGGGAAAGCGGGGAGTTAAGGCTGAGCTATGCCACATTACATATAAAACACAGTGGAGGCTCTCATTTGCATTTTAGTCAGTGGTGTTTGAGATCTTTGAAAAGCACCATCAGAGTTTGATCAACTGTGCAAAACCATCGGGGAAAAATGATTTCAGCCTGACAAAGATGCCAAACACGGCCTGAAGAGAGCAATAGTAGAGTATTATCAGTCATGGATCAACATTACTGAAGCAGTCCGGGATCATCCTGACACAGAACAGAACAAAGAGGCAGAAACATCCAAAAGAGCTTTGACTATCCTTCATGAAGCCTGAAGAACGATTCCTGAAGATCCTCACAGAAACTTCTGGCTACGCTGAAGAATAAAGGCGCTCACACCAAACACTTACTTTCAATCTCACTAGAATTACACTCCCAATTTTGGCTTATTAACTACATTTCCATGTATGCTTGGCACACGTTTTAATGCACCATACATTCATTTCCTTTTTTCCTACAATATATAAAGACATAAGATGACGTAAGACTTTTGCACACTCCTGTCCAAAGACCAAACGTTCCAGTTTTTGTATATTAAAGATTGTTTGCTCACAGGGTTCTCGAAAACTGATTTATTGATCATTTGATTCCTAAAAACATCATTAAAACGGTTTTTAGTATCATTTTATTTTGACCGCTGTTACCTTTCACCTTAATGACAAAAAGACACGAACACTTCCCCCAGCACCTGATTATTGATTACAGATTATTGATAACAGAGCGTCTCACAGCAGCGTTAGGTGGCTCGTTAGCATGCTAACATGAACTAGCAGTGTGCTCATTCAGCTTCTTTAAAGACGTGCAACGTTAGCTGGCCACCGTTAGCCCCACAGACTCGACGTGCCCACGCACCTGCCCCTCAGTCGCGCCTGTGTTCAGTCAGCTGTTGCTGGTTTAAGTGGTCAGAGAGAGGACGACCACACACTGAATCATCCCACAGCAGTTGTAGCCAAACATTCCGCGAGCTAAGCTAACCGTTAGCCAGCTAGCTAGCTAGCTATTAATAAACCTAGCTATCAGTGTTTCCTGAGCACAGCGCGCGGCGTCTCGTGTACCTGCAGATCACAGTCCCGTGTCTCCATCCGTGTCTTTGGCTGAAGCTGGCACCATGCGTTTCATCTCTCCTCCTGCCTACATAACCGGACAAACTGCTTGTTATTATTGTTGCTGCTGCTCGTGCTGCTAAATATGAATATTGCTATGCCTTGCCTGGACCCGTTCTTCTCGCAGTGGCCTCAATCTCGCGATCGTTGGCAGGTCGAGGAGTGCAGCCTTTATATGACAGCAAAACAGCTGGACTCAATAATGATGATTATTTTCAACAACAACAACAACAACGTTATTGTAGTATATTAATACGTTAATTGTTCTAAATCGGAATTAGAAAAAATTAAAAAGCGATATTAAAACATTAGAAAATACACGAAATACAAACTCAATATTTTAAGACATCGATAAAACGTTATGGAAAAAAGCCAGTCTATTGAATTTATTTTGTGTATTTCTTTAAATAAAAAACTGCTCTACTAGTAAGAGGAAGATTTGCCATTTACTGTTACTGTAGAAGTGATATTACTATAAGAGTAATATCTATAACTATAATTTCCCCATATTTCTGAAAGACCTGAATCAATTACCCTGTAATTACTGACATATTGCCTCTGAGATTATCCCACAATATGCTTTTGATTTTCTGAATAGTTCCAAATTTAACATGAGAAAAACTGTACCTTTGACTCACCATACAGCCACTAGATTTTCATCAAACAGCTGATTAAAAAAAAAACGTATAAATAAACGTAAAAAGAAAAAATAAATCAACGTCTTGATGCATGCTCAATCATTCAGGTAAGGAAATCCCAAAAGGTTGATTCTGTTTATCTGCACGCAGCGTCACTGAAAACATTACATTACATCTTTTTCCTGCTGTTTTTAATCAAGTCTTATGAACACTAAGCGATAACTAGTCAATAATTTAAAGGAAAGCAGCAAATCTTCACATCTAAGACCTGAGAATAATTTGTTTCAGGCATCTTTTACAGTTTTTTCTGATTGCTTAAGCACATTTTTTGTAACTATTGGCTAATTTTGCAAAACTCTTCACACAAATAAGAAAACCTGTCACCCAATCATCAAAACATTGTAGTTCTCTTGCAAAAGCAAACACAGCTAGATTAACTCTACACACCTTCGTAAAAATGGTGTTTCCGTATCAAACAGTACACACAAGCCATCATCTACTAAGCACACAATGCGCCAACTGCACACTGATGGTATGAATACAAAACACATCTGGCTTTTGCTTTCTCTGTGCACAAGGTAGGCTATGTCAGTTTGAGCTCATACTTCTGTCATAGATCCATAAGCATAGAGGGATCCAAACTTCAAGTACTGCTGTTTATTCAAACACATCAAAACAAACACAAGTGTTTATTTCCAAGTATAGGATTATTTGCAATCGCCATAATGACTCTATGGGTTACTTGGTCTGCAGTGAACATGCTTCCTCTGCCCCAGCATCTGGTCATCTAGCAATTCTGTAAAGTAACAATTTCAGTATTTTTACATCTACACTCAAAAAAATGAAACGTTGACTTTAATTAAAATTATTTTGTCAACAGGTTCCACGAAATTGAATTATGTTAGTTTAAAGCAAAAATCTTTAGTTCATCTAATTTAAAAAAACTACTTAAGATTAACAAGACATATTTAAAACTAACTAAATCAAGTTATGTTGTATGAACATAGATGATATATTTTCAGGTTAGATAGTTTAGTTACTTCAACACATTTCTTATTTGTGGCAGTAAAATGTTAAATTTAAGTTAGATTAATTCAAATATTATATTTTCAGCCACCTTGTGCTTTATTAATTAGTTTTACATAAATCTATTTTGTCAACAGGTTCCACACAAATGAATTAAGTACATCCAACTTATTTTTTTAAATTTATTTTATTGCCAACACATTCAGTGAGCATTTGTGTAAACCCAGTCCAAAATAAAACACAACAGCTCATTAGGGTTAGTAATTAACAGTATGTAGACAGATGCAACATCAAGACTTTAAATTAAATGTCTGTATCTACCAGAAATAGAAGAGAAAAAAAAAACGCATTGAAGATCACATAACACATTGATAAGATGACACTTGAGTTATGCACATGTGATGCTAGTAAGGTCTGTGAGTGTTTTTTTCTTTTAGTGTCTAAAATGGATAGCAAAGTTGCTATTTGCAATGATTGCTTAGGGTCAGTCCAGTAACACAATGCCAATGAAGTGCTTTCCTTTAACAATGCAAAGTGAAGTGTCCACCTCAACAGCCACAATTAAAATAAAAAAAAAAAAAAAAAATGTAACAACAACAACAACAACAACAACAACAATAATAATAATAATAATAATAATAAATAGTCCACTGATATTAGCAATCAAAGAAAATTACATCACCATCCCAAATAAAACTTTAACAAAACATGCCAACATTATGGTCTAACAATAAAACAGCTTGTCAGCGTTCAGTTTTTTTGCAACAGCACAGCAGTAACCATTTAACACTCGCCACTGTCAACATTTATTTTACCAGTGTTTGGGCAAAAACTTCAGATGTAAACATTTTAACATGGAAACAATTGTTCGTCTTTAAAAGTCCACAAAATATACATTCATCCTGCATTCCCAACTTGGATGATCTGATATCCTCGTGTTGGTGTTGTTCCCAGACCATCATGAAAATGTTGTTCCAGGTTCAACATTGCAAGTGACCAATCACATTGTTGTGACGTTATTCTATTCCAAGCCATTCGTGCATTTATGAAATTCCAATGTTGCAAGGACAATATCAATTCTGCTTACTGTTTATTAAAGGGTTACGGTTAGGGTTAGGGTCAGTTGATCGGCGGACAGAGGCGGTTTCACGCAGCTTAAGTACAGTTTTTTGTTTTACGCCGGTTTTTCCCGAAGTCGCAAAAGTATGACGTCACAACATTCTGATTGGTCACTTGCAATGTTGATCCTGGAACAACATTTAGTATGATGATCTGGGAACAACACCAACACGAGGATATCAGATCAACCTCCTAACTTACCCTTTGTTAAGAGAATTTTTATTTTAGTTAAATCATTAAAGTATAATCAAGTAGAAACAAGTATGCCTTATAATCAAGTGTTTATATATTTTCACACGGTAAAGCTTACTGTTGAAAAGAACACAATGTATTCCTTGCTTAAGTGTGTGGGATGTTTGACAAAGACAGGATATATACATGCATTCTTTACTTCAGTGTCTGCGATGTCAGATAAGCATGAATACTGCTGTGTCGTTGTTTTTCAGTTTGTGTGCAGAAGTTAGATAGCTAAGACAATGCCTGAGCTCTCCCCTCTTCAGTTGAAAGAGGAAGTACTATGTAACCCATTTTGCCTTATAAATAAAGCGAGTAAACGGTGCTCGGTGTGTTAGTCTGCTCAGAGACTCTCACCCGTGCGCACGTCTTTGAAACTCTGAGTCGGTCTGCCAGTGTCTCATTTCTCTCTTACTGTGCTTTTACAAATGTCAACCCCTTGACATTTAATTGGTCCTCCGAGCCGGAGAACTGACTGTTATTTTTAACGTCTAGTTTTCCATAGACGGTCTCCATCGGATCCTGACGTCGTGACGCCTGCGCTGGAAGAAATCTGATCAGTAAAACGAAAAACCCGGACACGTGAATTCGATCTCCGGTCAGCGTTCGGCCTTCACGGCTCCAGGACCCGATGAGCACCGGATCTTAAAACGCAGCGCCACAGTAGAGGTGAATATGACACGCATTCCACCAAGCGCTAAAATACGTTGATATTGAGATTTTCCTTTAAGTAGTGTGTAAACCTAGGTACGCCGACAGATCTCAGTGTCCATGCGGGACTAGGAAGACGACAGGCAAGAGCGAAATTCTAGAAAAATCGCTATTAAAAGTTCCGGTCGCTCTGGGAGTGGCTGTAACGGAACAGGTTTCCGGTCACTCAAGAAGAGTGGCTGAAGGTGAAGGTGTTACACAAATAAATAGGCCTACGGAAAATCTCAATAAAAATCATAGAAACGCGCTTTGTTTGTGAGGAGTGAGTTGTTTTTACGACCCAATACGCGGTCAAACCACTTCTCAAACTGTTTTCCTGTGTACACTCACGTATTGGTAAAGGTGGAAAAAAGGGTTGTGCTTCATCACGTAAAATTGATAACCGCTCTCTCAATTAGTGGGAGAGTAGAAGGCTGTTATCGAAAACCCATTTTCACTTTTTCATGCCAAAGAAGGTGTCACAGTTCTGACGTAATTAGTTCAAAATGGGTAACTCTAAAACTAAAGTAAAATTAACAGCAGACGAAGAGTGGTTAGAAAAAACTGTTCAAATGCAGGAATAGTCAGTGCAAAAAGGTGGAGAAATCCACATAAAATATATTGTCCAGCTTGGCAAGGCAAATGCACCCCTGATTCAATAAATGCTTTAAAAACCGCTTTGCAAAAAGAGTTATATGTGGAAAAAAGTCAAAAGCCAAACCAGCAGTTGTAATATATGTGAAAGGTGTGCCGTTAAAAATGTTTTGAGACACAGGAGCTTGTAGAACTGTCTTAACTGTAGAAGTCCCAAATGTAACATTCTCAAAAAACACTATAATTGTGAAATCAGCCTCAGGACATGTGACAAAACAGCATCTAACCGATCCCCTTTTTATGTCACATAGAGATAGTGGCCGTGGCTGCAAAAATCAGTGCATTTATGACCCATCATGCCCAGATTGTATGAAATAAATAAAAGGAAATCATTCATATGAAGACCTTTTCTATAAAAAAGAGAGATGCATAAGGTAGATTAAGGCTGTGTCATTGTTCAGCCAAGGAAAGTGTGTGAAAAGATAAATGTTTCCATCCTGGACCGTGAGTGAGACTGCAGCTCACTCACGGTCCCTGATGGATACAAAATAAAATATAATAATCTGAAGGTTGGATCTGAGATGAGGCAAACAGAAGACCAGTCTAAAAGTAGGCACAAACCTGTTAAGAGAAAAAAGCAAATCTTGTACAGATTGGATGAACTATAAATTATCTGTTTGCCGAGTAAGATGATCCTAACTATTAAATTGGCTCAGTAATAATATAGTGATATACACTAATAAAATATTGTAATACACTATTGTTATTATATAGAGAGAAAAAGATGATAATAATTAATAAAAATATAATATTAATATTGACAAGAAGTATCTTAGCCAGTATGATGTGAGATGGACAATTGTTATGAAGAAGTCTGCATCAAGCTTAAAGGTTTGCTCAAACTCAGTATAATGACATATGAGATGAAGAAAATAAAAGCAATATCTAAACCAATTAGGTGCATAGAGGCACTTAACCTGCTTGAAAACCTGTCATTTATCCTAGATAAATATTACTGAGATACAGAGCACATCTATAATAACAACTAATAAGCCAAACCCTGTAGATAATAACTAAACCTACAGGATTATGAAGCTGAATTAAATGTGTGGACACCGCTAAGTTGATAAGCATGTTACACATTTTCTTTTATTTTTATTGGTTCTTTTTTTTAGAGCAGAGGCTGCATGCTGTTAAAAGCGAACACATACAGCTGTCTGTGAGCTCAGTTTCCCCTCACACTTCTGCTTTGTTTCTGGCAGCATTTTTCTTTGTCTCTTTGTATCCTGACTCATGTACGTTTTTGTTTTGTTTGATTATTTTGTTAGTTTGGAAACAAATTTGTGCCAATACTTGTGGATTATGGTGACACATAGTGATTAGACATATGATTTACAAATGCCCAGTTTTAGAACTGTGAGCTATGAACAATGCAAAGTTTAGGAAATAATATATATACAAAACAAAAAACTTCAAAGTTTGAAATATGTAAGATGTGTGAATTCTTTGAAAAACTAGAAGGTATCTAAAATTGCCTCAAGTGAAAATGAAATTCTCTAATGACACTCTGATAGTTAGGTCAGCATAAGGGCCAGAAGGCCTGTGAAACCACAATATCCTTTGAGTGCAGAAGCAAAGGAAAGAATTAGGCCAGTAATTGCAGACATGCAGAAAGCAGGTATTCTCGTGAAAACTAATAAAGCCACGTGTAATACACCACTAGCAGTAAAAAAGACAAAGTACAATGGACTCCAGAAGCAGAAAAAGCTTTCGTTGATTTGAAAATAGCACTGCAGACATGTACCGTCTTAGCATTACCAGACTATGGAAAACCTTTCGTTCTCCATGTTGATGGTGCAGGAGGGTATATGAAAGCAGTCTTAACTCAAGCTTTTGGAGAAGAACAACGTCCATTAGCTTTCTACTCATGCAAACTTGACTCTGTAGCTGCTGGATTACCTACCTGTGTTCAGGCATGCGCAGCAGCAGCAGAGGCAGTTAAAAAATGTGCAGACATTGTTCTAGGACATAAATTGATCATCAAAGTCCCACATGCAGTGACCTCTATTTTGCTCCAAGCGAACCTCTCTTTCCTCACGCATGCAAGACAACTTTCTTATGTGGGGATTCTACTTACACAATCACACATAAAAATAGAGAAGTGTGGCCAGCTAAACCCAAGTACACTTTTGCCGACTTCTCTGGACGGAGAACAACACTGTTGCATTCAAAAATTAGAGGAAGATACAAAACCTCGCACTGATATATACAGCTCCCCCCAGAGCAGTTTCAGTAATGTTTTTGTGGACGGCTCAGCGTCAAAAGACATTCACGGTAGAAATTGTGTGGGTTATGCGGTCACAACTGTTGATAAAGTGATAGAAGCAAAAGCTCTCAGCTCCTCAAACTCTGCTCAAAGCGCAGAACTAACCGCAGTCATCAGAGCATGTACTTTGTATAAGGGTCAAAGTGTTAATGTTTACACAGACAGTCAATATGTCTATTCAGCAGTTCATCATTTCGCTAAAATATGGCATAACAGAGGAATGACAACTTCCTCAGGCAACACAGTTCAACATGCAAACCTTCTAAAAAAGCTATTAGAAGTAATAACGTTGCCAAAAGAATTAGCACTATGCAAATGTGCAGCTCATCAAAAGGATGACACAGAAATTACGAGAGGAAATAACTTTGCTGACAAAGCAGCAAAAGCAGCTGCAGAAAAACAAATTGATGTTTTAACAACAGAAACCATAGATCTAATACCTTTAGAAATACTAGCAGATGCACAGAAAACAGCATCGCTGAGTGAACAAAAATCTTGGGTGAAAGATGGAGCAGAATTAAAAGACAACCTCATGATGTGTAATGGCAAACCAGTGCTTCCAAAATCTTTGCATAGAACTGCTGCTTTAGTGACACATGGGAAAACTCATGTGTCAACAGGAGGGATGACTAATATTCTTAATAAACAATTCTATACAAAAAATTTTGAAAGTTCAGCACAAGAGTTTATCAGAACATGTATAATTTGCCAAAGACACAACGCACAGGGAAATCTACGTCCAAAGCGAGGGCATTTCCCTATACCACCGCATCCATTTCACACTGTCCACATGGATTTCATAGAATTAAATGAATCACAATCCTCCAAATATGCACTTGTGATAATTGATGTATTTTCCAAGTGGCCAGAAATATACCCAGTGAAAAAAGCAGATGCAATATCAGTAGCAAAATGTCTATGTAATCATTTTATTCCAACGTACGGTATTCCATCTCTGATAAGATCAGACAATGGCACACATTTTGTAAATGAAGTAATAAGTAAAGTTTCTGAAGCTTTAGGCTTCAGCATAAAACATCACTGTTCTTATCATCCACAAAGTGCAGGATTAGTCGAGAGAACTAACGGCACAATTAAACAAAGGTTGAGGAAATGTATGGAAGAGACTAAAAAACCTTGGCCTGAATGTCTAAGCTTGGTTAAATTATGGATGAGAATAACTCAAGGAACAGGTGGTCTAACGCCATTTGAAATCGTACATGGCAGACATTTTCCACTCCCCATAATGAGTGAGCCAATTAATAAATCTATTGCAGAAACAACAATGGCAGAATGGATGACAAAACTATTTGAGAATAAAGAAGTGAGATTAAGCAATCAACTGCCGAGTGACTTTTCTTCAGTTTCTTGCAGGTTGAACCCCGGTGATTGGATTCTGATTAAAGTCCTCCAGCGGAAAAACTGGAGTGCTCCAAAGTGGGAAGGTCCCTTCCAGGTGCTACTTACCACACCCACAGCGTGTAAGATAGCCGAACGAGTTTCGTGGATTCATCAATCCCACGTGAAGAAAGTGTTTGCACCACAATAAGACGCCGGTTCCCCTGACTCTTACGTGAACCCCTGCTGGAGGACAGGGCTGAACGGGTTTCCCGCCCTGTGCTTCCTCGGCAGTGCTACTCACGTGGGAGCTCGGGTGTGCCTGGTCGCCCTGAAGATCAGACTGACCTATCCCACCGAAGAGCAGAACCAATAATAACACCAGGGACGCCTGAATAAAATCTCAACAAGATGACTGAGGAAAACAACCTGATAAATCCAGAAGAAGAACCAGCTTCAGAATCAATGCTAGCACCAGTTCCAGCCCCAAAGCTGTTGTGCTTGGGCGCTTGTGACATCAAACGAAAACTACTCATGTGCTACATATTCTGTCTAATGGCTATCCTCCTGATGACGACACTCTTTTGGTTGATGCCCAGTGGAACCCACAAGACAGTACCAATTATTCTCCGACCTAAGAGGTGGACCCACGACAACTCGCACCTGAAGGAGATAGACAAAGAACACAACCACCCGTGGCTGAACAATGCATGGTACCGGAGCAACCGGACAAACAGGTACGCCCCAGGGTCTGAAGAAATTAGGACAAAACCGAAACTGCTCCATGATCCTGGCGGCACCAGATTGGGATGGCATCGGCTCATCAACAGGTACATACTGGGTACAGGGCGCAGCTTGGGCGTGTGGCCTGAAAGTCTATTTCATGCTGCCACCAAACAGCACCGGACTCTGTGCCCCTGTTCTGGTATCTGACCACACCTTTAAGATGTCAGTGAACAGCAACACCAGAGCTAAACGTAACACAGGCCTCAAGCCCCATGATCCATATCTTGGTTCTGATGTACCAGATGACTTCAAACTCTGGACCAAGAGCCAGAAGGTAATACACGCTTTGTTTCCATGGATAGGAGTAGGGAAACACGC
The DNA here is from genome assembly GCF_964374335.1 of Astatotilapia calliptera. Lineage (NCBI taxonomy): Eukaryota > Metazoa > Chordata > Actinopteri > Cichliformes > Cichlidae > Astatotilapia > Astatotilapia calliptera. The sequence goes on from NC_137425.1 coordinate 1,644,970, forward strand.
ACTACAGATAGAAACCCTGGACTATCGTTTTGGATTATTTTTAAATGCTTCAACCCGCATTAATCAAGGACAGAATGAAGAAATTGATGCAATTCGCATCACTGTCATGCAGCACCGAGTGGCTTTAGGCATCATTCTCGCAGAGAAAGGTGGTCTCTGCGTATTGTTTAACACTACATGTTGTACCTACATACCTGATAACATCCATTCATTAAACATGACAAATGCTTTGAATGTTTTGAAACAACTGAGAGACGCTCAGCAGCAGGACTACGTTACCGATACTCAAGGTTGGTGGGACTGGCTGCTGAGCGGCTCTTGGAAATCTCTACTGATTAAAGGCCTGTTGGCCCTTTTCAGTGTGATGTTACTATTTTGCCTTTTCATTGCTTGTATTATCCCATGTCTGAGAAGCATAATGATAAACATGTTCAAGCGTATGTTAGGAAACCATGTCTTGGCTCAGTCAGTTATGGAGGATCCCTATCGTCAGTATGATATGCTGAGTGTGAGAGAGAGAGAAGAAAATCTCTATGACAATCCTGACAAGCTTGTTGTTTAATTATTTCACTGAATGACGTGCAAGTTGAAAATGTGACTAACAAGTGACTATGCATTGAGTAAAACATGTGAAATATATTAACATCAGGAGGGAATGTTAAGAGAATTTTTATTTTAGTTAAATCATTAAAGTATAATCAAGTAGAAACAAGTATGCCTTATAATCAAGTGTTTATATATTTTCACACGGTAAAGCTTACTGTTGAAAAGAACACAATGTATTCCTTGCTTAAGTGTGTGGGATGTTTGACAAAGACAGGATATATACATGCATTCTTTACTTCAGTGTCTGCGATGTCAGATAAGCATGAATACTGCTGTGTCGTTGTTTTTCAGTTTGTGTGCAGAAGTTAGATAGCTAAGACAATGCCTGAGCTCTCCCCTCTTCAGTTGAAAGAGGAAGTACTATGTAACCCATTTTGCCTTATAAATAAAGCGAGTAAACGGTGCTCGGTGTGTTAGTCTGCTCAGAGACTCTCACCCGTGCGCACGTCTTTGAAACTCTGAGTCGGTCTGCCAGTGTCTCATTTCTCTCTTACTGTGCTTTTACAAATGTCAACCCCTTGACACCCTTATTTTTAGTATGTATTGCAATTACCTTTACAATGCACACAATGTAACACAAACTGAATATGAACATATTTCTACCTCATAACAATATGCCTTGAACGCTAATATACACACCACCCTTCAACATTTCTGGTGCAGTATCATCTCTCAATTAAATCCTTTAAATCTCAATACTTTTGATTGTCTCTTAGCTTTCAGTCTTGAGGTTAACTGAGATTCAGTGCATATATCCCACCCATTAAGAGTGCACATGCAGAGGCCAGGTCTTCCAGGTCATGCAGGACACACTAGATGGTTATACCCACATCGGCTGGAGGAGTGCTGGCATCAGCTCTTTCGATGGTAAAGATAGCAAGGGTAATTTGTTCCAGCTCCCTCTGAACAGCTGTAGCTTAGACACAAAAACATAGAAAAATGGCATCCAGTTTTAAAAAAAGAAAGAAAAAGGGCCAAAGCTACCCTTTAATGACGTAAACACAATATTAGGAACATGCACCCCAGTGCGCCACTATTTTAGACTACAGATTCAACGATAAATATAAATAGTTTGGGTATACAAGAAGATTTCCCAAAACATTTAAACAGGTTCCATGCAAATTACAACAACAACAACATTACAACATGCAACAACATTAGTTATTCAAAATTTGGTTTAATACAGATAAAAAACTAAACTAAAATTACCAACCAATTATTCTTTGAAGAGGATGCTTGGGTCTTCATTCAGGTAAAAAGGTAGTGCCCTGAGGACACACTCCCTCCCCTTTTCAATGGTTTCCTTCTGTAGAGAGTGGCAGAGATACAGGAAGAGAAAACAGATATACTTTAGGATGACAGAAACTCACATTATACGCAAAATGAATGACATATCCACTGCACAGATAGACATGTACACAAGACCAACTAATCATCACATGGACATGAATAGTTAACCTGTTGGGCAGGGTTTCCACCACATTATATATGTCCATAATGGAGGTAAAGACAAACTAATACATCATCTTTTTTGCATTCAAAACATAACATAAAAACATTCACTTCTGGTTTAACCTAAATCAAGGGATCAGATTTTACATATGTTTAGGTAATTTAAATTTTCCAACGTTTTGAGTACCAAACTTTGTCTTGCTTAATATAAATGTAAGTGCACTGTGCAGCTACCATACACTAGCTGTTTAAATTTGAAAATGATCTTATTAGCCATAATATTTTGCTACCAACAGAATAAACACCTGTGTGGCTGGGGCCAAAGTTTGTCTAATTTTCTTCCCTGCAACGCCTCCTTTTTTCTTGAAGACTTTTATGAGCTGGTCAGTGTATTGGTCAAGTTGTGTAAAAAGCCTTGGAACATGTGCAGCAGTAGTAATCCTCACATATTCTGCTTCCACCTGAAAATATGTCAACAAACACAACATACTGTACTGTAAATATACATACTATATGTACACATATACAAACTAAAACTAATGTAGTAAGACCTCATTAAAGCTATAATTTTAACACAAACATTTACACAAAATGCTAATGGAGCCATTACAGCTTTTATTGTTATTTATCAAGTTCCAAAAAATATTGATCACAGCTGATCTGAAAAGAATTTCATGCCTCAGGCCCTTGAACTGCAACCATGGTTCAGATGTGGAGAAGAAATAACAGGGGCATGGGATGGGTCACAAAAGAAAACTTAACTTATAAAACAGTTTTGTTTTTAAAAGTATAACAGTTCACATACCACATACAAGCTCAGCAATACCACATACACCACATCAGTATAGGAGGGAGCAGGTAAAGGCAGGATCTGAGATTTATAAAGTAAAACAAGAAATTCATTACTTAATTTCAAGAAGCAAATTATTGTTTGAATTACAACTAAATAAAATACTACTCAGAAGAAAAGCAAGAGATTGACACTGCCATGTGCTAACTTTCTATAGAAGCAATTATCACCAGGTCTGTCGACCTCCATTGTCTGTCCACTCATATGTCTTGAATAATTTTATTAAAAAAAGTAAGTGTGTACTTTCACAAACTGTAATTTATAACTACATTGATATGTATAACTCCGCTAGGAAACATGCTGTATTTACAGACCATTTTTACATAATACAGATTACTGATAGAGCAGAACAATGGTGTCACAGTGGCTTTCGCCCTTGACTTTTTGGATTTTAAATGTCACTTTATGCTATCCTTGCTATCCTATTCGATATTTCCGACTCTCGGATTACAGAAAAGGAATCCCAAGAAAGCAAATGGAAAAATAACCCCTTGAAAGAATAACCCCACGAACCCCTGTAGCTAATCCCTTAATAAAACACAAAACAATAAAAATGTTTCTTACACAGTCCACAAAATAAGCATGTCCAGGACCCAGTAAAACTAATGTAAAACAAGCACACGCAAACGATATAACATGTCTTGTAAGACAAACGCAAAATATAACCATGCTGGACATATAGATACTACACAACATAGTCAAAGAAAAAAGTGGTCTTACCTCTCAAAGAAACAGTAGCTTGGCGCCAAAACAGCCTTTTTCAGTTAAATTTGAAGTCTTGTGCATGAGCAGGCACAAGCCGTGAAACCTTCTTGTTCTGCGCGGTTTCATTACAACTGTTTTTGCATTACTGCCACCTTGTGGATATACAAGGTATATCGATCCTAATTGACTTAACTTAAATGTTATGCGATCAAGTAACACATTAGTATTATGTACGTTGAATAATAGACACAATTACGTAGACTTGATTAGAAAAACATATGTTAACTTAACAAAAACATATATTTTAAGTAAAATGAAAATAAATAATTAATATACACTGAACAATCCACCTCATTCATTTTTTTGAGTGTATGGTATTGGTGTGTTTCTCATTGGCATATGGCAGTGCTACAAATCTTTGTGCGAAGTGACTGTGCTAACCAATTCTCATTTCAAGATGTCCTTATGATGCTTGCTACAGTGTAGCGGCTCGAGTTAGGCTGGACCCGTTGGCCAGCTACCCTCAGGGTCATTCCACGGTTGATGACATGGTCCACTATTGTAGCTCTGATGTCATCAGTGATTCTATTTCTTACTCTTCCTACCCTTCCTCTCCCCCCTCCTCGTCTTCCTCTTGCTCCTCCTTGTCCTTGTCGTCCTCTTCATCCTACTTCTTCACCTCCACCTCCTCTTCCTCGGCCTCCTCTACTTCTCACTCTTCCTGCTCCCTCCATTGTACTCCGCACACACAGCTTACCTGTATTATAGTGCTTAGGCTGACTGCAAAGTGAACTAATTATCTAAAAAAGTTTTCACATGTGAAAGTGTGCCAGACAGTTGGCAGATTAGTGTTAATGATAGCCATACATGTGTATACTTTTGCTAGGAGTGTGTTGGAAATTTGGTAATTGAGTGTTGTGCAGTGAATTGTGCCTACAGTTTTGCAAAGTGTGTGTTACGAAATTGCAAACTGAGTGCAAAGCAGTTTTTGTGCTTTTAGTTTTGCAAACTCAGTGAGTGGTTTTGCTATAAGTCTGAATAGTTTTAGAGATTGTGCTACAGGAATCACAGTTAGGGTTTAAGCATTCAGAAAAAACTGTATATTTCACTCTCACTTTATTGTTTTGGCATGTTTATGCCAGATAATGTATATATTGACAAATCAAAACATATGATTTTTTTCCAGTGCAAAGAACAAGTAAAAAAACATGAACATCAAATTTAAATCAGTATTTTTTTTTATTATTATTATTCTTTTTTACATTGAAGACATTTGTGGCTTTAACAGCTTATATCATAAATAATAATCAAACTGGGGATCATCAGACCTCCAAAAACAAAACAAAACTACTAAAAAGTCTGTCTGTGTCCGTTTAGTGTCGTTGTGTGTCTGACTGCAGCCATGAAGCTCTTTGGAGTCGTGTGGTGTCGCTCTGTGGGCCTTTCACATTATTTTGTGCTAGTTCAGTGTTTTTATGATTTTCAGTTTCTTGTGCCCATCACTTCTCTTCATGGTAAATTTTCATCATGTTTTACTTATTTTATGTCTTTTACATTTGTTTTTATCTATTTTCTGGTCTGTTTTCTCTTTTTTAGCCCTCTAGTATCTGTTGTGTCGTTTTACACTCCTTCATCTTTCTCTTATTTCTTTGTCTTTTTATGATGGTGTTTGGGTGGCAGGGTGTTATTACAGCATCACAGTGAGAAGGTTCTGGATTTGAATAGCTTCATGTTGGGCCTCCTTTTAGCCGGTTAGTTCTCCTGTACAGAACTTTGTGGTCGCTGTGCAGGTGCTGCAGGTTTTCTTTGGGCCATATTTGGTGTTGTCTGACAGTCACTGGAAGGACAATATAAGACCTAAGGCAGCAGACTCATCGAGCTCAGATGCAGCACTGCAGCGAATATGCTGCAGGCTGGATTGCAAACATCACAACACACCTGACTCTGTGAGGTGGACCGGCGGGGGAGCTGAGCATGAAGAGTCCTCCTGAGTCAGCGCTGTTTTGATCTTTACTTTGTGTCATCTTGGAAAAATAAAATACTAATAAAAAGTCTCTCTGTGTCCGTTTGTGTCTGTTTCTGATTATTTTATCAAATGTCATACAAAGAGTTGGTCAAGGTTCTGCGCACAATATCCATTTATGGTGTTAGAGGGAAAACTCACCAAGCCGTCATCTTCTGACTGGATTTATGTGACTGACGGGATTCACAAGTAAAATCTTGTGATTTTTAAAAGCAGGAGTAAAGTCTGTGCTTGTGGAATAATCCTGAAATCAGGATTTATGAGAACAAGAAAATATTGTTAGAATTACAAAAAGGTGGAGCTCTCTGGAGACTCAGGGAGCTTCTCCACCCCTCAGAACAAAATTCAGAGATATTTAAACTGGATTAAGTGACACGGAAACACTTCAGCTCCTGCTACTCAGAGATGTTGTTTAATTATAATATCTGTAGTTACCTTCCAGAGTAATCTGAGTAATGTTTATATTTCCTCACATTTATAGTGACGATCAAAGAGAAACTTGTTGTTAAAGGTACAAATATTCAGACGGGCTCTGCAGCTTTAAAGCAGCTCAATGTGTTTCTAGAACAATCCTCATGCTCACTGTTCTCACTCTGCTGGAAGCAAGTCTCTGATTTATTCTTAATTTAAGCTGAACAACCAACCTGAGAAAGTCAGGATTTAAGAACAAACTGACGTTACTGGATTTTAAAAAAAGGTTCACCTGGAAAAAACCTCCAGAACCACAGAGAAGAAAATACTTATTTAAAAAAACCAAATTTTATTCAGAGCGTTCTGTCTGAACACCTGCCATCTTCCAAAAACTCTCTGCAAATTATTTAGATTTGATTATTCTTCTGCAGTAAGTTTAAACCAGGAGTCAACAAATCTGTCCCCGAATATGAAATGAGGATGACGTCTAGAGGGCGGGGTTATACAGGACGACCTGAGCCAATAACGACTGATTCAAACTACAAAGTCAAAGGTGGAATTGAAAAAAATAAAAAAAACTTACCTGCTGGGAAAAGGTCTAGTAGTTATGAGCATGTCAGTGTCCACAGATCAAAGTCTTTAAAATTCGTTCAAATCCTCATATTTAATCATGTTTACAGTAAATATAAAGCTTCAGGACTGTGTGACAACCGCAGTACAACAACTGGCCAGCAGGTGTCAGCAAAGCCTCGGGTCTGCTTACAAATGTTAATAATAAACCTGAGCGAGAACATTACTGATGCTCAGACCCTCATTATCATGTCTGTAGGCACCTTCCAGAATAATCTGAAGAGTTTCATCTAAAGAGAGAAGTTTAATGAAGAGCTGTGTGGACTTATTTGGTTTAAAGATGTTGCTGCAGTAAACGTAAGAGCAGGGATGGGGACAGTTTCTTAGGCATGCTCCAGACTCGTCCTCCATGAACTGCCATAAATTACAGCATGAATAACAAGCAGGATATAGACCTGCAAAGCCCAGAGGGATGTGAGCACACTTACAGACGTCAGTGTTTTGTAGGTTTGCTGTTGAAGTGATGGTTCTCGGGCCTGTGGGTTTAGTCTTCCTGCATAAAATCACTTTTCCTGAAAGCTTTTTTGGCTCCTCGCTGCAGGTATGTCAGCTGTGTGACTGTGGTGAGTGTGCTCAGCCTGAAAGCTCTCATGCAGCAGGTGAAACATCTCTGACTGGGTCAAACTGGTGAAGCTGAGGTGTAAATATTTCCCCGAGTGCGGCTTTCCCAACTCTGTAAAGGCGGTGAGCGTGACGAGGCTGACGTCTCTGATGTTTGAGTTCATTTCCTGTCCTAATCTCTGAAACGTGTTCCAGCTGCTGTGTCTGTGTAGGCTGTTTTATTTACAAATGCTTTTCCACATCTCTGCACTGACCCGCTGACGGCCTTTCCACCTCCAGAGTCCAAACTGGGGTTAAACTGGTCCTGATGAAGGACACCAGGTCACCCTGCTCTTTTTTAAGGTTGTGACTTTAAAGACTTAAAAGACCAATGAGAGGGTTTTTTTCCTGCAGTCTGAGGTTCGAAGGTAACTTGGATTTTAAAAGGACAACAAACATGGTCACGTGACTGAACTGGGAGAACAGGATTTGTGTACAAAGAGCTGAATTGATGTAAGTTCTATGAATGCTGTGGTTTCTTTCTGGGGGGAAAAATTAAACTACAACAAACAACAATTTTGCATTTTTTGTATTCATTTAACAGGATGGATGACGTGTGAGGGGGCGGGGCTGAAACGTTTAATGAGAAACTGCTGAAGGGCTGAAAAATACTCCATTACAATTATTTGTTTCTCTGTGTTTAAAGATCTTTGAGACTGAATGATTAAATCTGATTTACATTCGTTTTAAAATGTTCAGCAGTCTGAGGGCAGAAACTGACCTTTACTCTCATTATGAAGATGCTTTTATTCCTTCATGTGAAAAAGTCTTAACAGTGTTTGTATTCATTTATTTGGGACAAGTAATAATGAGAGCATCGGTTCAAAGAGCAGGGAGGATACAGGACTCAGTCACAGCTGAGCTGGAGACCTCATCCCTGATTGGACCTTTAAGAAACAAACTGTTAGATGACCCCAAGTGAGACGATGAACCTGTGGTTAAATAATAAATATTCAATTACTGATGAGTCGTGATTTTAAAGTCCTGTCAGAAAAACGGATCCTCTTTGAAACGTTGAGTTATTAAAGGGGAAAATACAGCTGCTGGTTATAAGAAGAGAAATCCTCATTTTCTGTGTTTAGGTTAAAATAATTACGCTGGTAAATGAAACCTGTTATTAATCTTATTACTTTAAAATAATCTGCAGATTAAATCTAGCAAATGCCCTCTGCTAACCTGAAGTAAGACCTTGACCACCGGGGGGCAGCGGTTTCCTGATCAGGGGATCTGAACGAGTCTGCTGACACTGCTCCATCGTGTGGTTAATGTTGGTATTACATGACTGTAACCTGGCCCAAGTTGAGGTTCAGTCCACCTTAAATACAGATGTTTGGGGCATGAGGTCAGCCTCAGTTTATTTACAAGGTTTTAAACAGGAGTTTACAAAAGGATCAGTCAGTTCTCACAAGTTTAAACTGTTCAATAAAAAAATGTACAAGTACAACAAATATGAAGTACTGGGTGAAATGCAGAGCTGCAGAGAAACAGGACTGTCAGTGAAAATGTGACGTTTGTAACTTTAAATGTGAGCTGTGCTGCTGACCAGACTCTCAGCTGCTGAGGCCAAAGGTGCAGTTGTGTTTATCCACAGAACGATTTCTTCTGATTTCTGAGAACATTCGACTTTAAATCCGTCATGTTTATCTGACAGCACTGATTCAAAGAGGATCAACTGAAAATCAATAAATTGTCACAGTGATCAGTCATCTCGTTTCAGCCAAATCTTAATTTACATCATTTTATCCTATAATTTGTTTCCTGTCTTTCCAGCGATCATTTAAAACTGAGGTCAGGGTTGAAAAGCTCAGCTTCATATGTTGCTGAGTGACATGGTTTAAAGAGCAAAGCTGCCAGTCTGTCAGCTGGAAACGTCTTTTTGATCAAATAACCCGAGTAAAGGTGTTAGAGTTATTTCTGCTGAAAGCAGGAGCAGGGCTTCTGATGCTGAGGGTGTCGCCACTTTGAGGAAGACCTTTGGATGTTTGCCATGAGGAGCTGAGACGTGTCCTGCTGGTGTTTCTACTGAAACCAGAAAAACAAGCATCACAGATCGACAGGTGTTCAAATTCAGGATGTTCAGACTTGAACCCTCTTTTTTAAACTGTGTCTGTGCTTCGTGTTCAGACTGATTTCACAGTTTCATCATTAATAACCAACGATGATTAATGATGAAACTGTGAAATCAGAGCAGCGATCATGTTATTAATGTGGGAGGCTCAAGAAACTGTGCGTGTAACTCGAACTCCTGTTTGTATGTTTACCTGAAGCTTCAGAGGTCAGCGTGAGTGGGCCGTGTCTGTCAGTGTGTGTCCCACTTTATTGTGCGTTGACGCTGTGATTGTTGTCGTCATCAACAACCTCCCGCGTGCTGATGTCTGATGGTTTCTGCGGTCGTTCACGCGCTGAGATCTACTGACCAGGGGGCTGGCTGTTACAGTTTTTTCTGAATGCTTAAACCCAAACTGTGATTCCTGTAGCACAATCTCTAAAACTATTCAGACTTATAGCAAAACCACTCACTGAGTTTGCAAAACTAAAAGCACAAAAACTGCTTTGCACTCAGTTTGCAATTTTGTAACACACACTTTGCAAAACTGTAGGCACAATTCACTGCACAACACTCAATTACCAAATTTCCAACACACTCCTAGCAAAAGTATACACATGTATGGCTATCATTAACACTAATTTGCCAACTGTCTGGCACACTTTCACATGTGAAAACTTTTTTAGATAATTAGTTCACTTTGCAATCAGCCTAAGCACTATAATACAGGTAAGCTGTGTGTGCGGAGTACAATGGAGGGAGCAGGAAGAGTGAGAAGTAGAGGAGGCCGAGGAAGAGGACGTGGAGGTGAAGAAGTAGGATGAAGAGGACGACAAGGACAAGGAGGAGCAAGAGGAAGACGAGGAGGGGGGGAGAGGAAGATGAGGAGGGGGGAGAGGAACATAAGGAGGGGGGAGAGGAAGATGAGGAGGGGGGGAGAGGAAGATGAGGAGGGGGGAGAGGAAGGGTAGGAAGAGTAAGAAATAGAATTGCTGATGACATCAGAGCTACAATAGTGGACCATGTCATCAACCGTGGAATGACCCTGAGGGTAGCTGGCCAACGGGTCCAGCCTAACTCGAGCCGCTACACTGTAGCAAGCATCATAAGGACATCTTGAAATGAGAATCGGTTAGTACAGTCACTTCGCACTAAGATTTGTAGCACTGCCATATGCCAATGAGAAACACACCAATACCAGTGATGTAAAAATACTGAAGTTGTTACTTTACAGAATTGCTAGATGACCAGATGCTGGGGGCAGAGGAAGCATGTTCACTGCAGACCAAGTAACCCATATAGTCATTATGGCGACTGCAAATAATCCTATACTTGGAAATAAACACTTGTGTTTGTTTTGATGTGTGTGAATAAACACCAGTACTTGAAGTTTGGATCCCTCTATGCTTATGGATCTATGACAGAAGTATGAGCTCAAACTGACATAGCCTACCTTGTGCACAGAGAAAGCAAAAGCCAGATGTGTTTTGTATTCATACCATCAGTGTGCAGTTGGCGCATTGTGTGCTTAGTAGATGATGGCTTGTGTGTACTGTTTGATACGGAAACACCATTTTTACGAAGGTGTGTAGAGTTAATCTAGCTGTGTTTGCTTTTGCAAGAGAACTACAATGTTTTGATGATTGGGTGACAGGTTTTCTTATTTGTGTGAAGAGTTTTGCAAAATTAGCCAATAGTTACAAAAAATGTGCTTAAGCAATCAGAAAAAACTGTAAATTTGCGCGGACAGGAAATGCAGAGGGGCTGATGATGTCACGTGAAGCTGCTGAACGCTGCCACCTGCTGTCTGTAAATGTCATTGCACCCACCTGCCCCACTGTGATGTGTCTTTGTCCTGTGAGCTCATGTCTCCTCCGACCGTGGAGCGACTGATGCTCCCGTGAGTCTGGTCATGTGACATGTTGTATTTCGTCACTTCCTGCTCCTTCGGTCGAACCTGCATCCTCACATCAGTCTGACTAAAGCTGAAGTTTCCACATCACACATGAACCGAGGACCCAGATTAGCGAAGCCGTTAGTCCCGATAATCTCAGAGCAGTGGTGGAGTGTAACTGAGTACATTTACTCGAGTTTAATAGACTTTATTGAAGTACTATGTTATGCTCTGATTCTACTCAACGGTATTTCTGCATTTAAATATGTGACTTGTACTCCACACCACTTTACTTCTTATGAAGCTGAATGATTCTCCGAGTGGTGCACGACTCATCCAGACCATTAGAGTGAAATCCACTGATTAATCAGTAAATATGATCCAATAATAATCCACTCTGCCTAATGAGTCATTTTACTTTAACGGTATTTGAAGCTCAAGCTGCGAGCTGAAATGTTTACATTTGTAACACAAAGGAGGCTGTGTTACAGTGATTCCTGTGTGTGAGCGCTCACCAAGGCTGCATCCAGTGAAGCTTATGTCAAGCAAAGCCTTCACACGCAGGTTTGAGTCCACGTCAAGTAAACGGGGCGTCATGAACAGGACTGCTGCTCTTAAGTTAAAAAGAAAACGAAGTACAGTTAGTTTGTCTAAGAACGTGTTTCTACTTCATCTGCCAAGATTTGAGAGAAGCAGCAGAAAGCGACTGCTCCAAGCTAAAGTAACAACACCAAGAACCAACGAAACAAATACAAAAGCAGCAAAAGATGACGAGAGAATCAAAAAGATCACGAGGAGAAAAATCGGCCACAAAGGAAACTTCAGAGGATGTGAAACAATTAAAGTGACAAACCAAACAACTACAACGAAGCTCCAAATGAACGAGTGAAAAACAGGCTGAAGGCCTGAAAAAAATAAAAGACACAAACGACAAGAAATAGATACAAACTTACATCAGAGACGAGATGAAGCTGCAAAAATGATCATGAAAAGATGAAAAATAACAGCAAACAGCTGCAAAGAAAGACAAAACAACTGAAGACGCACAAACACATCCTAGTGAAATGCAAACAACTAAGACTCAAGAAGACAAGAGACAAACTGAGAAGACGTGAATTGTCCAAAGGACGACAAAGACGTCCAGGCCTGCTAGAAAAGACCAGAATAACCACAGAGACGCAAACTGCTGATGATGACATAACTACGAGACTTTTATCAGGATGTATTAAACAAAACTGACTCAGAAATAAAGACGAGTAATTCCAATTTCATTTTATATATTATTATTATTATTATTATTATTATTATTATTATTATTATTATTATTTGTTTATTTCTAAGTTTGGTGATTAAAACAAACCTGAGATGTGCTTTGCTTTATGATTAGCATTAAATTTAAAATTCAAACAGAAAACTATAATTCCCAAACTTCCTGAAGTCTGAAGCACAAAACTGACACCTGTACAGGTAACTTCAACCTGCGACCTTTACAAAGGTTTATTTACAGAAATGGGCCTGATGTTGATCCCTGTGGGACTCCTTAAAATGAAGCTAATCCTAGAGGATGATTTCTGTTCCCTTTAAACCGATTATCATCATCTTCACACAAAACATTTCTACCTTTTTATATATAGTTTGATCTTTTGTCCTTACAGGTCGGGTACAGGTTTGCTCCTCGTATGATCTCGTAAATGTCAGTGTGATCGGTAAATCCTGATTCTTCTTGTGTGGTTTTACTACAAACAGCCGTCGTCTCCCATCTGATTAAACTTGTTGACACTTCTAATGTTCATTTCCTCCTTTTTCCATTTAATAATGGATCTGCGTCTGTAAGCTTTTCTGTCACTACGTTCACTCCTTGGAACTTTTACCATAAACGAGAAGAAACACTCATCTGTTTGTAACAGTCACCGTCCCCCTGGTATTCTGATTGGCTCTGAAGGCAGACGTCACTGATCGGATTACATTACTCTCCTCTTCCTCCACCAGCTGTCTGATTGGTTGTGCAGCTGTTAGCTGGGCCCACATTGCCGTCGGCTTTAAGAATCGCAGGTGGTGAATTTGAGCGTTCGGTAAACAGGCGCAGAGCTCCTCTGCAGATCAGCGTGAACCAGTAAAGCTGAAGAGGCCAGAGCAGGGCCGTCCCCAGGTTACACTGCCATGGGGCCACCAGGGGCACCCGGTACATCGGCATCGATGCATACCTGAAACACAAGGCAGGGGGCGCTGTGATCAAAGTTACACTGACATTTTAATACTTTTTTTATCAAACATTCCCTCGTGTCGAAGACGAATACTTAAAATTGTAAAACATCGAGAACTATTTTGAATGTTTCTGGTTGTGTCAGGTCATCATGGAGTTTTATAGCAGCGGCCTTATTTCTCTGAGGCCCCTCTGCTGGCTTCCAAAAGTTAGTCTGAACTATGAATCATGCAAAGCTGCGATGAGATGTGGCTCAGACATTCATGAACAACTCGAAGTCAGTTCAAACGCAAAAGATTTTAATACAAGAATAATTACACGACAGCGATTAGTCAACGAAGTAGAGTTCAGTTTCTCTGCAGTGTGACAACGAGTCATCTTAAAACATGTTTACGTTTTCTACATTAAGTCAAACGAGTCAAAGACAAGCAGAAAAAAGTTTTACATAAAAATATAATCTGTAAATTTCAAAGTTATTTGGAAGATTTGATCATTTATAAGATTTATAACTGGATAGAAAACAGATATTATTGGTTTTTGAGGTGAGCCAAACTGAAATATAAGTTAGACATTTAAAGAAAAATAAAATAAGTACTCTGATATTTTTAACCTTCAGAGAAAAAAGCAGCTAAAAAGTGTAAATCTTAACTTCTCACGACAGAAGAATCTTCAGTTTGTCTGATTCACAGTCACACAGCGTTCTGGATGTTTCTGAGGAGTCAGAAGATTCTCGCTCACAAAGATGAAAGATCAGAATCTTCTTTCACCGTCACGCTGCGGATGTTGTGGCTACAAGTTTTTACGTACTTGCACTGAACTACGTGTCCTTTGGGCCCGACGTCGAACACTGTAACGTGTTCGGCTCACGCGCCCTCAGCTCAGAGTAAACGGGCTCATTTTTTATTTGATTATGTTGAATTTTACAAATATCTTAAAATGAAGTCGAACTCATTTCATTTGATTTGCTACATAGTTTGGTTTTATAACACAAAGTAAAAGAAAGTTACGCTCAGCTCAGCCTCTGAAAGGAAGCAAACGTGGGTCGTGTTGCTGTTTGACAGTTTTTATGTGAAACCTGTTTTTCACTGAACACTGAGACACACACAAACCACGTCCACCTTTAAATTAACTGATAACTAAATGAGATATAAATCCTTATAGATCTGTAATGCTGGGTCATCTTTTCCACAATAAATCAATAAATGGCCAAGAAATATTTTTGTTTGTTTGTTTGTGTTGTTTTAGAAGACAAAGAGGAAAATCATTAAACAAATATTGATTCATTTTGGGGGCTTTTGTGTTTGCAGACAATCACTGTTGTTTTTGATCATTATTACAAAAGCAGAGGTGGGCGTGGCTTACCTGCCGTAGGCGTAGTACAGGTAAGGAAAGAGTAAGACCCGACAACCGAAGAAGGTGAGCAGCATGACGACGCCGTTCACTTTGTGCAGCAGCGTGTGCTGCTTCTTATACTGAAGACATCATCATCATCATCGTCATCATCATGAAGAGAAACGAGACAGAAAACAAATAATTCACTTTAACAAATAATGACAGGAGACGTCAAACGTTGGTTCTGATTAGAGCTGGAAATGTCAGAGTTAATTATGTAACTGCTGATCTAATACTTAACATTCTGTATGTGCTTGAAATGATTTTAGAAGTCAGAGCTTTCATTAAACCAGTGTACTTTATTAAATGTGAGCTTTTTAAAGTCTATTTGCACAGGTGATAGAACACAAACGATTAGAAATCTGTAAAATAGAAATAAAGACAAGAGCGCTGTGTGAGTAACTAAAGTGTGTTTTCTGTATTTTCACGGTGAAAAAACTGACCAGTGTGTCTCGCTGGGACGTGATGTGTTGTCCAGCACGTTATTAGAATATGTTGGTTTGCCAACAGCAGCTGGAAACGACAGTATTTACATTTTATATTGAAAAATGAAAACGGTTCCGGTTTAAAGCTGCAGTTATTTAACCACCTGAACTCTTTCATGGCATGCTTTTGTAATTTCTCTGTGATATTTGGGCTGATTGGGACCTGATGATGTAAAAACAAAGAATTACCAGATTTTATTTTTTTTTACCTGATTTTTGTTTCTGAGAAAACTGGGATCCATGTATGAGGAGGTTTGTTTTAAATTTCGATAGAGCGGTGGCAGTATGCTGTCCTCACAGGTGGACATCGGGCCCTTGTAGAGACAAATTCTGTATTTTGGTCTAAATAACCCAAAATGTGACGTCCACATATGTGGTCCTAGGAGGTTAAAGTGTAGACGACAGAATAAAAATGCTTTAGTTTAAAAAAGAAAAGAAAAAAAGAGACTATTTTATCCCAAATCAATTTTAAATTATCTGCTCCACAAGCATGGAGAGAGTCCCAATGAGCATGTGCAGAGAAAGCACAGTGCTCAGCTTTTCCTGATGTTAGAAATTATGGAGATTATAGATTATAGTCCCCCTCAGGTTTCCCCAGAATCAGTCTAAACATCAGCAGACTCATGCTGCTGAGGGAGACGGTGGATGGAGGCATATGCACTTAAAAAAGCAGCGGATCAATTTAGTGTTTAGATTATTACACATTTGGTGCCAGGACAGAGATTATATAATCCAGAATAAACTCAAATGTGTTTCTGAAGTGGGTCAGGGAGACGATACACTACACGTGCTCATGATTTTAATAGCCGTGCTGCAGAACAGAGAGAAATATAAAACATCCTCATCCTTGAACTTCTATACTTAGAAAACAAATAGTTTGCTCAGCGCTCCAAATGTGAAGGAAGCAAACGGGGTTCATGGTCAGACTGTCAGGGTGAGGACGAGGCGCCATCACAGCAACCCCCCCAGTTATAACCCGACACACTGACTGAGTGTGTAACTAAAACGTAGATTAATGAATCAATGAGTTAATTATTTAATGAATAAAAAACCAGCCTGGTTCTGCCGCAGGTTTCTTCCTGTTGAAAGAGAGTGTTTCCAAGCGCTTGCTCATAGGGGGTCATATGATTGTTGGGTCTTTACCCTAAAGCCCCCTGAGACGGCTGCTGTTGTGACTTGGTGCTATATAAATAAAATGAAATTGAAATGAATAGTCCAGTGTAGACTGGCGACCTGTCCAGGGTGTACCCTGCCTCTACAAACAGCTGGGATAGGCTCAGCCCCCCCGCGGCGAACGACAAGCGGACGAGAATGGGTGGATGGATAGTCCAGTGTGGCGGTAGAGAGACGAAAGAAAGAAGGAGAATGGAAGGACACCGAAAAGTGCTGAGAACAAATGATATACAAGTGACTAAACTAAAGAAATGCTCAAGCAGCCAGTGCAGCACGATGATGGCTGCTGGTCACTCAAACACGAGCCACCATTCGCCAATCTTTCACTCCTTCACATCTTCTAAAGGCAAAAAGGAGCCGGTTCATTTTCCACATCTGTGATTCTTTCCTGCCCATTTCCTTTGGGAAAGTTCTCCATGATGAACTCTGAATGTCCTTCTGGTTTCCAAGTCCTCTCTAAGGGCTCACACTTGTTTTCGCTTACGTTTGTATCAGAGGTGACCCGTCCCTCAGCCTCGTCCCTGTAGGAGCTGACTTTCCCTTCAGTGTCCGGCACCGTGGCTTCAGTGTCTTTTGCGTGGACACCCTGATCTCTGACTCACCCTCCTGGGTCCTCATGTGCTCCGCTAATAAAAGCATCCGTGCTCGTGCTAGCGTCAGCTGCTTGTGGTTTTAGTGTCTCTTTAGAACGAGGAGTTTTCTGATTTTCTCGACTGAGCATCAAGGTTTCACATCCAAGCAGCAGCCTGCTTGTCTTAATGTTAACGTATAAAGTTGGTTTCTATTGGAACGTTTGACGTCATGTGTTTTCTTAAATCAATCAATAAATCTGTTTGATCTTTTTTTTTGGTAGTCCAGATCAATACTGAACACTGAATGAGTTTAGGTATCTGACACACACACACACTTTCACTGACTAGCCGTGTACTCTAACCGTCAGAGATGAAAGCCTAACCATAACTAACTGTAACCCTGACACTAAAACCACATTTAAGCATCAAAAATGTCTTCAAACTCGTGGGAGCTGGTTTTGGTCCCCATAAGTATAGTAGACAACTCATAAAGATGTCTAAACATGCACACACACACACACACACACACACACACAAGTAAAAGGTTGGAGGGAGGCGGATTACCTGGATCAGGACTTTCCCCAGAGAGACGGACGGGGTGCTGAGCTCAGCCAGAAACAAGACGCCCTGGAAGTAATCACCTTTACCCTGCCTCCACAGCTGACACACACACAGGAAGGAGAAACTGTAATTTAATGTACACATGTTTTACTATAATAACAGACTGTACAAAGACGATGGATGTAGCCACCATGATGTCACCCTCACACTGGAAACCCCGCAGTGTTAGCATTTTGGAGGTGATCACATTTGGACCACAGGGTCTCAAGAGCGCTAAGTTAGCAGCTAATTCTAGCTAGCTTGGTTATCATAAACTGTATGGGAGCATCACACAGATATTTGCCAATAACAGTCAAGTTACATCCGAATAAAATCTTAGAATTCCACCTAAACTGGAGCTCAGCCTCAGACGGTCTGTTAGTACAGCAGCCTCACAGCAGACGTATTCTCAGTCAGATCATTAAAAATGCTCCCAAAGGCCCCAACAGCTTAAACATGGTCTAGAGGTCCAGTTCAGGGACTTCAGTTAGCTGCAGATACAGCCAAAGAGGCCACGCCCCTAAACTTTAAGCCTTAATACGTTTTAAACAGTTTTTATAAAGGAGCAAATGATCTGTTGAGACTAAAGTTTTTCGTAGCACTCATTGCCACTCGCTGGGACCTCCAGTGGATGTCAGAGGAACTGCAGCTTTTGGCACTTCAGAGTTTGTTTGAACCTCAACAAGCTGAGTCCTACTTCCTGGGGGTTTTAGCTCCAAAATGACTCCATGTTTTATTCAGTAAGACCTGAAACCAGCGACTGCCACCATCAGTTCATCAGGAAAGTGTTCACTAAGCTCAGACAGATGAGCTGAAGGTTAATTTTCTCATAGACTTCTATTCATGAGTCGCCCAGAGAACAAATGCAAAGGTGTCCATCTTTGTGTACAGTCTATGATCAGGGTGGATGTGTCACTGTCAATGTTTGCTGTTGTCATAGTTACCAGAGAGGCGGGGAAGCAGAAGGTCACCATGAAGATGTGGTGCAGCACCATGAGGAACTCCCTGCGCAGGTAACCAATCACAGTGGCTCCCATCAACCCAATGCTTTGGCCCGCCTCCTCGTGACCTTTGACCTGCAGCTTGTGCCGGTAACACAGAAACATGGCGTAGATGTCGTAGGCAAAGTACGGCGTGGCAAATAAGATGTAGGCATCAGTCAGCCAATGTCTGAGCAGAGAGGAGATGGAGAGAGGCTGAAGCAGCGTCATTACTTTGATCTCAGATTTAAGACATCAGGTTCATTTAGGCCAGAAACATCCAAGACACCGCCCTGTGCTCCAGTTTAACGTTATCTGACCCATACATCCACCCGGGCCTCCTCCCTGCACTCACTTCATGGCTCCAACACTTTGTCACCCGACTTCCTTTACTGCAGTAAGCATGGGCATCCACTAGTGGGCGCTGTCACACTGAAATGCAAGTAGAAGAAGCTGCAGTTCAGACATAAAATGTCTGAGCCTCTTTGGGCACCTTTTCCTCCGTCTTCTAAGCAGGTGTCCACAAATGAATAATTAAAACAATCATTTAGATCTGATTAGACTCCCAGACTCTAAAACAAACTGCACCTGCGTGTTCAGCTGTCCTTCTCTTCTTATTTCCAACTCTAGATTTTCTGTCTTGGAGTCTTCTAAAGCAGCTTTGCACGAATCACACTTAAAAATAATCCTTCTTTGTCTCACACTGGAGCCTCTCAGGTCATCCTGAAACTAGTTTTTCCTCCCTGTGAGAGACCTGTCTTTTGATTGGCTGCCCCTCATACACAGCATGTGGGTGAGGCTTCTGTATTATCCCAACTTTGTGACATCACACTGATCCAACAGTTAGAAAAAAGAGCTTTTGTCATTACTGTGCATGCTGTAACGTGCGGTGGAGAGCGAATCAGCAACGGCTTCTGACTTTCCAGAAGTACTCATTTATTTAAAGTATCAAAAATAAAAGTACCACCTCTACCACACATTTCCTGAGAGCACACTAGCCCACGTACACACAGAAGAATCCATCGCAGAGAGACTGCGAAGAAGAACAAAATGGGGGCGCCGCCATGTGGCGACACACTGCATTACAACAGCAACTGTTACAATACACTGAGCTCATGGTCATGTTTAATATGAGCATCAGGAGCAACAGGAGATGTGATGGAAACAAGGAGAACAACATTTATTATGTGGCTCCATCCGTCCACTCCGACCTCCACCCTGCATGGACAACCAGCAGCACCTTTTCCAAAATCACCCTGATACTCCTGATACTCCTGATACGTGTGAGTGGATGAAAAGCTCAGCTGTGCAGGCAGGAGCCTGAAGGCTGAATTGTCAGAAGTGTATTGGAGGTTTTTAGGATACTTTTACTGTGGTAAAGCACTGAAACGCTTCCTTCTTTCCTATTTTTGAGGTAAAAATGTATTTTCTAAACTGAACTTGCTGCTGAGCTGTAGGTGTACGAACTCCCAGAGTTCCTTGCTGCTTGTGGAGCGTTGTGATTTGATAAGCAAATGCAGCTCAGACTCAGATTCAAACCTTTGCTCCACTTTGACTGGGAAATGAGAAACCAGCTGACCACCACGGCGCTCCGCTGTCGTCCCTCTGCTCCTTGACAGAGTTTCATTTCCCATCATGCTCAGCGTGCAGGATTAGTCTCAGACTGAAATAACCCTGCTGCTGCTGCACATTAGGCTCAGATTGTTAATGAGATTATCGGCAGCTTTGCTTCATACTGAATCCTCACACTGAGGCTGAGGGCTTTACCTTTTCTATGCAGCAGCAGAAAAAAAGCTTTAAATATATTTTTATTCCTGGATAAAATAATAATTTTCTTTGGGAGAATTCAGCTGAATGTTAAAATCAAAAATGTCTAAATTCAAAATAATCTGGGAGCAAATTTTGATGAGAAAAGAATACATAACAATGACACTGCTGATAAATGGACCACAAAGAGGGAAGGTTTAATTGTATGAAGGTAAAATGATGAAGAGACAATAAGAACCAGAGGAGTCCTCACCGGTCCTCGATGACGTCCCTGCAGGACGCGATGATGATGCATCCGGCTGAGGAGGCCATGATGGACTGGATGGATGACACCAGGCTGAGAACACAAGCAAGATAATAATCAAAGCAGCTGAAACAAGAGAAACAAACAGCTGAACTTTAACTGGACATGTGTCGTATGTTTGCGTGATGCATCTAAATCTTCAAAAAAAGAACTAAATAAAATAAAAGCTTCACATTTAGGTCTCATAAAGCATGCAAAGGCTCCAGCGAGGAGCTGTTTGAGGTGACAGCTTCCTTATTGTTGGAAAGTAAAACTAATACTCACATGGACACGTAAAGTCATTAAACCAGTTACAAACAGTGCAAAAGATACAACCACAGATACACAATAACTACAAAGAGACACAAAGTGATGAGGGACAGCAAACAAAAACAGTCTTGGTTCATCTGCAGCAGCTTCAGCTCACACACCGCCGGGTCAAACTGAGGTCAGGATAGGACTGGGACTCACTCACTTCTGGGGAGGTCATCCTCCGTAAGTCAAACTGCGTTTAAGAGAAAGACAAGTGTGATGTCCTCTGAAGTGTGTGTGTTCCTACCGTGTTGACACGACAGCGGCGTCCCCCTCGCTCCATCCCATCAGCTGTTTGAGAGCCTGTTTGGACAGGAGGAAGAGTCCTGGGAAGAAGACGGACCCGGCAGCCACGAGGCCCCACATGGCAACACACTTCTCAGAAGTGTGCACGTGTGTGTGTGTGTGGCTTTACTCTCCCGCTCCTGTGGATGTGGGAGGTTAGGAGAGCACGGGTTGGTAGGAGTGGTTTGGGGGAGGAGCCTCCTGCTGCCACCTGTCAGAGGTGTGATGATGGGAGAGGATCTGCAGGCCGGGTCAGCAGAAAGCAGGTTCCCTCCAGCTTATTCATGTCATTTGATTATTTGCAAATCAGTGTGAAATACGAGCAACGCTTTATTCACAGGCGGGCCCTCATCTCGAGGAACGTCCTCGTAATCTGCTCAGAGTAACTAGGAGCACCAAGGGACATAAAAATACATTTCAAATTAAAAGTCAAGGCTGAGTTTGCCCCCACCACCGTGGGTGTGTGGGTTCCTCCCACAGTCACCTGCAGTTAGTGGGGTCAGGTTAACTGGTGCCTGTGAACGGTTGTTAGCTGGAGACCGGACCCCCACCTCTCGCTCTGGATGGAAGTTTAAAGGAATTAAAGTATTACTAAGTTATTTTGCACATTTTGTAGTAAAAATTAATTTGGATTTGAATGTTTGCTTCTCTTATTTTGAGACTTTGAGTTCTCCATAGAAGTTAGATTTTCTGAATGTGATGCTTTCATCATCATTAATCAAAACTGAACTACAAGCTTGGACATCACTTTGTTTTATAGATAATAATGAAGAAATAGTTTTCTTTTCATTAGAAGTAAAACGATGTGAATTACATGTTGTGTACTCACAGGGAGATAAAGTCAGTTATTATAAATGAAAGTGTGCACGTCTTCATTTTGTGATGTTCATGTGAGAAGTTCTTAAACACCAGATGCAGATCAATCAAACAGCAGCAGCTGAACAAGTGATTTGACTTCATTAAAAACCATCAGTGCTGCAGTATTAAAACACTGCTGACACACAAACTGAAGCCAAATCTGAACCAATCTGACGTCCGTCTGCTGCGACTGTAGAAGCTCCAGCAGGAAATACAAACACGTTCCTGTTATCACCGTTTAATGAATGATGAAGCATTTAGTCATTTTTAACACTCTGATGCAAACTCTTTAGTTTGACATGAATGACTCCGACACCGGTGCAGGGCAGGTAGATGTAAAGCAGAGAGGGCGGAGCTTTCAGGGCTGTGGTATCGGCCTAAAGGTTAAAGTTCAAAGTCTGTTTCCCTGAGTTATCCCATATTTGTCTGAAGGAGCAGATAAGAGACTGGCAATGTTTAACTTTTTCTTATTTTAGTCGATTTGTGATGATTATGGATATACGAGCCTCAGTTATTCAACCATAACTGGGGCACAACAGGCCGAGCACGTTTAAGGAGTTTATAGCTGGCGCCGAGTAAAGTTCATGAAACTAGAAACGAGAGGCGATTTATTTTACTGCCAGACTTCTGTGGCTTCAACAGATGAATTCTTATATTATTAATGATTAATGCGAGCAGGTGAAAGGAGGAGAGAGTCAGAATAAATGAGTGTGAATCAGAGGGAGGCGAGGAAGGTGGAGGAGTTTAAATACCAGCCACCAGAGAGGTGGAGACGAGTGAGAGCTGATCTGTGGAGGAGAGCAGCAGGAGGGAAGGGAGGGTTTAAAGACCTGCTGGGGTGGTTCAGAGACGGAGGAGGCCGAGCTGAAGATGTTGGACAGCAGGGACAGGACCAGAAATGAGTCCATCAGAGGGACAGCTCAGTCAGGGAGGCTGGGACAGTCTGAGCGTGTGCAGAGGAGGGAGGATGAAGAGACCTCAGGGGAGGTTTGTGGATGATCCTCTGTGGCGCCACCTAAAGGAAGCAGGTCGTGACTACTTTGTGAATTTATACACACACACACACACACACACACACACACACACACACAGCTCAAAACATTACAACAGGGGAAGGGAACTCCAGGCCTCGAGGGACGGTGTCCTGCAGGTTTTACACGTGTCCTCAACATGTCTCCAAGTTCTCCAGAGGCCTGGCAATGAACTAATCATATGATTCAGGTGTGCTGACCCTGCAGGCCTGGAGTCCCCCCCCCCTGCTGTAAAGTGTTTCTTTAATTTTTTGGAGCAGTCACATGACTGAGGAAAGCCGACATGAGATCATGCGGTGGATGCAGCGCAGCTGAAATGAGCTGCAGAGGAAACACGAGCCAGAGTTTCATCCAGTGTCCATTTATTTATGTATCTGTCATTCACTACTTTAACTCTAAACATTTTTTTAAGAAATTCAAGTATTTGTTGGGAACACAAGTCAAAAAAACCAAAAACTTTGCTAAAACAAAGACAAAAACATCTTTTTAAAACATCATATTTAGAATAATCAACACATCAAGTTTCTTTTCATAGAAGAAAAACGAGTCTAATCTCTACAGCAGAGCAGCCGCCTCGCTCCGCTTCACCCGACGGCTGATCTGAGAACAGTGCAGGGAGGGAAAGACCAAACACGGGTCGCCTAAGCTGGAAGGACCGCTACGACCACGACGACAGAAACGAGGAAAGAGACGAGTCCGGAGGGAAAACGGCCGAGTGACCGCGCGTCTCTCTGAAGTCAGAGTTGCACTTTTAGTCGCTGCGAACATCTGCTGAACATCTGCAGGCTGGAGAAACGACCCATTCATCATCGACCTTTAACAGAAACTCACAGAAATAGGATTTGTGACCCAATCTGCAGCAGGAAACGTGCTGCATGATATTTACATCACATGATGGTCGCTTTGTTTACCTGCAAGCAACCCGAGGCTGCTCGGACCTGATTGGTCAATACAAACAAAAGTGTGAGTCTCTGGACGAGTGACAGGTTTACCTGACGAGCCTCACGATCACACCGCCAAAAATAAACTTCGTTTTTTAAGAACACAAAATCGTTTCCTTGACTTTTCTTTAAGTCTCCTAAACGGCCGTTTTCCACAGTTATTGAGTTTACTGTAACAACCTGCAGACGTCTGCGGCGCTCAACGCTAACAAAGAAACGAACCAATCACACGACCTCCTGACGACGCTCCGGTGCCACCAATCTGTCCGTGCTCGTAATTTATAAGGAGGCCAAGAAAGAAGCTTCATGATGAACAATGTCGTCACACAGCCGAGCCTGTGCTGAGGAAAAGTTGGGCGTGAGGTGGAAGGAAACGCCTTCGAGGTTAAGGTCAAAGGTCTTCACACAGAATTCCTCTGCAGGACAAACCAACCAGCAGCAGCGTTCCGGTCATGTGACTGAAGTCAGACAGAGCTGCACACGTGCAGTGTTGTTGTTGTTGTTGTTGTCGTTGTTGTTGTGTAAACGTTCTCGTCTCCGGACTCGCATAAAAACAAAGAAAAACCCCAAAAAATCTAATTCGATCACAACAAACAAAAACAAAATAAAAGCCTGCTAATAAAATCACTTCCTAAAGATGAATTAAATAAAACGACCACAAAAGGTTTTCGTCATCTTCGACAAACTCAACCATTGCACAGCATTCAGACCCAAACGCTCTCCGCGGGGTAATAAATATACACATGCAGATATACAAGTCGCCCTCCGCGTTTCCACGGCGACGCAAGCTGAGGTTTCAGGGGTTCCAAGAAAGTTTAAAGAAACCAGGAGCGGCGCGGACGCCCGGCGCCGATCCCACCGAACCCAGGAAGCGAGGCACCGCGAGCTGTGGGTTCCCGCCGAGTCTTCACATCGCAAAGTTCGTGAAACGACCAAAAACAAACAAACTTGGGCTGCTTCGTCGACCCTCAGAGATCCTAAAAAGCTTCTTTGCAGTCACACGGCACTAAATAGGTGGGGGAGGGGCTGCCAATCTCCAATCAGAACCAGGCTGATGGATGACACGCCTGCTCAGCCACAGGTGTGATCACAGACGTCAACCTGCTGCTTCCTGATGCGATTTTTCCTTTTTCTTTACAACAAAATGAGAAACTGAAATTATTCATCAACTACTGAGAACATCAGGATGATTAATCTGCTGATTTCACACACACAGTAAAATCTGCTTCCGTGTTAAACAGGCGCCTCTCGCGTGTGAAACAGCGGCTAAAGCGGCGTCTGCTTATTTTCAAGGTGAAACCTTCAGTTTAGCGCGTTACCAAAACCACCAGCGGGCCCCTCAGACTGAAGGCCTGCAGGCTTGCGACCAATCACACTTCAGGAGAGCCGTGAGCATCAGGCACCGCTGATCGTCGACGCTTCAACGTTTTTAATGGTTTTGAAGCTACAAACATACGACTCCGCTTCCTGTCTGCGGCCGACACAGGATGGAGCGGTACAAGATAAATCGGGAGCTTTTACTCTGAAAATCCTCGTGCATATTTTCGGTCTTGTTCCCACCGCAGGACCTTTTGAGGAACTGGGGTCATTTATCTGCGTTTCCTCCACAGGAGTCCAAACAAAGCCCAGAAACTCCCTTCAGCCACTTCCTGAAGATCCCAGCTCCGAATCCTCCATCTGATGTTTTTGTAATTCTCATTTTGGCCACAAGGAGACGACGAGCACACTGCATTTAAAAGATGGATGTTGCTGCTGCAGACGCCGTTTGGTTAGTGAAGTCCCGTTTTTAGGCGGGAACGATCTGACTGAAAACGGCACATCCCGCTGAGCCTCAGATCACCATGACAACCATAAACTACGAATCTCCTTCATGTTTTATTCAGACGAGAAGCTGAGACCACAAACAGGAAAATGTTCGCAGAGCGACGCGCTTCTCTACAACTAACCCTTCCTGCAGCTAGGAGTCGCCCCCTGCTGGCCATTAGGAAGAACGCAGGTTTAAGGCACTTCTGCAGCGCGTTTTACACCATGCACAAGTGCCATTTAGCGCAGCACTTCCTGCGGCTGAAAACAAGTGTTAGAAAGAAAAAACTAAAGAGGGAAGCTGGAAAGACTCATTTTCATCCTGACAAACACTTCAGATCACACTCAGGAAAAACAAATCTGAGCTTCCAGAGTTTAGTAAAGGAACTGAGTTCTCTCAGATTTAGACGTGGGAACCCGATTACAGGGCTGAAGGACGGTTCCTGGGTTCTTGGGACCTTTAGGCTCCTGGGTGGTGGAGGAAACGCACCGCTGCCGTCCCGTTAGCACACCGGGGTAACACCGCCGCCTCCTTTTGTGGTTTCACGCAGTTCATCTATGAGGACACCTGAGCCTCCGCCTGACACGGGAAAACACAAACAAAAAAAACAAAAAAACCCAGCAGCATTTCACCCACAGCGTCCCGTCCACACCGACTCAGAGCGAGCACGAGGTAAAAGTCACTGAATCTGGAGGAATGATGGGGAAAGTGGTTTCATTTCCCCTCCAGTTTATTCTTTTTATAGAGGCTTTTATTTTTCCTTGGATTGAGGTAACCTGCCACGGTGGAGACACACCCCTGTCAAACACTCAATAAATTAAAAGAAAACGTCACCGTCACTTCCTCTTCCTGTTAGCGAGGGCGGAGGAGGTGAGCGGGGAAGTGTCAGAACACACGCTGAGACGGGAGGGAAAAGTCCGCATTAGGGGAGAAGCTGCCACATATCTGCAGATATCTCTTTCTGATCAGAACACCGCATCAGACGACTCAAAGCAGTCACAATTTCCTGTCGTCCTTTTCAAAATAAGAGTCTGCCACCACACAGCCTGGAGAAATGAAACTGAGGACGATGAATTCCTGATTAAACTCCTGCTGGACGAGGGAGAAGGGTGGTCAAACACAAGAACCGAACAGCTCGCCGGGGGGTTGGGGGGGGCAAAGGTAACCGTGTGTGCAGAAACACCTGTTGGTTAAAACCTGCTACATCTGTGAAATTGCATTATCATCACCACGCGGCCGCCATGAAGACGCCGCGAGGTGAAAACACAGTGAGTGATGTGGTATTTATAAGGAAAGGAAACAAAGACCTTGGCGATGTTTGGCGGGCGATGATGTCATACCGACCAACCCATTACATCGTAGGCAGCCCCGCCCCCCACCGTGTTTATCGCCTTTTCGAATGAATCCGTATTGCACAGGGCTGGAATGACTTCAAACATCAACTAAGCATCGAATCTACCAAACAGTTAAAATCTTTAAAGTCTCTACGAACACATGAAAATCCAAATCCAGTCCACTTCCTGTGTCTCACGTCAGCAGCTTTTTTTTTTTTTTTGTTTTGTTTTTTTTTTTAAGTTCAGCACCGAAAAACGCCGAGCGTCAGAAGTTTGGGTCGAATCACGGGGGAGGAAATATTTGAGGTTTTTCACGAGGTCCTGGTGTGGGCGGGTGTGACGGTCTCCTCCAGGTGAAGGGAAAAAAACAAAAAACAAAAAGGAAGAAGAAGAAAAGATGACCCAAACTCTTCAGTGCTTTCAGATGCCACAGCCAATGAAATCCCCTCTCAAACTGCCGTCGCTCCTCGAGATGCAGAGGAGCGCCGTTCATCTCTCCTCCTTCCTGGACACCTTAGAGGAGTGCCACGCAGTGGACCTGTGGAAACAAAGACGGTGAGTGTTCACCAGGCCAGGGCGACATCATAGTCCTCAAAGAGACAGATGCTCATTTTTCTGTTAGAGACAATACTGAGGTCACCTTATTCAATGTAATGTATACAGCACCAAACCACAACAGCAGCCTCCTCAAGGCGGTTTATATTGTAACCCCAACAATCAGACGGCCCCTACGAGCAAACACTTGGCAACAGTGGGAACAACAAAAAAAACAAAAAAAAAAAAACACTCCCTTTTAACAGGAAGAGAGCTCCAGTAGAATCAGGCTCAGATGTGGAGGAGAGATTAATAATTAGATGCAGAGGTGTATAAACAGGGATTAAGGAAGAAGTCTGAGGAGCTTGGAAAGAAAAGCATCTGGACTTCTTTAAGTTGCTTGAAGACGTTTCACCTCTCATCCGAGAAGCTTCTTCAGTTCTAAGGTCAAATGGTGGAGGGTGGCAGGTTAAAGCCCTGTGGGAGTGCCCCCCCCCAAGAGGGTCAATGGGATCTGGGACTCTCCACCATTTGACCCTAGAACTGAAAAAGTGTTTAAGACTTAAAAGTTGAATGAAGAAAACGCCTGTATGAGCTGCACTCGGTGACAGTAGGAATAAAGAACTCCTAAACAGGAAGAGACCACAAACAGAGCCGGATCAGGCTTATCTTGTAGTTTTGCACCGAGTCTATGTTATCAGTTTCAGCACAAACGCATTGATTTTAACGTCGCCTTGTTTTCCTCAACCCACCCTGAAGTCCTGCCCTCCTCATCCTCCTCACCTGATGAAAGTCTTGAAGGCAGCACTCTGAGGATTGATGCACAGCGGCACCCGTTTGCCCTGCTGGTGCTCCGTGATGAAGCGATGGATCAACTCTGAGGACAGAAACGGGATCATCAGCCGCAATCAGCCGCAAACATCACAAAGGAAGCTTACAGCTGTAACCTCCAGTTATGGAGGACAAACTGCAAAAATCGTTATATATAAAAAAAAAAACAAAACAAAAACCCCACAGTATACCACACACACCACAAAGAATAATAAAATATCTAAATTAAATACGGTATTATAGAAAAACAAATAATTTCAAGAGTTTCAAATCATCTCGATGATGATTTCACCAGGTTTAGACCTCCACACTCCACTTTCACAGTGAAGGCTACTGCTCTCTCTCAGAGTTAGTGTTTGTTTGTAGGGCTTTTATTATGAAAGGTAAAGAGGATGTTTGTCAAAGACTTGTTTGACTGTGCGACATCAATCACCTACTGCTGGGAAAATTAAAGTAAAAACCTGTAACAAACATTACGTGGCTACGGCTCGGCCATATTATACCGTTCACAGTACAACGCTACAACGTTGGGCAACGATAAGAAAATGAAATATCGCGATAGAATATGGGTAAAACGCTCATGCGCAGTGCCTTTGTTTGCGCACTGCGTGGTGTTTGTCCGTCAGACACACAAATTGTTTTGTAGAACATGCAAGCGGCCGTCGTTATTGCCGTATTTGTCAGACTACGGTGCTCGTAAATCTGGGAGTAATCTGGGTCCTAAACTCAGTTTACTTCAGGTCCTAAAGTCAAACGGCCACTGCAGCATCACTGAGAGTTAAACTGTCTAAATTCTTTCATCTTTAATAAAATGATCAGCGTTGCTGCTTTACCAGGTGTAACTATGAAGTTTAACATCCAGGCATCCATGAAAACAGAATTCATTACATTTAACGGAGTTAGACGTTAGCAGGAAGTTAGCGGAAGTTAGCTCGCTAATTACTTAAACACGCACACTTTACTTTTACTTTTATAGCATGTTCTGACAGAGATTTCTGAAGCATTCAAACGTACAGCTCTGCTACCACTTCCAACATGAATGAAAGCAGAAAACTAAACAGCAGTGACGTTTGTAGGGTTACTGAAGTTGGACTAGCTGCTATATAATGATGTGCTACGTGATCGCTAGCTACACAGCTATGTTAGCATAGCATAAACAGTGAAGCTGCAGGATGAATGCTAACTTTCTTCCACCCGATTAAAGTTAACGTGAAGGTTCCTGATAGTTAGAGACAAATGCAATCGCATGGCAGGATGCTGTAAACGGACCAAACTTCAGTCAGGAGAACAACTGAGATAATCCATCCACAACACGAGGTTAGTCATTAATATACTGCAACAACACAGGAACAGAGCTGCTGTGATAGAATTCAGCATTAATGAATCAATGGTACAGAAGTGGAGGAAGCAAGAAGAATGAGCTGAATAAAGTTTGATTTATCTGACTGCTTTGTTTTGCTTAATGTGCCTTATAATCCCGTGCAGCTTGTGGTCGGAAAAGTCCGTATTTGACTTTTTTATTTGGCACACTGCAGTTTAATGTTGCAAAGCTCCTCTTTTTAACTTCAGTGGATATTATACATGGTTAACTCAGGATATGTCAGCACATTTCTACTGGAGATGCCTTTGGTTAAACTTTCAGCAAGGAATTTGTATTTGCACTGTTAAATGTTGTTAGCCAATTATATCGTCAGTTATATCGTTTTCACAAATTTTCAAATATATATCGTGATGAATATTTTTGCCCATATCGCCCTAATCTATTCGTGACCCAGAGCGAGTCGCGCTTTCATGCTCAGACTGCCGCCAAAGGAAAGCATCACGGTGCCGCCGGTGTACCTTTCCCCTGCCACACTGACAGGAGGCTGTTCTCGTAGCTGTGGCTGAACGGACGCTCAGCGACCGGCTCAAAGTCCCGGGTGTAAACTCGCCCGCTGGGGACGGAGTAGCAGCACTGACACATGCAGGTGTGGTAACGCAGACGCCCTTCATCCAGGTAAGGGTGGGAGAGGGCGTCGCTGCCCGAAATCCTCTTGGCCTGAAGAGAAGAGCAGAGGAACAGTGAATAATTCTCCAGCTGACGGATTCAGGTGAGACCATACCACCATACCACCTTTATTTATAAAGCACTTTAACATAAAACCAGAGTTCACAAAGTGCTGTACATGCTAAAAGCATAAGTAAAGAAAATTAAAATGAGATAAGATAAAATAAATAACTAAAAAAAAAAAAACTAAAATAAATTAAAACATGTCAAAACAAATTAAGTCAACCCCTCTAATCAATGCCAAAGGCTTCAGCGAATAAATATGTTTTAAGAAGACTTTTAAATTCAGAGAGAGAAGAGGCCTGCCTAACATGCAAGGGTAGATCATTCCACAACTTTGGAGCAGCTACAGCAAAAGCACGATCACCTTTAAATTTATACTTAGTTTTCGGTACCTTAAGGAGCTGCTGATTGGCGGACCTAAGGGAACGGGCAGGTGTATATGGTTGTAGTAGCTCCGAGAGGTAAGGGGGGGGCCAGGCCATTAAGAGATTTAAAAGCAAATAAGAGAATTTTAAAAACAATCCTGAAATGTACAGGTAGCCAGTGGAGTGAAATTAAAATTGGGGTAATGTGCTCAAACTTTTTTGTTCCAGTTAAGAGACGTGCTGCAGCATTTTGCACAACCTGCAGGCGCCTAATGGACGCATCACTAACCCCAAAATAAAGTGCGTTACAATAATCCAGCCTAGAAGTAACAAAGGCATGGATTACTGTCTGAAAATGCTGTTTCGATAAGATAGGCTTTATTTTGGCTAATTCCCTCAAATGAACAAAGCTAGATCTGACAACAGCTCTGACCTGGCTTTCAAGTTTAAGATTTGCCTCTATTTTAACTCCCAGATTAGTGATGACTGGTTTAACATACTGTGCCAGTGAACCAAGATCTATAATAGTGGCCTCAGAAACGCCACCAAAAACCATCACTTCTGTTTTCTGTTCATTAAAATGTAAAACGTTCAAAGCCATCCAGGCCCTTATTTCATCAAGGCATCTGAGCAGCGGGTCTACTGAGAAGCCATTTATCTTTTTAAGTGGGAAATAAATCTGGGAGTCATCGGCGTAGCAGTGGAAAGAAATCCCATGTTTCCTGAAAATAGACCCAAGGGGTCGGAGATCTAGAGAGAAAAGAAGCGGGCCTAAAACTGAACCCTGTGGGACCCCACATTGAAGAGAAGCAACAGAGGATACAAACTCCCCGAGTTTCACAGAGAAAGTTCGCTCTGCCAAATAGGATCTGAGCCACTGCAGTGCGGCACTCCGCATACCCACCAACTGCTCTAAACGGGAAATTAAAATATTATGATCCACTGTATCAAAAGCAGCAGTTAAATCTAACAGCACAATAATAACACAGTCACCTGAGTCATTTGCCAAAAACACATCATTAAAAACTCTTAAAAGGGCAGATTTGGTACTATGTAAAGCTTTAAAACCAGATTGGAAAACTTCTAAAATACCGTGTTCTTCTAGGAAGGACATTAATTGCTTGTAAACTACCTTTTCAAGAATCTTTGAGATAAAAGGCAGTTTGGAAATAGGTCTGTAATTCGCAATAATATCAGGATCAAGAGCAGGTTTCTTGAGTAGAGGCTGAATCACCGCATGTTTGAGATTGACAGGTACAACACCAGAGGACAAACTACTATTTACAATGGATTGTACAGCTGATGCTATAGTGAGAAAAACCTCTTTGAAAAATCGAGGAAGGAGAGCATCATAAGGGGAACCTGAGGGCTTCATGTGAGCAACCAACTCCTGCAGGCAGCGCAAGGAAACTGGCTCGAACCTGTCAAAGACAGCAGAACTAGGGACAGGGGTAGAGCCCAAGTACTGAGCCCTGTGCAACACCCTCAAGGAAACTACCAGTCACACACATTCAGCCGGGTGTCACGTGAACATCTGTCCTGCTGGACTAAAACCAGCGCTCAGCTAACGAGTGACACCTGAGTTTGGCAGTGGATCAACAGCTGTGCTCGATCGTGTCACCACTTTCACGGAAAGGCCGTGCACGTGCTGCTTTTCATACAGCACAAATATCCACAGATACAAGGCGCAACCCGGGCACAGAGTTAAGGTCTCAGTGTGAGCAGAAGATTTAAAATGTCAGACGAGCTGCATTAAATCCACTCTGAGACGAAACGCTAACAAAACAAAAATCAGTCCAGTTCCTCGAATGAAAGGTGAAAATCTGCACTTCAAGCATCTGTTTGGTTTTTTAAATCCACGGTGTTGAGAGAGACAACAGCTGTGACAAAAGCACAGCTGTGGAAACATCTGGGCTGCACCGCCCAGAGTTCCACCTTCTGGCTGCAGTAGTGAGTTACATCACAATGGATACTTATCAGTGGGACAGAAACCTTTTCTGTGCTGACGTCACCGAGTCGCCTCAGCTGTTACAGCTCAGTGATAACTGTCCAGGGTTTCATTTCCTCAGCAGTAAATATGATATCTGGTAACAGCAACAGTACGTGGCTCTCCTGAACCCCAAACTGTGACGAGGAAAAACCCTGAAGACCCATCAATCAGCTGGTGTTACTTACAAGTCCACAAGACCCGCTCACCAAATCACTCGCCAACGACTAAAAACCCAGAGATTTACCGCCGTCATGCTCGCTCTCTTCCGAGCTTCCTGCCAGGGTCGCCGACTCCTCTTCCTTCTTCTAACATCTAGAGACTCGTAGCCAATGGCGTGTGCCGCTCACCAAACTTACACCCTGAAAGAAGCGGCGAGGGCACCGAGCGGGAACGAAAGCCGAGCAGACCTCGCCGTTACAGGCGATGCGACTTAAAGCTGTTCGTTGGAGTAAAACAGCTGCAGCGTTAATTCAGACCGAGGTGTCCACGTTTGGGTCACAACAGCAAACATTAAACAGAACGAGCTGAAGGTCAGAAGACGACAGAGCGCCGGAGGAGCCGGACATCAGCTCAGCATCAACTCACCGGATCAAAGACCAGCATCCGGCAGAGGAGGTGCACGGCCTCGTGGGTCGCTCCGTCAGACAGCATGTAGAGCACCGACAGCGACGGCTGAGGACCAGAAACAGCACGAACAACAAGTCAGCACCGGAGACGCTGAGACGATCAACACAAAGAATGAATGCAGCAGAGTCACAGTCAACGTTTTTAAAACTTTAAGACTTCCTGGTTCAAGTGTTTGTGATCGTCTGCGGTACAAAAGTTTCAGACTTTTCAAAAACATGAATTGTGATTGTTTGTGCGAATGCGAGTCTGCAGCTGCAACGCAGCAGAACTTCAGGTCAGATCTGATCTTCCATCATCACTCTGTCCCACATTTCCCAGTAAACCCACCTCATTACCTGGCAGACATTTTGGATGTGTACCGTGTCTGTAAAGCGTTACACAACCACCACACGTTAGCGGGAGCTGCGGGGTGACCGAGTGGGCGGCTACTGTGAACACACGTGTGTAATAAAAGAAAGCAACGCGGCCTTCTTCCAGAGCAGAGAGCGGCGTGCTGCTGCTCAGCTCACGAGCACACCACGCAGTCACGTACCGGTTTGTGCGGCCCCCTCAGGATGTGGGCCCGGGCGCCCTCGCAGGCCGCTGCCAGGGCCGACAGAGGCGGCGTTCCCAGCAGGTCGGTGATCAGGTCCAGCTGCGACACAGAGACAGACCGCTTCACATCACAGAAGACCAGACAAAGGTTTGGATTTGTGGATCCTCAGAGCTGGAACAGCCGTGCCGCCATCTTTAATCCCACTTTCCGCGGCACGACTCAAACACGGATTCTACCTGAGCCGAGTCCACAGGTGAAACATTTTAACATGTTCATATAAACTGAAATCAAAGCTGAGAGGTGGATGTACATCAAAAGTTCAAAGGTCAAAGTTACGCATACATACCTGAACATCATCTTAGCCACACCTCTGAACTAACAGGAGGAGGAG
This sequence comes from Astatotilapia calliptera, assembly GCF_964374335.1. Taxonomy (NCBI): domain Eukaryota; kingdom Metazoa; phylum Chordata; class Actinopteri; order Cichliformes; family Cichlidae; genus Astatotilapia; species Astatotilapia calliptera. The sequence goes on from NC_137425.1 coordinate 1,679,531, forward strand.
CTAACCCTGTCACCTGACTGAACCTGTTATCAGCAGCTCTGCAGGTTTTTTTGTTTTTAAATGAATGTGTTGCCGGTTGCCGTGACGCCCGGCGTCTCACCTGCTGAATGGGACTCTGAGCCTGGAAGAGGATGCGTCGCCCCAGCAGCTCGGCGAAGATGCAGCCCACCGACCACACGTCGATGGCTGAGCTGTAGTGCCGGCAGCCCATCAGCACCTCCGGCGCCCTGTAGTACTGAGTCACCACCTCCTGCGTCATGTGACGTGACGGGTCGGGCTCCTCCACACGCGCCAGGCCGAAGTCACAAATCTGAGCAAAATGGAAAAAACGTCAACAGCTCTATCCGAGTCACTCGAGCAAGCAGCTGATTGGTTTCCTCGTGTTTTGGAAAGGCGGCAACTTTTGTCCCTCCCACAGCGCAGCGTCAGGCCCAAACGCAGCAAAGACGTTTCAACACCACGAAAATCTGAGTAACTTCCCAACGAGTGGTTTCCTCAGACTCATCGGCTCCTCCTGCTTGGTGTAGCTACAAACGCCGCTGTGAGAGCATCGCCGTCTCTGAGCCTGGTACAGGTCGGAAAAGTATCTGTTGTATGTGTTAATTATTGCCACAACGATCGTGTTTTAAATAAAGCGCGCCTCGTTTTTGCCCTTAAAAATCTCAGACAGACGCCCTCGTCCAGTCGCTAAACCCCGCCCCTTTTCCACTCCAGTTTCAGCTTTAACTGGTGATTTCATGAACGGGAGCCGTGCGTCTCTCTGCACCACGCCTGCCACAGACTGGGGATCTGTGACCCCCCCGCCCCCCGCTTAAACAGCTGTGATAGGCTCCACCCCCTGGATCATCAGAAAACCGTTCCAACGTTTTAGCCGCCAGCACTGACCGCGGTGGTTTTGCAGGTGTCGATTTTGCATCTCGACCGTAACGCAGAGCAGCACAAGTTACCATGGCAATGTACTTGGTAACAAGCGAACCGCCTTCATAACCCCGGTAACCAGGCCTCGCGGCCTCTGATACAGGCGAGTGCGGCGTTACCTTGAGCAGGCAGTTGCTGTTGACCAGCAGGTTTCCGGGTTTGATGTCTCTGTGCAGGATCCCAGCGGAGTGCAGGTACTTCAAACCTGGACAGGAAACAGAGAGGAGGTCAGAGTTTTAAGCCTTCACCTGCTGAACCTCGATTCTGCACCGTCTGTATCGATATGCGCCGAGGTCGTCACCTTCATGGAGGAAAGAGTTAAAGTCGTCCTCCTGGTGAGCGACGACAACGTTTAAATCAGCGGTCCCCGCCGTCCGGTTTATGCCCAACAACATTTTCACAGGCCGGCCTTTAAGGTGTCGCAGATAAATACAACAAAATCAAACCGGCACCAAAAGAAGATTTATTCATAACGCAGGAAAGACCCGGAGAAACCGAGTGAACGATAGAAACGAGCCTCAACTCTCGCGGACCGGGACTGGTCCGTGGTCCGGGGACCGCTGGTCTAAACCACCAGCATCACTGTGACGACTTCTTTCACTCTCCTCCGTTTCTGCTATTCTGCTTCCATCTCGAGACATCACACGTCACCGACCCGCCCGGCGAGGTGACGAAGACAACTAACTCCCAGAACTACAGCAGGAAACTCACTTCCTCCAGTGAAGTTTAAAATTTCATTACTAATCTGAGATTTAAAGGGAAAGATGGAGCCTGCAGTAGGACACGCTGCTCGCTGCAGCTTATGAGACCGTCACAGGAAAGTAAACAAAGCGAGGCAGCGAGACTGAACGACTGTTTAAATATAGGCCGAGACATTCGGAGGCGGATGATGATCGGCAGCTTTGCCTCTTCAGGAGAAAGATGGACGTGTGCGTTTGAAGCCGGCGGTGTATTTAAATCTCGTACTGAACGCGATCATGTCGCTCGGCCCGTGTGGCGGCGGGACGCGAAAGAGCCGGCTCACCTCGGAGGATCTGGTAGAGGAAGACCTTGATGTGGTCCGTGGTGAGCGGCTGAGGAGACACGATCACTTTGTGGAGGTCGCTCTGCATCAGCTCTGTTATCACGTAGCTGCGGGGCGGTGAGCAGTCAAGGAAAAAAAATAAAATGCACACGCTCACACACGGACCGACCTCCGCCTACACGAGCACGACGCATCGCCCAGCACCGGCCTCCGAGGCGGGGGAGCGCCGGGGCCGCTCAGTGAAAAGTGCCGATGTAACATTTTTTAGAAATGATGCACATTAAATATTCATCAGCAGCCTCGTGCTTCACATCTGCGAGGAGCTGGATTTAGACCGGACACCGGCGGCTAAATTAAGCGAGTTAAAGGAGGACGTGAGGGAGAACTAATGAGGAGAAACTGGGACAGAAGGACTGAAGGATACATCTCCTCGAAGCAGTCGATCTGCGGAGGCTGCAGAATGTCCAGAGCCGACAGAACCTGCACGGAGAGAGAAAAACGGCATCAGCTCAGCGTCCACATCCAAATAAGAGCCTCTTCAAAATAAAAGCGCCCGCAGGTCGTTACATTGTCGTGTTTGAAGAAGCACAGCATCCGCAGCTCTCTGAAGACCCTCTTGCAGGAGACCAGGTTCTGGAAGACGTTGGGCATCTTCTTCAAAGCCACCTTCCGGCCGTCCCGAGGATCGGTCACAGACCTGTGAGGAAACGAGGCGCACGCTTCCTGTCACAGCTAGAAGACAGTCTGACGACACAGTTTAGGGTCGCTCGGTCTGCAGACACACAACAGCTAACTGCTGCTCAAAGTGAATAAAGTTACAGTGAGTCACAGGTTCAGCGCAGCGACTCTAGTGCTCGACACAAAGCAGGCCTCAGGCCATGGCGGGTTAATCCTTTAAGTTTGGGCTGAAAACGCTGCATCTAAGAGACGAGACGGTGCTGCTGGAGGACAGGTGCAGTTACCCAAGTGTGGGGCTCACGTCACACACCTACATCAGCCTCACTGTGAAGCAGAGGCCACGTTCATATGGATGCAACTGCAAATGAGCCGTGTATTCCTCATATGCTGATGCCAAACCACATACAGGGACGTGCACGCCCACGGTACCAGAAGATCAGGGCCAAACATTTTTACTATGACTGTTTAACCAACACGACTCATGAACGTACACAGGAAGCAGAATTAAAGCTTCACAGTAAATGTGCTGGCCCCTCTTTGGGCTGCAGCGTCTCTGGTGGACGGCGCTAATCTAAAGACGAGGGAAACAAGCTGCTCGTCTGCACACGGCTTCACCTGGAAAACAGACATTTATAAAAAAAAACACTCAGTGAGGGGGAGCTCTGATTGGTCAGTTACATTAAAATGAATCCCTGTATGAGGTCTTTAAACCTCCGATGTGATTATTAAAGTAAACTGAACAGAGTGTGGAAGACAAGACGAAGAGCAGCATCAGCTCCTTTGACCTTTGAATAAATCTTGTTTCACTGAGCCTGATTTAGCAGCCTGTCACAGACCCCCCCCCCCAGCAGCAGTGAAGATGATGCTGTTGTAGTTTGCGGTGGAGCCTCAGGCGGCCGTGGTTTGGTCTACAGTAATGATGTGCAGTTCTCACAGACAGTTTTACTCTCCAAACTCCAGCTCCTATACCAGCTGGGAAGCAACCGTGACGTTTACCTGTCGTGAATCCAGCCCGGCTTACATAACAGCAAACACACATTTTCTAACATGTTCTACACGACCTGTTGACTTATCGGCCCACTGACAACCAATCACACGGGTTCAGGCTTTATCCAAAACACACAACCCTGAGGACAGCTTGGCCAGGTTACAGCTGGGGGGCAAGGCCTCAGGCTGCAGCTGTGCAGAGCATCAAAGGTCTAAAACCACTCAAACCAGCTTAACCAGAAATGATCAGAGGCTGGTGATGAACCCAGATGGCGATGAGGTGATGCCATCTTGTGTGGTGACAGTTTGAGCGCATGTAAACAAAGATGGAGCTGAGTTTCAAGTCTGCACAAACAAGATGGAAGTCGGAGCAGAGGGAGCTTTCTGACAGCAGGGATGTGAAGCATGATTACGATCACAGCGTTTTCTTACCAAACAACTCCAAATGCGCCATAACCGATGGGTCGGTCTGGCTCCATCTCTGCGGGGCTCGGCACCTCGCTGGCTGGGTTGCTGTAGGGCTGAGGCACCGCCGCGCCGCCGCCGGTGCTTCCTCCGAGGGCTGTGGGGTGACGAGGGGTCCCTGCCGGGGCGGTGGGTCCGGTGAGGCACGGTGTGGCGCTGAGGCCCGTGGAGGGGGCTCCGCAGGAGGAGCTCACGCAGAAATACTTGTGGCCCAGCTCAGAGCCCGGAAATAGGTCTCCACACACGGTCTGCCGGCCTGCGCCGTGAAATGCCATCCTCCTCCCGGAGCACCACCCGGACACGGTCGCGTTATCTGCCGCTGCCTGCTGCTGCTAGGCTCGGAGGACCCGCAGCTCCCCGCTAAGCATGCCCAGCCTGTGAAGGAGGCAGACACACGTCAACGCGCTGTGGCTTGAAACACATAAACACGTTCACAGGCCGAAGTGTGCTAGTTAAATCCAGGCTAAATCCAGGCCCGCGGCGGAACGGACCTCCGACACAGCCGAGCCGAGCCACCTTTGTTTGTATCAGGCTGCGCTCACCTGGTTAGTGGAGCAGCTAGCATCCCCCGGCTAACTAACGAGTCAGCGTCCAAAAACAGAAATATAAAATAATCCACCCGCTGCTCCATCACCCAGCTCGGCTGCACAGAGACCACAGCACCCACTCAAGCACACGCATCGATATTCACTCTTATTTTTCTTCTAAAACCAATAAAACAAAAACGCGTCCGCAGCTAACCAGCTGTTCTGGCTAACCAGTTAACCCCCCCGATGACCCACATAACCATCACCGGCCGGACGAGCTGACCTAGATCGACTAAGAAAGCGAGCTTTCCCCCGCGAGGTCCAAAAATGAGCCTACAAACCTGACTCGGTTAAGCAGCCGATAGCATGACACGGAAACGGGCTTAAAGAAGGCGAGAAAAGCCGAGTTAAATCCTCGAGCTAGCCGGGATGGTTAGCCAGCGGAGCCGCTAGCTGCAGCTAGCTGCGGGCTGCTCACTAGCTGGCCGCGACGCCGTCACAGGCGGAGAAGAAGCGTCCATATAGGCGGTTTCTCCTCTTTTCCGGGTGGAGGTTCATCCAACGGCAGGTTCCGAGCGGGGCTTCGACCCAGCAGGGCTTCGGCTCCGGACTACAGCGACAGCTTAGCCCGGCTAGCCTGTAGGAGGAGCAGGTGAAGCCGGATGGGGAGGGTGGATGATATTTTTTTTCCCCCACTCTGCTGTAAACACTGGGTGACAAATTAAAGGAAAAGAAAACCCAGAATAAACGAGGATAAATGCAGGTGCTTCCTGACACAGGTGCGCCACATGGTAACAGCCAATCAGCATCCAGCCCTGTTCTGCACAGGTGTGAACACAGCAGGCAGGTTCAGCGGATTCTGGAGGCGTTTAAAATGGATCAACAGGGCTGATTGTTGGCGACCATTATTGGTGCAAATTCTGGTATCGGTAGGACCCCACGTAAACACACGGCCGCTATCCCCGATAACAATGCCGATACTTTCATCCAGGTAATGTAGGGGAGAGGTGAATCATCATCATGTTTGCAAATTCTGAACACACTTTAATGAGCACTACATCACTGTTTTTACTTTCCATAATAATTAGATAACACAACAAGATATTTCAGAATATTTCATTTTAAAACTTTGTTGGAGTCCTACGATGTAAATGTGCGTCTCTAAAGAACTCAGAGTCACCATCTGCTGTCTGTAAAACAAAAGACATCAATACAAATTCTATATTTATATATACATTTTATAAAATGATCTTTTTCCCAATTATTGGAGTAGTAGTATTTTTAATGTATTTTTCCATGACAAAAAATTATTTAACTACGCACTGAAACAATGTATCGATCTGACCGTTTATACGCAGCCAGTATTTGGATTATTATATAACACTCTTGATAATCGGTCATCATTGGGTTATATGGAGGACTCAAACTGCCACAGTTTAACATAAATAACTCAAATACGTCAAAGTATATTTAAATTAATTGAAGTAGTATTTTATAAAATGTGGCAAAAATGTATTTTAACCTGAATTAACAAATACAAAATATAGAAGTTTACAGGCAAAATAAACCCCATAAAATAAAATACTTATCATCTGATTTATACTTTTTAAATATTGATTTGATATAAATTTAACCCTGATTCATTCTTTTTTATATGGACTTTGTTTTGAAGCCTTTCCTTACACAGAGCCCAGTATTACAGGAACTACTCTGACTGTTTTAATATGGAGGACTAACAAATACTTATATATTAAAAAAAAAAAAAAAGTACTTTCTATTAAAGGCAAACACGGGGGACGCAGCAGACAAATGGATTCATATTTAAGGAAGAAAAGTCCTGAGCATAAGTTAGCGCTATCTCACCTCAGTCTGAGGCTCAGACTGAATAGAAACATTACGAGCTGCTAAATCGGAGCTAACGGGCCCGTTAGCTTTTCTGAGCCGGTTCACCGACACCTTTAACTTGTTTCAGTGCTTCAGATGAAACATCCACATTCAGCACCCACTCAGACACTGTGAAGATGACCTGAACTCGAGTCCACACGTGCGTTTTACTGCCTTTTAATACAGTAACAGTAACGAGGCGCTATGCACTATGCATCAAGTACAATCAATATGCACAGCCACAGAAAATGTGTCACCAAGGTAGCTACAAATTACATGGCAAGTTCAAGAGTTACAAATCAGCATCCAGAGTAAGAACGAAGATCATACGAAGCAGAGAAGTTATGCACATTCAGTGTTCAGGGGGAATATCCACAAACAACTATTGGTCTGCCATTATCTGCTTTATAAAAGTGTGTATGTACAGCGTGGGCCGTCAGAAACACCCGCTCCCCACTCAAAGGCAAACCGGACACCGCTTGGCAATAAATTAGAAGAGAAAATGAGATAAATGGTGTTACTGAGGTCTCTGGGCCAGTTTCCTGGTGTTAAACACGGATATCATGGATCAGAAATGGTGTAAAAATGGCGACGGCGGCTTTACAAAAATCAAGAGCGGCTGAAAATGAAAACAATGAAGTGATGATAACAGCTAAGCGCCAAGCCAGGAGAATAAAAACACACATTAGTTAATAACTGATGGGTCCTCTGTTGTGCAGGACTCCAGAGTCGGTAGTGTGAACGCAGAGAGCGCCTCCCAGTGCTGGAGGCCGGTCAGCTGACAGAGGTGGGCGTCGCGGGAACAAACCGAGGTCGCCGTCCTCACAGAGCCACGGAGAAGTCGTGGCACTCTCCATCCAGATGTGGCAGGAAACAACCTGAGACAGAAAATTCAAAGCTCACCTCATTTCATAAAAAAAGGTGCAGCAGAGTCCAGGACTACAAACATGGCGCCATTAATGAGCAGAATGGATCCACACACCTGCTCCGGTGGCTCCTCCTACGTGTCCTTGCTTCCTTTTGCCTCGACTCCTGCGACTCCCCCCTCGACTCCACCCCACCTCCGCCCCTGATCCCCTTCCCTGCAGTCCCACCCCAGCTCTCCCCTGCCCCCACTCGCCCCCCAGCGTGCTAGCTGTGGGGCTGCGGGGCGATACCGGAGCAGTCAGTGACCAGCAGTCCCACTGTGCTAGCACTGGACACCGTGACCGCCACGCTGGTGGTGCCCACGGGCCCCGTGCTCGTCTGGTCGGGGGTGGGGTCGCCCTGGTTGGCGTGGGTGCCCATGTGACCCTGGAGCTGCGTGGCCGTCTTGCACTGTACCCCGCACAGCTGGCAGAGCAGCACGCCGCCGGCCCCGGTCCCGCCGAAAGCCCCCCGCGCCCCGCCGCTCTCCTTCCACTCCTGGCCGTGGTGCTTCTGGGCGTGGACGCGCAGGTAGGTGAGGGTGGTGAAGCCTGCGGGACAAGAGCACACAGACACGTGAAGGCGGGGTGATGGCGGACTGTCGGTGGTGCTTTCTCGTGACGCAGCCGTGTCTTACTGCGGTTGCAGAGGTGGCAGGCGTGGTGCTGTGATTGGTTGTGGACCCGCATGTGGTCGGTGATGTAAGCGGCCGACAGCAGCTTCCCGCAGATGTGACACGGCACCTTCTCCTCGTGGCGAATCAGGTGAGCACGGAGGCGATCCCGTGTGGCAAACGCTGACGTGCACGTCTGCAGAAAACAGGAAGGCGTGGATGAAACGAGTGAAATTTTCAAAATAAGACGTAGTTGCTTATCAAAACACTTAAGAGGACGAAATGTTCTAAATGTAAAATTTGATGCTTTTTATTGAAATTTTGATGTTGTGGTTTTCTGAATGCAGGACTGGCGGTGCTGGTTTACAAACAGGAAACAGGTGTTACCGTGCACTTGAACGGCCTCTCTGTGGAGTGCACCTGTCGCACGTGACTGTTGAGGTGGTCCGGTCTGAAAATGCAAACAAGAATGAGATTCATGTTTTTTACTAACTGTTTAAATTGTATTAAGGTTTAAAGCATTATTAGGGGCGGGGCCTCTTTGACTGACAGGCGGCTGTAGCTGCTAACTGTGTGCTAGGCTTCACCTGAACTGGACCGTGTTTGTGCCAATGGAGCTTTTTTAATGACATCATCTGACCAATCATATGGCCGCTCTCTGAGCTCCAGCTTAGGTGAGATTCTGGGATTACGATTGGATGTTACTAATCGGCAGGTGTCTGTGTGCTGGCTACAAACAACCAACATGACGGCAACTATAAAGCTAAAATCCAGAGTAAAGAAACTGACGGATGACATCATGGTGGTTGCAGCCATCTTTTATTTACAGTGTGTGTTTGCTACAGGAAGTCTGGCTGTATAAAGTCTGGTTATGAAATGGTTCTAACTTATGAGCTGTGGTGTGTGGGGACACTGCTTCAGTTCACTTGGACGAGCTGAGTGAACAGCTTCCTGATGACTTCACAGGTTCAGGCACTAAAGTCGTGAAGCAGCATAAACTGTATATAGAAGAGGGACGAGGCAGCTGTGAGCAAATCAAGTCGAGCTGTTCCCATTTTCTCTTTCGGATGTTAGGACTGAAACGGGGGGACTCAAACAACTCGTCTTTGTTTTCCTGTTCTCATCAGTTTGTGTTCAATGAGACTTGAAATCAGAGGCTAAGATCAGAAGCTCATCAGGACATAGAGTCCTAAATAACCACAAAACAGTCACATCTACATCTTTCATGGTGTTGCAACTGCTAAATGTGAGCGGTTACATAAACGAGCTCTCTGTGAGGAGTTAACGCTGCCCGAGGAGCGGATGGCGCTCGTACCGAGAAAAGGCCTTGGCGCAGTGCGGGCAGATGTACGGCTTCTCCACGCCGCCCTGGTGCGAGCGCACATGGTAGCTCATCCTGTCTTTCCTCTTGAAGCGCTGCTGGCAGATGGGGCAGGAGTACGGCTTCTCGTCCGAGTGGGACAGCCGGTGGCGGTTGAGGTGGTAGACGTCCCTGAAGGCCTTTCCACAGGCCTCGCAGGCGTGGTTCTTCCTCACCTGATTGGTGCTGGGAATGGGATTAGGATTGGGATTCTGCGGGAAGAGGCAGAGAAGTTCAGTCGTAAATACACTCTGAAGTCTTTTCCTGCTGTCAGAGGGCCTCTCTCTGCTCCCGGCATCAACACTAGCTGATTATGATGCTCGTCTGAGGTTTTCTGATGTTTTGATCCACAAAGATTTAATTCAAATTGTGTGTTTATAACCGTGAATGTCAGCGGCCATGTTTCTGGACACTTCCTGCAGCTGCCGCTGGCATCAAAAGGCCCTGAATGGTCCTTTAATCTTGGCCTTACTCTCTGGCTCTCTTCCCGGTGAACCCACCTGCTCCATGGACCCAACGACAACAACGGCTGCCTGGATGGGCTGAGGCGGCGCAGCCATGGTTACTGTTGCCGGGGCGATGGACACAGACACCGGCTGGCCCTCCTGGTTGACGTGCTGGCCGGGCTGGGGGAGGGTCTCTTGGCCGGGAGCCGCGGGAGGGGGAGGAGGCTGCTGCGGGGGCAGGGCGAGGTGGAGGAGGGAGAGCGGGACCGTCTGCTTCTCCACCCGGCCGGCCTTCGCTCCGTCCTCCTTCTCCCGGGCCGCCCGATCCTTCATCTTGATGCCCGTGTGCACCGACTGGTGCCGCCGCAGGTTGTAGCTGTTCTTGAACTCCTTGTTGCAGGTGGCGCAGATGTGGGCGGGCCGGCTCGGCTTGGTGAGCGGTTTGACTGGCGGACATTAAAGTCACATTTTAGTCACAGTCAGTGCACTCTGAGTTTAACATTTGTCTGAAGAAACGTCGGTAATTTACTGACTTCAAACTAATCCTGTAACACTGGTTTGTAAACTGTTAGAGGACAAACTGAGCTCTAACACAACAAACACAGACAAAAAAAAGATAAATTCCTCAAGTGTTTATTTCTTTGTTGATTTACAATCTACGGAAAACTGAGCCGTACTCATGTATGGGGGACAAAAAGTGTCAACACAAATAACTGGCACCATTTTTAACCATTATGTGAAATATTGTGCCATAATACAGGGAAACCCTGCTGCTTAGCAACAAATCAAACCAATCAACTGCTAAAAAACACAATGTTGTGCAGAGTGTATGGAGGACTTTTCTGGAGAAATGTAAATAATTTTGATGAATTCTGCAGATCTGAGTAAAATCATTCAACATTTTTGGGCTTGAATAATGTGACCAAAGGTGTCACTTTTTTAATATTGTTAAATATACTGTATATTTAACAATTTAACAACTTTGTACTGCACGTAACATTTGCAGCTGTAATCTTCAGTCATAACAATAATAATTATTATAATCATTTTTCTGTTACCACAATAAAAAGAAAACTGTTCCTGTTTCTGGAAGAGAAAACACGTCAAACCTGATAAATATGAAAATGAAAAACATGCGAGTTTTAATGAATGTATTTATTTTGCAGCTCTAACCTCAAAAATGTTCTTTCTTGTGTTTCTGTAAACAGGCTGATTAGTGAAACTTTTGGGTGTTTGGTTTCCCCTCACAGCTCAAACGTCTCCTGTACATCCAGTAAAAACTGTCTACACAGAAGAGCCCAGCGTGCTGCTAAAGTCACTGATACTCTGAAGTAAATCAGAGGACATAAACCAAAAACATGAAGCCTGTTTTCTGCTCGTGAACTCTGACTCTGTGATAAGCGTGCAGAAAAATAAAATCTCCCACTGATAACCAAACTGCTGACGCTGCAATAAAAGCCCAGAGTTCAGAAGATAACCTTTAAAAACGTCAATATCGGCCTGTTTGAACAACTTCAAAACACGTCAGTGACGAGGTTTAAACCCCGCCCCATCCTCACCTGGCAGCGGCTCCTCGCTCAGGGCGGCCGTGTCGACGGTGGACGGCGGTGTCACGATGTGCTCGCCCGGAGGACTCTGAGCCGAGCCGGTCAGCTCCGGCAGCAGCTCCGACTGTAGCGGCGTCTCGGGCTGACTCTGAGTCGGAGGCGTCTGCCGGAGGTCAGTGAGAAACATCTGAATCAACACACAGCCATTTACACCTGGAACATCCAGGCTCAATGGAAGCTTATTTACTGTAACAGTGTACACAGGGCAGGTGAGGGCGTGGCCCTATGGAGGACCAAAAGTGTCTACAAAGTAAACCAACATCTATAAATGACTGAATGTGTCATTAAATGCATCAAAAAGGACATTAATGATTAAAGTTTTGATGACAATGACGACAGGTGTAACATCAGGCGTAAGAGGGCGAGCTGAATGCAGAGGGAGAAGGTCCTGGCCCGAAACAACATAACATTTTCTGAATGATCTCCAGGCTGACAGCTCTGTGGAGGACTTCATCGGTGAGACGTGCAGAGTGCAGGAGAGCGCTCGGCTCTCAGTAAACCACGGCACATCTGGAAACACCAGCTCCGTCTGGAGCAATGCAAAGCTCTGTGACCCGTCTAAGCTTTGAAGGATGACGATAAGATCCCCGAGGTTCTGTGATGGGTTACAATAACCTGACGTCATGCAGGAGTCTGACAGCCCAAATTTCTTTTGCTTACAAAAAGAGCTCAGTATCGGTCAGCCCTGTGCAGCGCCCTCTTCAGGTCACCCCACAGATTTCATCTTCAGCTTTCTAGCAGACGCCCGGTAGCACGATGGTGCCACCACCGTGCTTTGCCATGGCCGTGCATTCGTTCAGTGATGCACGGTGTTGTTTCTGTTTCTGCAGCTTTCACAAATACGGCCAAAAAGTTCAACCTTGGCCTCATCAGACCACAACGACACATTTGCCCACATTTTTTAACAGTGCACTGAAAAGTTTCTCTCCGTAAGAGAAACAGCTCAGAGCTCAGATGTGGGAACATCCGGCCTCTCAGAACGGCTTTCTTCTCGTCTTTTTGTTTTAGCACTGCCTGGCTAATTAGAAACCAGCCTTCAGAGGTTATAGGTCACAATCAAAGTGCAAAAAATATTTCGCTTGGCCTAATTTGTTTTTACTTCACACAAACCTGCCACAGCAGAGCTGCAGAACCAGTTTATGCTTCATGGGTCTTATGGAAGCATGAGAAGAAGATGATAGTCTGTCATGTGCTTCGATACTTTGGCCAAAAGTAAAACACTTTTACTTACACTGTTGTTCAACATGAAGTTCGATTACAAACTAAAGCGGGTCGAGGAGTGTTTCTAAAGGGGTGTTTCTAAAGTATTTATTTGCCCCCTAAAGGGTTCATGCAGAGTGGCTGTAGCTCAGGAGGTAGAGCAGGAAGGTTGGTGGCTGGTCCTCCTAGTCTGCACCCCAAGTTGCTCTCCGGTGTATGGATGTGTGTGACTGTCAGTAGGCGCTTGTGTGAATGGGTAAAGCGCTCTGAGTGCTCCAGGACAGCAGAAGAGTGATATATAAGAATCAGTGAGGACAAACACAAATCCTTCTCTCACTTTCAGGGGACTGACAGGTTAAATAAGGAGGCAGTGCCCCGGGTGAGAGGTCAGCAGGATCAAAGTGGAGACAAGGGGATCCACACCAACAACTCCCCCCTGACCCCTCCGTGACCTCCCCACCTGCAGCAAAGCCCAACGGCCCCCACCCGCCCTCAAAAAGCCCAAACCACGCAGCAGCCACGGGAATTTAGCACTCACCTGAAAGAGGAAATTACTCCAGGAGGTGTCCATCCTGAAGGAGACCCAGCTGGGGACCGAAGAGGAGGAGGAGGAGGAGGTGGAGGAGGGGGAGGTAGAAAAGCTCCGGGAGCTGCTGTGAAAACAAAACGCGAGGCCTGTATGGCAGCTCCCCTCCACCGACAGGGGAAATGAGTCCCAAAGCCCTGACACTTCTTAGAGAAGAAGCCTCCGAGAGGCAGGAGTTAATATGGCAGCTAAACAGTCACTGAGCAGATGCTTCTGTAAATGCGACAGAATGGTTGGTCTCATGCGTACTTGCTTTAATGGTGCGGTTTAATTTAATTTGCTTATGTCGACTGGAATAAAAATCTGCATGCAAAGTATTTTAATGGCGAAGCCGAGCAGTCGAGACGTGCTAATCATAGCAGCGGCTGTTCGGGACTCGTTTATAGCTCCGACAAGGCCGCAGCGTCGGCTTCCGAGCCTCGGAGTTGCGTAGGGCTCGTCCCCCGGCTAGAGCGCTCCCGGTCGGCCGCGGTCCGTGGCTCCGCCTCGGTGTCTGAATCGACAGGATGACATCTTTCTGTTTTTTTCAAACCCGCTCCCTCGCGCTCCCTCTCGCCCTCCCTCCCTTCGCTCTTTCTTCCTTTTCTTTTTTTATCTCTTCTTCACCCCCTCTGTCCCTCTCTGCTTTAAAGGGAAAGTATTTGGCGTGTGCACCCTCCTCGCGGACCCCGTCTCGGCTCGTCTCGTGCCGCGCCGTCCCTCTCGCCCCCGCCACTTCTCGGTAGGCCGACAGATAATCAAATCCGACATTTATGGGATCAGCTCGGCCGTTAACTCCGCCACTTCGCTTAAAGGAACCCGAAAACTGGCGCTGCGCTGCGGGGAAGAGGTGGCAGGCGGTGATCCGAGCCGCGTTCGCGCCAAACTCTCCGGTAAAATGGTGTCGGGTTCGGCTAAAATGAGCCTTTATCCCCGAGCATCTTAAAGGTAACGATGCGCGCAAGTGCAACAGCTGGATGTAACCTCAAAACACATGACGTCCGTCCGTGAACGGGCCACACCGCGCGGCCCGCCAGACTCCATTCAAACGACTCTAAATTCCCGTCTCCGGCGGACTTACTGCACGATTGAGTGCTGACAGTAACACAGCCACGACACGAAGGACATCCCCACGAATCCGCTCGACCTTAAATGAGCACAGCTGGATTTTATTATTTTTTTGTTCAGCCATTGTAGTGCAGTTATCCTCAGCTCCTGTAACGCTAAATGCCATTTCCTGCTTTCTTCACACTTATTAAACTAATTTTATTCTTTTATTTTGATTTACTTCATTCATTGAGGTATTTTATTTACTTTTTAAAATTTTTTTTTACCTTGTTTATAAAATTGTCACTTCCATTTTATTTAGTTATACTTGTGCTGACTGAACTTTTATTTGTTCATTTTGTCGTTGGCTGGTGTAACAGGAATTTCCCGCTGTTGTAATAAATAACGTTGATGTGATTTTCTCTCAAAGTGAGGAACGTGTCAGCACTAATATTCAGATGAAAACAGCTGTTTTATTTTTAATGTCAGACTGAATGGAAGGTGAAGGCGGGCCCTCGGGTCTCCAGGCTGAAATACAGAAAAACAATCGCAGGCAGCTGCACTTCTGCAGACGTTTTAAAGAGAAGCCCAGCTGTCCCGTGGCCCTGCAGGTCCAGGTGGAGTGACCAGGTGCCCCTCTTTAAGTGGCTGCTCAGCAGTTTTATTACCCGTCCACCTGCAGGGACACTCCCACATTTTGACCGTTTCTGGAATATAAAAGAAAAACGATGATCTGTGGACGAATCACAGCTTAAGTCAACGTTCAGCTTCTGTTCAGGACTTTTAAGAAACTGGTTTTATATAAATTACAGTGGTTATATGATCAAGCTGCAGGCTGGTTACTTCCCTCAGCTCTCTTCGGCCCACACCGGGTCTGTGTTTGTGTCTCACCATGAATCCAGATGTGTTCAGGCATCCATAACTGTGCATCAGCGCTGTCATTCAGAGCTGACGTGCAGATGTTCTCGCGATCACGTCCCCACAGCGTCAGTATGAACATGCAGTATTATGACAGCATGAATTCATGTTAAAATAAACCCAGTCTGCTCATTTCATGCTCGGCTCCTTTATTTCACACTTTTAGATTCTTGAGCTGTTCCCCGTTTAAGTCGTTCAGGTTGTGTTAAACTCTTTGGCTTCAGTAGAACAAGAATTTACCAAAAAATAAAGATCTGATGTGATATGGAACAGGAAGAAATAACTGAAGGTCAAAGTGCAGAGCTCTGTACTCGTCTTCAACGCTGAAAAGCAGAACCAATCAAACCGACAGCTCGTGGAGTCCAAACTGACTCGAAGGAGAAAAGTTTAAATACAAATCTGAATTTTTTTATTGAACACAACGTTTTTCTTTTGCAACTTTTTATTTTATTTTTTACAGTAAATTCAAACCAAGCAAACAAAACCAGCATCAAATATTTAAATTACAACATTATTTCCTTTTAAATAGAACATCAAACTTTGCTTTCAGGTCGATATATATATTTCATATTAATACATTCTAGCAAATACAGTATGCGGATTTCAGCACGCTCTCTGATTGGCTCCGTCAAAGCGACACACACAGGTAACACTTGGTGCTCCTCAGGTGAGGTAAACGTACAGTTTCTGACAGAGGAGACGCTTCCTCTCCTAGCACTAAAATAAAACGAGCCCAGCTACTGCTCAGCCTCCGTCTAATCAGCCAAGCATCAGCAGGAGCAGGAACAGAACGAAAGGTGAGAGGAATATTTAAGCTTTTGGTCGTGTCATCATTTCAGGGACGGTTTCGTCTTCACAAATAAAAAACATCTAAATAAGGAATAAAAAGTGGATTTTCAGAGAGTGGAATAAGCATTAGAATTTAGATTTTACCATTAACGTGTCGGTAACCAGCCTGACGGTCACGGTGGAGGCGACTTCGGACGGTTAACGGGCGCTACACATCGTCAGCTGCTCCTCATTCATTTAAACACACCTGGAGTTTTTCCTCCGAATAAAAAAGTCGGTGTCCAGGAAAGCGCCTCAGGCCTTCTGACAGACACCACTGAGTCATGACATCATCTACACGCACACCTGCACAGGTGCGTCCAGTCAGACCGAACGGCCCGCCTCCTCTCAGCTTCAGACTGAGCCTCCCATCAATCATCTGTCAATTAATCACAATCACTGAGCCGACGACCTCGACCTAACAACAGGCAGAAGTCTGTCCTCACAATCCTGCTGCTACACACCTGGAAATGACGCATAATTACAACAATAATAATAATACTAAAAATAACAGCAATAATAGTAATTACAATAATCTGTATTTGATCTGTATTTTCATTTTTTCATGTTGTTAATAGTTTGGTCAGTAAAATGGGAAAATAATAATAATAATAATAATAATAATAATAATAATAATAATAATAATAATGATGATGATAATAACGATGATGATAATAACAACAACAACAACAACAATTTGGAACATTGATATTCAGATACGGAGGACTAAGAATGCCCTCCCCTCCCAAAAAAAAGGTTGAGTTTTTGTTTACTTTTGTAATAATTATTTATTTGCTTCTTTATTTACATATTTGTCCTTTCAGATCGCGCCTCATTTATTTTGGCCGGACTTTAGTCACTCCTCTTATTTCTGTATTTACTTTTCTTTCTAGATTTAAATATTGATGGATGTATAAACACATTAGCAGATAGCAGCAACATTATTTTTCCTGCCTACAGTCATTATTAACATTACTTCTTATTCTTTTAGTGATTTTTAAATTCCTTTTTGACTTTTGGTCCTCCGTATTTGTCTGTTCAAACTTAAATATTTAATTTAAAAATTTGTTGTTGTTTTTTTAAAGCGTTCAGATGTTTTTTTAATTATTGCTATGATGTAAAACTGAGAAAGTGTGGCAGTGAGAATGAGCAACATTTGATTAGGTGTACTCGATAAATCTGATACGAATCGTCGGCTCGTTTCAGCTTTAACGGAAAAATAAAGAACACCTGCGTTAGCTCTCGCTGTCATCACCGACGGACACGCCTCTCACGTTAGCGTAATAAAACAGGAGAGCGGTAACCGGGGACCTGTCCGTTTATCATACATGTAACCGTGCGTGTCGTCCTTTAAGTTTGCATTATGAGCTTATGTTGTGATTTAAAGGCTGCGCCGTGGATTCGGAATATTTTTCTCCATATTTGGTCAGAATCCGTGTCGGTCTGACAAACTTTCCCTTTAAGAAAACAAGAATAAGTGAAAGCGCGACGGATCTGCTGATGCTGTTGCAGCTCTCGCCGCCTCCCCGTGACCTCTTACTTCATCTTCAAGGCCTTCTCCCGCTCGGCGGCATCAATGGCGGCCATGTTCTTGGAGGCGGTGATGAGGTGCAGGACGCTGATGCCGGACTTGAGCAGGCAGATGATCCCGCAGAGCCCCTGCAGCCAGTAGAGCCAGCCTGTGGAGAAATGCAGCGACTCAAGTTTAACATCAGACTCAGAGGAACGATGAGTTTCCTGTTCAGCACCTGAACACGTTAACATTCCCAGCTCTGGATTTTAACAGCAGGACTCTGCTAAAGAAGCTCAGCATGACTCACAGCTTTAATTAACCAAAAACGAGAACTCGACTAACACTCGCGGAGAACAACCACCATGACATTTATCAACACTTTCATCAACAAATAAAAAATAAGATGAAAATGTTCTGGAAAGATGAGATCCAATCAGAACTAATAAAGGTGTGCAGAAAGGTGGGATGAGTTTGGACGTGAGCCAATCAGAAGCTAGCTCCCACGATCTCTGCTGAACACACAACAAAACAAGGACACTCGCGAGGAAGAGACGAGCAGACGTACGAACACGTTCACACTCGATGTCAAAGAAAATAAACCGAAACTCTGACCAGCAAAAACAAACTTTACACTTTAACTGAATCCACATTAGATTTTAGTCGACAAGAATCTTAATCGACTAAAACAACTTTGATCTGTAAACACTGATGTCCAAACTCAGTCTCACCTGTGAAAGTGAGGAAGACGAGGATAATAAGCTCTTACCTGCCGGCTCCTCGATGTGATAGAGAAGGTAGAGCAAGCAGAAGAAGAGCTCGTTCCCGGCGCACATCACAAACAGGACTGGCTGCAGGACACACACACACACACACAAACGTTCACTGACTGTTCCTTTAAAATTCACACGGACACGTTTATCATACGACACACAGACCTTGGAGGTGTAGTAGAGGCGTAGGATGGCGTTCCCAGAGAGGTCGATGGTTTTATGGCTCGCTGATCCCTTTACAGTCGAGCTGAGGAAGACAGATAAGAAAACACGATCAGCCGCAGCACAACACCTCGTCCTTACCAGTGTTGGGTAAGTTACTTTAAAATAGTAACTTAGTTACATTACTAGTTACTTCTCTCAAAAGTAACTCAGTTACTTCAAGTTACTCGTTACTTTCAAAGTAACTAGTTACTAGGGAAAGTAACTTTGGTTTTACTCAGAATTCTCTTGTTAATGTGTTGCTTCCATAACTTTGCAGTCTTCTAGCTTGCTTACTTGCCACAGTGCACTGTGCCACCTACCAACAGAAAGGAAAAGATAATGTGCATATTTCCACGAGAGAAACCCCACGCCTGGACCGTCATTGACTGCTGCCATGATTCTAGCCTACGTCACAGTGTCATCTGCGCCTTTTACATCCAACACAAAAACTGCAGTCGTGGTGCTTCGATTGTACTCAGAACTCGGAAATTCTGCCTTCTGAATAGGAAGATGTAGGTAACAGCAGACTGCAGATGAGCTGCATACATGGCTGGACTGGGACAGAAAATTGTCCCGGGCATTTTGACTAGAGACCGGCCGCCATTATAGGAAAAATCATAAAGCCTTTGAATGAAAATAAACACTGACTGTTGTGACAGTGATGTTCACTGTTCTGATGGTATATATGTATCAATCTATCAATCGTTTGTTGTAAGATTCAGATAATTATTTTTTAAAAGTGAGACATTTTAAATGAGAATAAGAAAGAAAAGTATTTCTTTGTGCCCCCCTCTCCCTGTTAATGCCCTACCTGCCCCCCTGGCAACACTTTGCTAGACCCGCCCCTGCACAGTTACCAGCTGTCAGCTACTTAGAAAAGGATCCTGGTGTTATTTGTCTCTCAGAAACAGTTCATAACTTCAACTCATTCGTGTCACCTAAAAGGTAAACCTGTTTCTCCATCACAGCTCTGATGATTCAGTAAGGACATCTCCTGGTTTCATCTTCATGTTTCCCTCTCACCAGATAACCAAACCATCATGACCAGCAGCTTTACAGCTGTGGCTCCAGCAAACATCAGCTGATACTAGAAATTAATATTAAATAAATTCTAACAACAGCTGATCAAGCTTAAACGTGCTGCTGTTGTTTAGCTCGACATCCGCTGGTTTCCTCTTTCTGAGCAAAGTGAGCGATAAACAAACAAGAGAGAAAAGACGATCAGCTGATCACTGATCAGTTTCATGATTGAAGTAGAAACGGGAGAGGGAGGGGGGAGAATGAGAGAAGAGGCAGCTGTGCAGCAAAGACACAGAATAACTCCAGCTTTGTGTCTTTTTCATTGTAGCTGAATTACGGGACAAACTGTTCCTTTTCACCTCAATAAGAAACGCGTAATATTTTCTCTGAATACCAGACGGGACGGTTGGCAACTCTAATAACTTATGAACAAAATAAAGTTCAACTTCATTAACTTCATAGCACCACCCAGCTGTATAGAAACTCCGTCATGCTAGCTAGCACGCAGTACGGAAAAAGTCAGAATAACGAAAATAAACTCCACCTAAACTTGGTTCATATCTGACCCAGAGAGACTGCAGGTCATAACTTCTTACCTGAAGTTCAGTTCACACTTGGACCGGCGGCCGCCTCGGGTCTCTTTTCCTTCTGCCTCCCTTTTCCTTCATCCACCTGTTGGCCTCCACCACTTGCTAATGTTACTGAATCTGTGGAAGCTCCGCAATAGCCACCACACGAAGTAACGAGTAACGAGCCTATCTAAATCCCAGTAACGAGTAACGCGTTCCTGATTTTGGCATAATAACTAGTTACCGTGCTCGTTACCACAATAATAACGTAGTTACTGTAACGCGTTACTTAATAACGCGTTAGTCCCAACACTGGTCCTTACACCTGTCATGGCTCTAAAACAGGTCACTGGGCAACATGATCTGATTCAGTCTGTTCAGGCCACACAGCTAAATATGACTTCACCTTAACAACCACAGA
>NC_137425.1:3202500-3300000 GCF_964374335.1 Astatotilapia calliptera
ACACTGGCTGGATGTGACCACGCTACAGTGGTCTCAGTCAGGGTAGACCTTTGTTATGTTAGCTACATGTAAAATACTGGTGGCAGTCAGTGGTACCACTTAGCCTCCTAGTAGATCGTCGCATTGTTCTCATAGCATTCACAAGATTTTCAGCGAACTTGACCAGCGACCTCTGACCTTGAAGTCAAGGTCCCTGAGATTTCAACTCATCCAAGACTTTTAGTAGCTACACCTGTGGCATCAATTTCAAGCTCCTAAGTTGTTTCGTTCTTGAGTTCTTGCATTTACAAACTTGTCAAACGTGTCTATGTCGCCTGCCCGGCAGCAACACGGCTGAGGGGTGAAAACATTCTCAGTTATTCAGTCACTGAATGCACCACACAATACTTCAAAATTAAGAATTTCAACTTAAACACCTTTGCACACATTAAATCCAGAGCTGTTCATAATCTGAGCAACAACTTGGTTTACTTAAATATTTAAACTGATCAATAATTTCACATTGTTTGCTAAATGAGGTAGTTTAGCAAACAATGGGAAAAATAATGGGAAAAAAGAGCTACAATAAAAGAGACAGAAGAAAATTAAAGTACTAAGAGTTCCGTATAAAATAAAAACCTGATTTTTTTTAAAATGTTTCTTAGCTGCAGGAAACAAGATTTAATGCACTTTGAGACGCCAGATGCAAAACTTAATTTTTGGTCAAAAATAACAAAAATAAGGTTCTTGCTGTTGGTGAGGGAGGTGATGTAATGACTGATGCTCTCAAGACCAAACACAGGAACCTCAGCTTTGCCAGGATTAACAGGGAGAAAATGTAAAAACATTCAGTTATTAATGGCTGTAAAGCATTCATCAAGGTTAGAGAGGCTGTTTATGTCGTTTATGCAAAAACTGCAATAAATGAACAATATTGGTAATTACCCAAAGCATTTTTTAACATCCATAATGGCTGATCCACCAGTATGCATTTCAAATTTACAATATTACAAAAAAGCAGAAAACATAGTACAACATATATATATATATTTTTTAATTAAGATGCAAAATTACAGTTATTTCCTTACATCCTGCACTGAAAAATTTAATTTAAGTAGATGAATGTTATGCTTGATTAATTTCTGACGTCTCAGAGAAGTATAGAGCTTCAAAATTGGGTTTTAAAAATGCAAATTCAGCACATCATTCACCTAATAAACAGCAACATCGGTTTTTTGCTTTGTGTATATACTACATACATATATATTGAGAGAGAGAGAGAAAGAGGGATTCTCAGTTACAACAACAGTAGTTGAGGAATGACTGGAATAAATTGACCAGTGTTCTTTATAAGATGTTTTACAAGCAAATGGTAAATGCTTAATGTGTGTAAAGGTTAGAATTATAAATGTGACATTCTAAATGGCAGCACGGTGTCACCTAATACTGCTGCATTCATTTCAGAGTAGAGCTTAGCATGATGTACTTCCAGCAATCGACACCTAACCCAGGCGAGCTGCATTCGAGAGGTGGAGGATAAACCGGTTTGATTTGGGTAACAGCATGTTCTTCCCTCCTTATCTTACTCTAAACAAGGATCACAGCATTTTAATCCTTCTAATTATTTTGTTTAATAACGTGTACAGTAATGAGCAGTCTCAGTACGGCAACAGGGGACAATAACTGCAGACTCTGAACACTGTTACATTTTTCACTTATTATTGTTGACTTATTATATTTGACTTACATATTAAAGAGCGTCCTTGGAAACGGAAGAAATGCCTTTTGCTCTAATTTTTCCAATTTCTCCAAAGTGAATATGAGCTGGTTCATTTAGCTGTTTAGTCATAGCAACAGGAATTTACAATCACACCAAGGCTGCACCTGAAAGGCTTAATCAAAAATAAGACGATAATGAAAGCACTGCTAACAGCCACAATACCTCGTCCTCTAATGTCAACCTCAGGTGCGCAGACAATGTTTCGACCGGTTTAATCAAACTCAGAGTGTTGACTCCTTCGGTCTAGATCCTGAAGATAACACTTCTGAAAATCAGGAGCACCAATTGTACCAAACGCTCTTTCAATCTCTTTCCAGAAACCTTGAAAACTACTTGTTGGAAATGAACACGAAGCTCCCACAATTCAGCAAGTTTTCAGAGACGATCAAAACTGAAAACATAAATGGCGCTTGTGCTCAGCTTCATGTGTTGTTTGACTGTAGACGAGCCAGCGCTCAGTAAAAGTGACAGGAGATGTGAGGTGTTGTGACTCCTCACCTGCCACCAAAACCTCTACTCCGGCAGAATGACAAAACACAAGCCCTCAAATGCCCGCAGGACAACGTAACTACTTTTGAGTCAAACTTTAGTTCCACAGACTTGTCTCTTCCTATTCTGTGAAATCAATGTGATTGCAAACCAACTAAATATTAACATTAACGAAGAACACTTGTAAACATATACTAAAGACCAAAGCAGGAAGCCTGTGAGGCTCCAAACGCTACCAGAGCAAAAGAGGAAGAAGCCAAACACATTCCCCGCATCCTTCCACCCGGGAGATCAGCCTTTGCACCTGTGACCAGGTAAACTTTCCACACAGTCGTTAATGGACACAGCGGCTGTTGTTTACTGAAGACTCCCCGCAGAGGAGACTAGCTGACCCATGTCTGCAACCGGTGAGTGGTACAAATGGCAAACATCTCTTGGAGTCATTATTTATGCAGGAATGCCCTTGGGAGTCTTTGCACTTGTTTACACAGTCATGGCACAGTCCATTCATGACGGCTCCGAGTAAATGAGCCGCTTGCTACCAATTTGTCCTGGACGACGAAGCTTTGGGGCTCTACTACCCACGGTTACTTTGACGCCGGCGTGTGTGTGTGTGTGTGTGTCTGTCGGGGTATGGAAAAGAGGTTAACGCAGCACTGCTGTGCTGTTGGGAACCGACCCGGAACTACGGACACAAAAGTCCCAAGGGTATTAGGAAGCACAGTGTCACATTTGGAAATAAATGAGAGAAGGGTTTTTTTCAAGAAGAACGCCACGGACTTTCACCTTTGAAATGGGCTGTTTGTTTGCCCGAGGACGGGGACAGTGGTCAAAGTTAGTGAGCACCGCCTTTCACATAAAACCAGAACCAAGGCAGGAGTTTTATGGAGGTTGAACTCAAAGGCAAAGTAAAGAAAAAGTGAGTGCGGCACGATGTCGGGGAACCGGTGTAACTTTGCTTACAATAAAAGTGACAAGAGCGGTGTGTGCGTGGCAGAGATAGAGATAGGAATGGCGGTGTTACGTTATTTTTCTTTTAAAAGAAACTGTATTAAAACAGTCGTTTTAGCAGAAAGATGGCTTCCTTTGAGGTGTAGATACCTTCATATGTAGCTGCACTTAAGTACAACAAATGTGCAGATGTCCAGTCAAAGACATAAAACCATCAGTATCTGCGTTAAATTGTTATTTAAAACCACGGCTATGGGCTTAAAGTTTAGGCTGTTGTCTAATGATGTAAACACAAAAATAATACTGTGGACTAACAAGCACAAAGTTTTACATGTACTTAACCAAAGGCTAAATGAACCAGTTTAATGAAGCAAAGTGGAGGCATATTGTACTGATGACCTCATGCATTCTGCAGTAATGAGAAACCAACATAATCATTTTGTTCTCAAACTTTTTCCCGTGCTGTCACACGAAACAATTAAACAGAAAACCGTTAAACAGAACGCGACGTCAAAACGCGAACCTCCTCCGACTCTATTAATAACATAAAGGCATCAAACGCGGCTCAAACGTGTTCAAAAGCGTTTTTAAAGATGCTCCACCCCCGAGTGACGATGCGTGCGCGTTTTTACTTTGAGTCTAAATTTGCGTGCGTTCGATTTGTGGTTGAAAAAGACACAAAAAACCAAAGGGAACGAATTCAATTAAGCGTAAAGTACTGAAGGCTAAATGACTCCCCCTATAGTTCTCAGGATTTCATCCAGCGAAACAGCAAAAAGGGGAAGAAATGTGTTTAACAGGGAGGCAGAGCGGCTGAGAGAGAGAGAGGGGAAAGAAGCGATGGGATAATTTAACAAGCTTCCTCCTAAACCACTCCAAAACCTCCAGAGTTTAATTGCTGGGAGGCAACATTATCCCTAGCAACACTGTGTCTGTCTCTTGGCTGGGATTCGGTGGGTACCTGCTGTATCCACTCCCCGCACAATACAGCGCCCACTGAGCCATATAATCCTCTCAGGCCCTCCTCTTCTGGAGAACCACATTCAATCTCTTTGTGACACGGGAAAATCTCCTCTTCTCCATTTTTTGTCAAGGTACGTGCTTCAAATAAGTCCAATCAGTAGGTGCCGTTATGTGTGCACAATGCTACGGGGAGCCGCAGAGGAAGGGAAAACAGAAAGGAAGAGTTAAATAAAAAGACGTTTGATTTGCCGCTGTGAAATTTGGGGCTACTTTCCATTCCTCTGCGGAGCTCCCTGGAGCAGCCATATTTCTGTTTATGTTTAAATGTGAATCAGTCAGATGGGCTGTTGGGTTCCTGCTGAATCATCCCACTCTCCCCTCAGAAAGCAGGAGGTTACTTTTGAACCAGCTGCCTTGTAGGAGAAAACAAGAAACCGACGCCACTTTCTTCCCGACTCCTCTTTCAAGTTGCCCTTGAAAAGAAAATTACGACAACGCCTTTGATGCAACGCAGACATGCTTCGACATATTCACCATAAGTGCAGACACAAACTACATTATCATTCCAATGAGTTTGTTCGGATGTCTTTTAAGCGTCTGAGTATTGCACAAGCCGGCGAGAGAAAGGTTGTTTTGTTTTTTTAACAGAACATGGAAACGGTGGCTCATTACGCGAAATGGCAAAAGAAGAAAAATGGTTCTTCGCTGTCCACTGGCTTGTGACTTAAGTCAATATAGCACTTGGAGACCTGCGAGAGTGTTTTTAATGAAAACATGTGGTACGTAATGAGAAATTATAAAGGTGGCGTTCCGAAGAACATTTCTATGATTTATTAATTTTAACAAATGACGACCTTTACTTTCCAGATTTGGTTCCCCATGAGCAAATGTAACTTTAAGGCACAAACGCTCATTCTTTTTCCTTTATTGTATATTTTCTGATTAATTTCCAGATGATGACAGCGGCATATAATCCATTTTATGCCTAAATATAGCTTTGCATCTTTTGTTTGCTACACATGTGAAAATGTTGCATTTGTGTTCAAGAAATCATCCTACCTGTCAAAGAGGGTGGAGCTCGGAGGTGTCGGTAAGAGGAGAAATCACTTGTTGTTGCACAACAGAAGTCCACTCGTTATACCAGTCGCTTTCTGCAACAAAATAAACAGGCACAGTTAGATCTGGTGATCATTGGTAACATCCTTTATATTTGAGCCCATAAATGTAACTGAAGCTTGTGTAGAAATAATGCGTGTGCAGATGCTGCTCAGTTATTGTCCTTTTACTTTATATGGACCCATAACTAACCAGAGAAAGGTCAGAAAAGCTTAATTGCTCTGGGTGGAGTTAATTGCTTTGCTACCAGTTCGAATAAATAAACTAAAAGAAATTAATAAATAAATCATCACAGCTTTCCTATTCTGCCTTTGGCTCTCAGCCCCAAGACCAATGTACCCACTTAACATGAAAATATGAAACATGTAGCTGACTCTTTCCTCTTACAACTGTTTAAAGTCGCAGGTTTTTATTTAGAAAATTAATGGTAAATAATGTGGGATTGATATGTTGTTTACCTTCCTCTATCCCACGGACAACAAACAAAAGAGGGAATGACAAAGCGAGGCGTGCTCGTGATAATTTTGCAACATTTCTCTGAGCTCTGAGGATTCAGATGCACACACACTCGAGAAACAGAATATTTCCACATTTCCACACAAACTTTCCTCACCAAATGATCGGCTGTAAAAAGAAGAAGAACGAGAGGTTGCTAAGGATGGGATAAAGTATCTGCACTCGGCATCTGCACGGACCGGCTGAACTTTAATGCAGCTGTTCGCATCCTTAAAAAGATCCAACGCTGTTGCAGGAAATAAGACAGTGAGGTGGAAGGTTAGCTTGTAATCCATAACACATAGTTGAGGGTGGCCACGCTGGCATCGATTCCTTGTGAAAATTGTAATGGGCCTTGGCTCGAGCAGCACAACCCAACAAATACAACCGCGAGGCTTCGGCTCATTTGTAGTCAGGCCACGGAGGTCGTTTCTGAAATGTTTGTCAAAAACGTGGTCAGCTGCTCAGCTCCCACTCGCCGCTCTGTTTTTGCAGAATTTGCAGCATGTGACGGCCGCAGCGCTAAGCCAACACGGCGAGCGTTTTAAGGAACGTTAGATGATATAAATTGTCAGTAATGAGGCACAGGGGACGGCATCCGTGACCTGAAGAGGTCGGCCATAACGTTCTGCCTCGCAGCTGAATAAAATGCATCCTGAGCGCAATTTAACAGCCTTAACATGAGCAGGTACATACGGAGAGACAAGCAGAGGTCCGAGAGGGCGCTGCGCTAGTCGCAGAGGTCACGCGCAAAACAACAACGATACACAAACACTGCTGACAAGGGGAAAATGTGACGACTGAGTGCTGTAAAATGTATGAAGAAATGGATGGAAGGGTCATTTTACTGAGCAGCGCCATTAACATCGCTGCCCTTGTCTGAAATTAAGCTCGGATCAGTCACTCACACGCGTGCGCGCGCACGCACGATCGCACAAAGAGCAGCAGTTTTTACATTTCTCCTCTTTTCGCCCTCGCGGAAGGAGAGGTCGACATTTTAACTGCAGCGGCGAGGAGATGGCTTCCTTTCACCTTGACGGGCATATAATGAACATTTTTCATTTTGAGCTTAGCTTCACTTACAGAGTCAGTCAGCTATTTTCTCTTCCAACCCTTTTTTTTTCTCCCTTCCTGACATTTTCCTCTGTGGTTTTGCCAGGATGATCTTCACAGTAAATTTGTGCCCCTTTTAAAGAAATAGGTTACATTTCTGTTGATTTCTTTTCTTTCCGTTTTTTTTAACCCCACAGAGCTCATTTCCATAAAGGTCCCTGTACAACACAAACAGGCCTGCTGTAAAGCATGAGACACAAACAATATGCTAATCACACCTTTTTCAATTAGAACCTGGATATCTATGAAATCCATATTATTGCTTATTTATTTAGCCTTTTGTAAATAAATAAATGGGATTTTTGAAACGACAACATCAACAAAAAAATATATGTCTGTGCTTATGAAGTACGTACGGTAGGTTAGGAAGGGAAAAACACCAGTGCACAGAAGCACACAGAGAGATTAGTGAAGGTGCATGAAAAAAGGCATAAACGAGACAGTTTGCAGATTGACAGACTTCTGCACAAAGACACCGCTCTCACTCTAGCTTTACACTGTGTCCTGCTACAACAACAGCACTGTGCTGTGTATAATATAAACTCGATGCATAATAATCAGCCGTTTCATTGTAATGATTCTGTTATTTTAGCGCTCATAGTGCTCCACAAGCAGTTCATTACTGCTAAATATAACTTTACGTTGACTGTCCATGTGGCCCGTCCTGAATTATGAGACAATATCAGTAGTGGTGTGCGATACTGCATATTTTGGTATCGATCCGAGTAAATATGGGCCAATATCGCCGATACCGATGCCGATACCCGTCAATAAATAAGGTGGATGTGCCATTGAATTGCTAAAACTCAATTAATTTTCATGACCTTGAGTGATTTTTGTGATGTTTCCTTTTTATTATTAAATAGTTAAAACCCAGGACATAATTAGGACAAAGTTTATAATTAAATAGAAAATGAATTATATCAATTTTTATTAGAAAAATCTGAAATAAAAAGTGCACGCAAACCAGTAAAGAAATTAAAACAAACAAGTACTGTTGAGAAACTATAATACAAAAATTACAATTAAAATTCTCAACAACAAAAACAACTGGTGAAAATATAAATAATATGTAAACAACTTAACAACCTTCAAAGCCTCTGAGTCATGTGACGGCGCAACATCTAAACACAAGGGGAGGGGGGAGCAAAGTGTGCCTGCTCTGCGCCGACACAGGAGCGGCGAGTCCGGCGCCCTGGCTGTTTCGTTGTCACCGAAACCACAGCATTGCAAACAAGAGCGGCACTTAAAGTAAAGAAGCGATCTCTCCAGGCTAGTATCGATCCGATACCGATGCAGACTTGGTATCGATACAATCGATATTTGGATTGATCCGCCCACCACTAAATATCAGCTTTTTGAAATGCACGCTTGCAGGAACGCAGTTTTTAACAGTTTAATGACCGTGATGAAAAGGAAGCCGGGCTGGAGGCGATGGCATCGATAGCTAAATCCTAACACTGCTGTAGTGCCATCCAAAAAAACTGAAAAGCCCACTGTCACGTCTGCTGAGGGAGACAGCGTCAGAAGACGGCGGCAGAGTGAGCTGAAGGACGAAAAGTGAGCCTGCACAAAGCTATAAACAAAAGCAAATTTAGACTGAGAGAAACAAAAACCTAAACCCGGGTAAACTAAGCATTACATATCACCTGAAACCTGGAAACATGTGGAGTGGTGGGGGCAGAGGACACGCAGACAACCCCACGAGGAGCAAAGGAAAACACACACAATGAAAACGGAGGGTAATGAGGGAAAACGTAACAAAAGGGAAACACAGCTGAACCTAATCTGATGCATGAGACAGGGAGGAAGCAAAACACAACACTCTAACACGGGACTGTCAAAATAAAACAGGAAACACATGAACGTAGAAACCAGGATGACTAGACGTAACGCAGCACACAGGGGAGGCATATTAACAACACCCAAAGACTAGAAATCACCCAAAATACCGAAGGATAACTACATGAGCTAAAAATACAGACTAAACCACGAGAAACCACTAAATGACAGAACATTAAATAATCAAACCAGACCCAGGACCGTGACACCCACCCATATTAAACATCCACAATAATCAAGGCCTGAACACAAAACAAAAAAATACAAAGGTATTAATATAAACTTGCCATATTATTCTTATTACTAATAGTTGTACACTCCTAATATTGTTCGAGCTGTGTGAAAATATTTCCTGTCATTTAAGATGAACAAAATCACCACAAAGATGGAAAAACAAGCACAAACAAACCACAAAGACAGTAGCTTATATTATAAACGACCCAGCCCACCTTGAGGAAATACAGTTCACTGGTGGGACTGTGCATCCCAACACCATCAAATACCTCCGTTCTGTCACAGAGATACGAGTTATCCTGGGAGCAATTAAATAATAAGTGATAACAGCTTGTGTCCAGTTTAGCAGCTCTCTGTCATTAGTCTCCTTGTCATTCACATTTTTCCCTCGTCTTCATTCACTGCTTGGCTCTGCTAAGGCGCTAAAAACTACTTTTTTTGGTTCACAATATTAATCCTGCACGCTGAAAAAAATGATGCTTATAGTGTCTTTAAATGTGAAGCTAAGGGCCGCTTTACAGGGAAAGTGAGGAGCATCTAACTATTGCCATAAACCCGGTGCGTCACGGCACCGGCGCCAAAGGACACCTTGTGCCTGTCTGCGAGATGCCAGCGGCTTTGACAAAACAGCACTATTTTACACCCTGGGAACGAGAGCAGGCTGGATCGCGAAACGTTCTGGTTCAGTGAAAACTCATTGCATGCATCTTATAACCTCAATTAGAGAAAGAAATGAGAAAAGAGCAAACCCCTCCATACCCGAGAGAACATACAAAAATGATTAATTATCCTCAAACTCAAACTGTAAACTCTTATAACGATTTCAGGACCAAAAATGCTAAATGCACCGACGTAACAAAAACAAGTCTGTGCAGAAAAACCCTGACTTGTATTCAAAAGGCAAAGCGAGGGCCACGCGTAGCACACACTCCCGTGCACACATTTGGCCACACAGGGGGGGGCTGGCAGGGTGCATTCCAAGACAGCTGGTGAAAAGCGGGCGCGCTCTGGCTGCTAGAAGGAGCAGATTCAGGTGACATCTGTGCCTCCTGTTGCAGCGCAATAGTAGAAACACTAAAAGTGAATTACAACATTAATGATAGTACTCTGCAAGCTGTCGTTCCATATTACGCATCCATTATTCCTTGCATGGGTACTCAAAGGCATCGTGAAGGAATAGGACCGTCCCTCCCGCCCCGCCCGCCACCCACCTCGCTGTGAAAAGGAGCAGTTTATGAAAGGATTGTTGGTTTATGGAGTAGCACCTTCTCCTGCTACTCCACATCACCACATGGCATGGTGCTGACTGGGTGACTGATTCCCTCTCTCTCCATTTCCATCCATCACTTCATCTTTCGAGCAAGCACCCTCCCACCTCTGACCCCACCCCCCTCACGGCACTGTCGCTGCTATTTCAAACAACATTTGTTTGATCTTGCCGCCCTCTACAGTTGAATGAAATCAATCTGGGAGAGATGTCATGTGTGAGCAGAAATGATTGGCCACAAGAATACCATGTATTGGAGAACATGGACCCCGTGCCCTCTTCCTCACAGGCTGGGTGACGCATGGGTGCAGGCGAACACACGGAGTGGCCGGCGCATGCCTGATAGGCATCACACAGACATCTCAGAGCTGTCACCCATCCCCAGACTTTCAATAACTTCAAATCCCCTGAAAACTTGGAGAATAAAGGCAGAGTCGATCACTCATAGCTCCCCTTCTTCTCTTCAGGGAAATAACAGCTGAAGGAGAAAAACAAAGTCAGGATCCCATCCTCTCCAGCAGAAAAGCACTAACATCCCCGGAGGACATGGGGAGAACACTTCTTTCATCATTCCCGTTAAGACACAATAAAAAAAAGATTCATTTAAGATGTTGTGACATAAATAGAAGGTATGAGCCAGCTCTATGGGAGGATCAATGGTAATCAAAGGTGGATTTTTAAGAATAAAGATAGCCAGATGAGAAAGTAAAGTCGGAGGTGGCGATTGTATCGCCAACACGGCGACGCGGCGCTAATGCCGGCCTACGCATTTCTATAGGAGTATTTGTGTGATTTGGATTTGGGCCATGTAGGATCGCGGGTGCTCCCTGCACATCCAACCACAGCTCTGCGCTGCTCACTGTGCCTGTGATTTCTTCATTCAGGAGAGAGTGCCACAAAATGTGTTGTACTTGAAGTGTTTTACAATTACCAGCTGATTATATCAGCCGCATTAGCATATTAAAAGGAAGACTACTTGAACACACAGATAATGTCTGAGTGTTGAAAATAATTTCCCCACTCATTATCAACGGCAGGCACTGAGCTCTGGGAAAGGAAATGTCGATAAATACCCGTAAAGCTTTACTGTGTAAATAACAACAATTACGCAGAAATTAGATCAGGCTGTGCTGGTGAAAAGGGAGATAATTCTAATTAAAAACGTGCATATATCTGGGCAAGAAAGCATAAAGCTTTGAATCCATCTATAGGAGTGAATTATTATTCGCTCAAGTGTGGAAAACTTTTGAGCTGTTCACAAGCTGTCACTAAACCAAATCATTACACCATTTTCTCCCCCCGCCCCCCCAAGCAGCCTTCAGTTTTGCTTCAGACTTATTCAGAAAGTGCAGTGTTCCCATCACAGTAAAAGGCACAGATAGAACATCAATACTTAATAAAAATAATGACTTTATGTGCAAAGTAATTAAATAACAACTGCAAACTTGTGCAGCCTTTATATGATGTGTTTATCCCCCTGAAGCTTTAACTGTGAAACATTGTTAAGGTGGACTGCTCGCGCTTTGATTTTGAAAAGCGGGCGGGTTAGGTGGCACACTGGTGCAGTGGTTAGCACCATCTCCTCACGGCAGGAAGGTGCTGGGCTCCAACTGCAGTTTGCATCATCTCTCTGTGTCTGAAGACATGCATGGGGTTAACAGGTGTCTCTAAATTGGCTGTAGGTTTAATGTAAGCATGAACGTGTGTGCGTTAGCCCGTGCTCCACTGACGGTCTGTTCAGGGTGTCCCCACCCCCTCAATCTATGACAGCTGGGACTCTGGATAGGTGGAAGGAAATTTATGGCTGGATTAATGGATTCTACTTCTTTAAAGCACTGCTAACTTGTGATCAACTAACTGTACGGCTATTCTCTGTGACAGGTTTTTAAAGCTATGGCCTGACCTAATATTTCCTTCTGTATTTACCTGCCAAGGTGATGGTACTGCATGAGACAAGTGCCTTTGTTTGGCTATCTGTCCACCTCTGTGTGAGCAAAATCTACCAAGCTGAAACCGGGTGGAGCGTTAGAGCGCGGGGAAGGGAAGAAGCCATTAAGATTTGGTGGAGATCTGGGTGACTTCCCTCTAAAACTGTGAGATAGGGCACTGGATTGGCCTCGGTGGAGGACTCGCTCTCAATTTTCTCTCTCTAACCCAACTTTAAAATGTCCTGGTTTACCTGAACAACATGAAAAAGATAAGTAGCTGAAAGCAGCGAGCGTTTGCCATTGTTGCTTCATAAATGACATGCAGAACTACTTGTTTTTTGACATCAAATATGCATGTAAATGTTGATGTCTCTCAGCATCACTGTGACTGCAACAGTGCCCTTTTTCTTTACCCAGATATATTACCACAATTACGAACCCTGCCTATGAATATTTGACGTGATTGCACAACATACTGCAGGAGATCTCAGATGCAGTAGAAGGTAGACCGAGATGATGATTGGCACTGGCTAATTAAAATCCCAGGCAGGACGTTTTTTTGTGTAAAAATATGCAATGATTTATATGAATGACATATCGGTGGTTTTCTGTCAGAGACGGGAAAGAAATTCCTGCCTTTTGATGTAAAATAAAATAGAATAAAAAGTCTTTGTCGTGTCTCGTTTCATGACTGGAATCCTGCATTCTCACGCTGGAGCTCTGTCCTCTGTCGTTGAGCAGCTGAAAGTGCACGTGGATGGGAAGGAGACTGAATGTCATGTAATTCATCAGGGTCCCTGTTTTAGTTCATAGTGCTGTCAAAGAGTTTTCATAAGCAAAAATCTCAGCACTGGGAGGAGAAATTTTGAAGTTATTAACATTTCCAAACGACCGTCGCAGCCTCCCTGCATATATGCTGTGGTCATTTTGTGATGTTTTACACCTTTGAAGTCTTTTGATGCCTTCAAGAGTTGAGAAATATTTAGTTTGACAATGGTAGGTAGATTTCTTCCCACTTTTTTCCCCCCTGAATTCCACCACCACCGGCACTGTTAATCAATACACACTTTTCTTGCCCTTTTCCTCCTCCGTACACATATCTCCCTGTCTGACCAAACTGGCAAATTTGTGCTCTTAATCAGCTTGCCTGCCTTGTCTCTTCACTGGAGGCTGGCGACACGCTTCCCTTCCCCCTTAATTCCCCGGCTCTCAACAGACAGGCACACTGATTAACATGCACGCCCAGGTAGGAGCTCCCTCCAACACAACCCCGCTGCCCACCATTATCCCCGCTACTCAATAGCACCCATCTCAATGCACATCTGTCGAGCTGCCGCATCCACACTCCTTAATTAGCTTTACAACTTTCCCCTCCACTCCTGGATAGAAAATAAGGGATAAATTTGTGGCCGGCGCACAGATAAAACGAGGGAGGGAGAGCGGGAGACAAAGAGGGAGGAAGACATATGCTGAATACTGAGATGGAAGATGAAATGGACTGTGCGTTCGAGAAAGGTGGCGGCGTCCGACGAGATTCACATCAATTCCCATCGTGCCCGTGCTGCGGCGTCACCAGGAAACCCTGTCCGCCTTGCTTCTGTGCTACTGTGCCTAAACCCGGAGGATATTTCCCCATCAGCATGTGCCTTATCTTATCGCTCCAACATCGATTCCCCCTTTGCGCCTTTTGAGTTGCTCCTCATAGACTGCTTCAAAGCTGCTCAGACTCCCCTTTGATTCTCATCCCCCTCCTCCGCTGTCACCACCGTCGTCTGCCCCAACGCCAGCAATGAAGGTGGTGTTTCTTACATTCGAGTTGGTGCTGCGGTTGATGCTAATCCACTACACCAGCACGGTGTTTGTCTGCAGCTTGGGGGGAAAAAAAACAAAGAAGTAGGCAGTGAGGAAGAAGAGGCATCCAATTAATATGAAATTGTCTCCAGAAGTCAATAAGGTTTTAGTTCCACTTGAGTGTGTCTAAATACGCAGAGTAAGGCTAATTATAATCCCATGGAGTATTTATACTATTTACGCTTTGCCCCTGTCATTACGACAGGCTGTAATCCCGTTGTGAGCATGTGCTGATGAGCCTTATGCCAGTTGCCAAAAATACTTAAGCTCGTTTCCCATTCCTGAAGGCACAGGCAACTATGTTATGCGCAAACAATGTGAAATTAATCACCGTTACTATGGCGATGAGCATTGAACAATATCATAATCAGTGCTGCCATCAAGAATGTAGTTTCAATCCAGAGGGGCAAAGGTTGCTGTGGAAAGAAGAACAATGAGCTATTTTAGTCAATCTGCTATTCCACGTACATGGCAGGTTCATTAGAACTACCCACTGCGTGCATAACCTTCTGCAGGCCTCCTACCAATCGTCTCCAGTATTAGAAATACTAATCTCCTATGTGTATTTCACCCTCCATCCTTCCTTCCATCCAGCAATTATGCCCCCCGCCATCAAAAGCCATCAAAACAGTAATTTCACTTTTTCACAGGCAGGCTTTTCACATTTCCTTCCGTGAAAGGTCTGAATCATCCCCTTATCTCCATGGCTATTACACAGTGTGCATGAGAGTGAAAACAATGGGTTTGCCGTGATGAGATCATGGCACTTCATTTCTCCGAGGCCACTCCGATAGACACAAAGACAATCTACCAGCAGCAAGGAGGACGGGGACGGTGAGGGCCACAGGATTTCTCGGTCACTGAGCGCAGGGCTGTGAGGCAGGTCATCCCCAGTAATAAGAGAGGGAAGAAAACGGAGAGGAAGAGGAGGGGGGAAAAATGTGATGGCAGTCGTGGTGAAGGGTCTCACAGCCTCAGCGGAGGCTTTTGAGGCCCTGAAACCAAGGTCAGTGGCTGGAACTCAGACTCGAATCCTTTATTCCTACTTGTGTACGGAAACTCTCGAAGGACTGAGCGGTGCTGCTGCTGGATGAGCCCTGTGCTGTTTGTGAGGTGGAGACTTGCAGAGACAGAGAAAGAAGGAGCGAGTGCTCGTCTGAAGAGGACATGGCAGAGTGAAGTGACAGGCCTGGGGATGGAGGAAGAGGCTGGAGTTGCAGGAAAAGACAAGCTCACTAGTGACTAAAGCAGCAGGTCTGAGATCCACAGTCCCTGCACTCTCTCTCTCTCTTTTGGCTGGAGCCAGCTCATGTACTCCAATTCTTCCTAATCTGTCATCATTCCAGAGTTCATACTGAAAGCCCAGGAGAACATCCTGTGGTGTGAAAAAGTGTTTTCCCATCAAGCACATTTAAATATTAGACAAAGATAATACAAGTCAACACAAAATGCAGTTTCTAAATTAAGGTGTTTGAAATTCAGGAGTAAAAGAAAAAAGTGATTGCCCCCTAAACCTAATAACTGGTTGGGCCACCTTAGCAGCAACACTGCAATCATTTGTGATAACTAGCAAGTCTAGTCTTTCACAGTGCTGTGGAGGAATTTTAGCCCACTAATCTTTGTAGGATTGCTGTTATTCTGCCATGTTGGAGGAGTTTTCAAGCGTGCACCGCTTTTTTAAGGTCATGTCACAGCGTTTCAATCGCCTTTGGAGCCTAGGCCGATCCAAAGTCCTCATTTTGTTTTTCTTAAGCCATTCAGAGGTGGACTCGCTGGTGTGTTTTGGATTATTGTCCTGGTGCAGAACCCAGGTGTGCTTCAGCTTGAGGTCACAAACAGATGGCTGGACATTCTCCTTCAGAATTCATGGTTCCATTGACCACAGCGAGTCTTCCAGGTCCTGAGGCAGCAAAATAGCCCCAAACCATCACACGACCACCAACACATTTTACTGTTGGCATGATGTTCAGTTTCTGATATGCTGTGGTACTTTTTTACGCCTGATGTAACGGGACACAAACCTTCCAAAAACTTCCGAGGTGTCCAAATTCATAGGCTGCATCCTCCTGGGGACCCGGCCTTCGCAGTCTACGTGGGCCGGGTCCTCCGAAGGGTAGGGTAGACCATAAGTGAGCAGAAGTGAAATTGGACGGTCTAGCCTTCAGTTTTGCGTCACCAGCTGTCTCGGTGGAGTGTAATAAACTCAGCCGTCTGCTCTTTGCTATCTAAAGTATAGCAGGATACTGGCCTTAATTCTTGACTTATATATCATGTTTAACCTGAGTAGCGAAAGACCAAGGGGGGTTTGAAATCGATGAGCCGGGAGTTCACTGTTCTCGCCCCGGTCAGCTATCGAGCTGGTGGGTAACAGACGTCTCCGAAAACGTCGGCGCACTTTTGCAAATATGTGATGTCTTGATAAACCGAGCAGATATTTGAAGTTTACACAGCTACATTCTCGCCTTTTTATGACCTAGAAAGAGTAATAAGAGTAACATTAAAACTAAGTAGCTGCCGCCATTGTTGGAAACTAGAATTGGCTTGGAATTCCTGGAATTGGCGCTATGAATTCTGGGATATGGTGGGCCACGAAGGATACACCCGACCCATCCTTCAAATCTGGGGAAAAAGGGGGACGCATTTTTTGGCTGCATTTGGAGGAGTCTACGAATTTGGACAGCCTTCGTCGCATCGCTGTGACGTGACCGACCTACAAATGCGGCCTCAGGAGGATGCAGCCTATGAATTTGGACACCTCCTTCATCTTTTGTCTCTTCGGTCTGCAGAGTATTTTCCCAGAAGTCTTGGGGAGCATCAAGATGATTTTTTGGGAAACAAGAGACGAGGCTTTCTTTTTGGTCATCAGTGGTTTTCTCCTTGAACTCTCAAATGGATGCCATATTTGATCTGTCTCTTTCTTCTTGTAGTAATTCTTGTAGTAATTTTGGTACCTGGGAAGGTTCACCACTGTTCCAAGTTTTCTCCATTTGTATGATGTATCTCAGTGTGGTTCATTTGAGTCCCACAGCCTTAGGAGTGGCTTTGTAACCCTTTCCAGACTGATACCTGTCGGTGACTTTATTTCTCAGGTGTTTCTTTAGATCGCGGCATGACGTGTAGCTTTTTGAGAATTGTAGCCTGCTTCACTTTGTCACACAGGTTCTATTTAAGTGATTTCTTGATTCAACAGGTCTGACAGTAATCAAACACGGGCGTGTTTAATGAAACTGAACAGCTTTGCAAAAAATGTGGTTAATCACAGTTAATTCATGATTTAACAAGAGGGGTAATTACTTTTTCACACAGGACCAGGTAGGTTTGGATAATTTTTCTCACTTAATCAAAGAAGTCGTCATTTAAAAACTGTATTTTGTGTTTACTCAGATTATCTTTGTCTAATATTAAAAATTTGTTTGATGATCTGAAACATGTAAGAGTGACAACTGTGCAAAACAATAGGACATCAGAAAGGGGCCCAACACTGTTTCACAGCACTGTGTTTCTTAACCAGCTTCTTCCTATACTGTAAATCAATGGTTTACACTGACAACAAAGGCACAAACACATGAAACTATGCAGTGAATATTAAAGAATGCATGAATAAATGAACATAACCTTGTGTTATTAAAAAAATGTGCTAACTGCTTTACAGTTTTATGCTAAATTGTAAATTAGGTCATAATCCTTTAGTCCATTAGGACCACGTAGGTGAAAAACTGTGAAATGATTATATTTAAAAGCAGCAAACGTACAGAATGACAACAGACTGAAACAAAACATTCGAAGAACGCATTGTTGTTATCGTCTTAGAGCAACTTAACCACATAATTAGACTAATAAAGTATTCTGATTCTAATGATTTACCTACCACGGTGTGATGGAGGTTAAAGTGCCTATATATGACCATACACAAGTAAAGGCAATGGAGAATCCATCTGTCAAGACAAGTTCTCATAAGCTATTTTTTAATATAGAATTTAATTACTATTCAAAAATCAGAGTCACCCTACAAAGTACATAATATTAATTAAGTCAGATAAGCATGAAAAGAAGGAGCCGGGATGAAGTAACCCTATCCTCAATAATAATTTAGAATATATATGGAGTGCAGACCTGCAGGTTGGGAATCCAGGGTCATCCTGAATTGAATTAAGTGACATATACAGCATATAGATTACACTGGTTCATTGAGTATTAAATGAACAAATTGTTCAATATAAGTTTTAGATTTTTAATAACCATACTTGTGTTTCAGTTGCCTTTTTCTTCATGATTTCTCCGCCCCTGATGCTTCTCACATTGAGTCAAGTTCCCTCGACTCCCTGAAAAGCAGTATTGATACTGAGCGGATCACCCTGCTGAGTTTTTCTCCTCTGGGACTCATTTGCTTTCATTTAATTCCATACAATATTAAAATCTATACGACACTTGCTTGAGTTGTTAAACGATCACAGCAAAGATCAAGTCCTTATTCACTGTCACGGGGTTGCTGTTGTGAGGTAATGGAGGTAAGGCGGCGCAGATGCTTTAAATCAATCTGCATATAAAAAGCATTATCATCTAATTACATTATATGTAATTACATTGGAGATGTATGGTTCTCCTAATCGATTTTCGTATGACGTGGATGGATAAGAGGGAATTACAATGCATGTGTTAAAAAAAAGTAAGTACACATTACATCCACATCATTTGTAGTTAAATTCTGCATCCGTACTGTTGCTATCTTTTACGGTTGAAATCAGACGGCAGCAGTTTGTAAACTTCACTTGCTTGTGAGGAACAATCTGATTCACTGACATATAGGCTTTCGCTTCCATTACTGAACTCTATTTGTGTGTCTTTAACTCTGCGTTTGTCTGTCTTGTGCAGCACACACACACGAGCGCACACTTCCTCTATCTCTCACTCCATCTCTCTTCCTCTTTTTCCTCATTGGAAAGGGGGAATCGGGAGGGGAGGAATGATCGTGTTAGGGGGTTCACAGAAGACTGACTGTTTATTATTGTCTTCGGCCCACTTAACTCTGACAGTAACAGAATGAGATGGGGAGAGAAGCCTGTGCCATTAATCACTGTGTCGGGAGGGCCTGAGCCGAGCGGAGACGCATCCATATCGCATGTGCCTGGGAGAGGAACACAAAGTGATTTTCAGGCCAGCCGGCCTCGTAGCACCGCTGTGCAGCCTCCAACTTGAGGCTGCTGGCGGATGAAGAGTGCAGGGGGGGGTGGGGAGGGAAAGGAGTGGGTGGATTTTCACACTCAATCTTCCTCAAATGTTCTGACACACTGCACCTACAGCTATCCCCTGTTAGCAGCAA
The DNA here is from genome assembly GCF_964374335.1 of Astatotilapia calliptera. NCBI lineage: Eukaryota > Metazoa > Chordata > Actinopteri > Cichliformes > Cichlidae > Astatotilapia > Astatotilapia calliptera. The sequence continues at coordinate 3,221,829 of NC_137425.1, forward strand.
ACCTAAACAAGGATCAGCGCTATTTAAAAACCCAAAATGTCTCCTACCTGTAGTCGGAGCATCACCGAAAGGGAAGCTTTAATTTTGAACTCGTCCTCGTAACGCGACGTTAACTTGATTAGAGTGGAGGCAGATATATTATTAAAGTATACGGTGTGGCTGGTGGCAGCATTATCGTGTGGTTGTCCTCAACAAAAAGCACATTCGGCTCAGACATGAATGGCAGTCTCAGTCTGGCAGGTGTCAGTCTGTGTGAGCTGGCCCACCATAGAGGGACGCTACAAAGCCTCAGCGCCTGTGCCGCCCAGCTGATTGACAGGTGTGTCTCTTAAGACTACCTCCTCCATAGCAACACCAGCCGCACACCTTCCTCTGCTATCAGTGACACCCAGATGTGCTATAGCAGCTGTCTCCCAGATTATTCCTCCATGTCTCCGAACCGCCATCTACATAGACAGCCGTCTAAATATTTAATCGAGCCAGAAGGAGCTGCTGCATTGCACACTTCAGCTGAGGAAATGCAGCATCTCCAACCAAAAGGAGAAAAAGCGGCAGATGAAAGGTAGGGACGGAGAGGTGAAAGGCTTCAGGGTCGCGACTGGACCTAGCCGAGTTGAGTTACAGGTAAAAACCCAAGATGACAGTATATGCCACAATTTTAGGGCAAATGACAGCGATGCAGGCAGAGATGACAGCCCGCGTTTTGGATATACCCCGAGGACAACCTCGCCTGACATCAAATGTCTAACAAGCCAGACAAGACCATTCTGATTTCGTGCCATACCTTCAGGGAGAGACACAGGCCCCCATGAATGTGACATTGCTAACCATGATGCAAAAATTACATTGTGTATATGTGGATATCTGTCTCTCTGTCGAGCTTCTCTGCCGCCTTATTTCCGCGTGCATGTGCATCAGAGTGTGTCATCACTGACAGCTGATCAGAATATACACAGCGCCTGAGGTACTTTCTGTAATTTTGACTTTTTCTTTTTTTTTTTTAGCCTTGGCTCATTCCCAAGCAACAGATTGCTGCTGTCGCTGGAGTTGCGCCTCACAGATGGAGCAGCATCACTTCCTGAGGAGCCTGACAGGATCAATCCAGGAGCTCATTCGCTCGCAGTCAATTAAGCCATGTTAGTTTTGACAGGAGCCACGGGCAAAATAACAGCCGTCACTGTCTGGGAGGAAAATATTGTGACCACACAAAAAATGCACTTGTTTACTGGAGGGGGGACTGACTTTGCAGTGAAAAGGGCTGCCAGCTGCATCGAGCCACAGCAGGAGCTCGAGCAGACATGACGGAGAGCAACGACTCAACCTCAGCAACAGTCAAAGAGCTTAATTTGTTTGAAAACATAAAGCGCCCTGGGTAATTTAATGAATTCCAAAATGGGGACTAATCACGACCGTCATTGATTCTGAAGGCATATTCAGTCCATCTGTCCATCTCGTGCCTCTGCCTTTCTTACCGAGCCAAGATCTTGCCTATGCATCGAGCGCGCGCGTTTGCATTCTCCTGTGTATATAGGTCATTTAAATCGCTTAAAAATGCTCCTAAAATGCTTCTTCTGATTCCTTAACAAACCTGATTATGCCGAGGTGAATAATACAATACAGGAAAATGAAACAACCTAGAAATTTCTGTGTACCACCCACTGAGAGAAGAGGTGGAGCTGGTCTCTTTGAACCTATTGGAAGGAGAGTGAAACTCTTTGATTAGGACATGTAGGTAGGTAGCTGTGGGCGATGGACTGAAAACACTTGGCATCTGCTTGCAAGTCTCCACACACCCGAGGTGAGGGACGCACACACACACACACACACACACACACACACTTTTCCCTGGCTGAGCTCGGCTTTACCCTGGGCATCATTACAGACACTACACATCCCTCCTTTGAAGGGTTATCAAGGCTCCTCATTAAAGATGTCCCTGGCTTTCTTAGTGATGTGGGCCTCCACAGGGCGTAATATACCCCCTTTAATTAGTTTGCAAACTCATTAGTGTGTGCCAGGCAATTAAATGTCCTTCCTTCAGTATAGTTTACAACAGGACAAAGGGATCCCAGGGGCTGTCAAGGAAGTAGGGCTTATAGCTGAGACAACTGTCCCTTCTGCAGGGGACCGTCATTAGGGAGCCACGGCCCCTCGATCATTCCTTGTCCACTCTGCTGTGCTGAGGGAAAACCTGCTTCTCCAGTGTATTTAATGGCCTTCTACCCTGATGTTTGTCACTGAGATCAAATACTCTTCTTCAGCAACCATTAAGGAGAAAGCCAACACCCAGTTTGAGTCTGAAACGTGTTTGTTTATGAATGCACATCTTATTACGCAAAACTGCTGCAAAAAACACCTTAAAAATATTGGTGAATAAGCAATATTTAGCAAAAACAGATGTGTGACACTGCAGAAACCAGCTGGGTGCTCCGCTACCCTTTTACTGTTAAGAATCGTTTGGGGTTTCATTTTTTTATTGGGACTTATGCTTTGTTTCTGGGGGAGATGAGTGCATAAACTGAATAGAAATTCAGACTGTAGCCAGTGTAATGTCACCTCTTGGTTTGTGGCCACCAATTTTGGAAGGGGACTCTAGGCTTTTATGGTCTCTATTTTTTGCTCAAGCCATTACCATATTTCAAGGTTTGCTAACACTAGCAAACTTTGTTAGCAAGATGCAACTTGTAGACTGAATGCAAAGCAAATATAAGGGTACGTGCTAATAAAAGGTAAGTAATAGAGAAATAAAATAGTAGAAGTTCACTTCCTAAACCTGGAGCACAAACGTCTTGGACTGGTCTAATTCAGTGACATGAAACCACAGAGCTGAGGCCTAGCAAACAAGTACCAGCAATCGCTGCCTGGAAGTAGACACTGCCCGAATAAAACTTTATGCCTTTATACAGTTTAAACAAGTGAGTTACAAAATAAAAATAAAAGACTGTAGAACCTGTAAAGACTATTATTTTTGCTGTAAAGTTGCAGATTTTAAAATAGGACTGATTGCACTGCTTTTGAGAATTCTTCATTGTCATGAGCCATAAGCTATAATTACCAACAGAACAATAAAGGCCTGAATTATTTAACTTTACATACCAAATATAGAATATTAAAGAACTTTTTAACAACTATAATTTTTTAAAAGAGCAGTGTACTCACAACAAAAGTCTTAAAAAGTAGAGGAAGTAAACCCACTTTTTTAAAAAATGAGACCAAAATCTGGTCTTTAAGTATGACGTCATTGTTTCCGGGTTCAAACTCGGCTTCAGGTCCTAAAGTCAAACGAACACTGCGACATTACTGAGAGCTACAAACTGTCTAAATTCTTTCATCTTTAATAAAATTATGAGTATTGCTGCTCTACCAGGTAAAATGATTAAGTTTAACATCCAGGCATCCATGAAAACAGTGTTTATGAAGTTTAACAGAGTTTGAAGTTAGCAGGAAGTTAGCTCGCTAGTTTCATGATATAGCATGTTCTGACTGAGAGATTTCTGAAAAATTAAAACGTACAGCTCTGTTATCACTTCCAACATAAATGAAGACAGAAAACTAAACAGCAGTGATGTTTGCAGGGTTACTGAAGTTGGACTAGCTGGTATATAATGATGTGCTACGTGGTGGCTAGCTAACAGCTATGTTAGCATAACATAAACAGTGAAGCTGGAGGATGAATGCTATTTTTCCAGTCGATAAAAGCTAACGTGAGGGTTCCCGATGGTTAGGGACAAATCCAATCGCATGGCAGGATGCTGTAAACGGACCAAAGTTCAGTCAGGAGAACAACTGAGATAATCCATCCACAATCCGGTTGTTCAGTCTGACGTCACTAGCCGTGTCTGGGCCTAAACTCCGCTGCAGGTCCATATATCAAACGATCACTGTGGCATTACTGAGAGTTGAAAAACTGTCTAAAGTCTTTCATCTTTAATAAAATGATCAGCGTTCTGCTCTACCAGGTGTAACAATTGAGTTTAACATCCAGGCATCCATGAAAACGGAATTTATGACATTTAACGGAGTTAGAAGTTAGCAGGAAGTTAGCTCGCTAGCTTCTATCTAAATACAATATAGCATGTCCTGACTGCGGGGTTTTGGAAACAGAAGTAGGATTCGTCACGTCATCACTTAACAACCGGATATGAGGTTAGTCATTAATATACTGCTGCATGGGCTGGGCTGCAAGGGAAGAAGGGTTCATATGTCATCATTTAACAACCGGATGTTACCGTGGTCACTTAATTAATAACGAAATTCATTCATAAATATTACATAACTAACAAAGGTTCCTGTAACTGCTCTTGGACGACTAGTTGTCTATTTGCATGAAACCTGTTCGACTGTGGATTGGTGAAATCTAAACGCTAAACATAGTTCTGTAATAGTCTTAGCCTACGAGCATCAACAGCTCTTTTCCTGACTTTATGAGGAGTCTCATTATTTCATGCTTTGATACAGTTCCACAAACAAGGGCTACGGAGATCACATTCTGACAGATACGTGTTGTTAAACTTAAATAAAGCAGACCACCCACACTTGATTTTCACTCCACTGACTGAACACCTGATGCTCACTTTCCTCCCTTCTGCATGTGGGCACATTTCCATAAATAAAGGACATGATAAATGTGTCATTTGTTTAATTGTGCTCCCTTTATCTATTAGGACTTGTGAGAAAATATGCTAATGTTTCAGGTTATAGCTATGCAGAACCACATAAAATTACAGTGTTGGAAAATGTATAATTACCATTGTATCAGTCACATTTTTCAGTCACCTGTCGCACTTTTAACAGATTCAGTGGTTCGTGTTTCTTACATGTGCAACTAGTGTCTTATTTCTTATCGTATTACAAGTCCACCACCAGAGACTTCATGCATTACTACCCTCTACATTACCCAGCGTTTCTTTTTTAATACATATAGATGGGGTGGCAATGCCCGGAATGAACATGAGTCATTCTCCTCGCTTTTGAGATGCAAGGTTTCAAAGGTTTTTCGCATATTTTAGCTGGTGTGCAGACTTAACTGAAAAAGTGATGCCGTTCCACTGGTTTCTTGTTAATTGGGGCATCCGCATGACCTGTAGTATTAATACTAATTTCATTCCTACAGCAACCGCCATGTGGATGGTGGTGGATTGTGGTTTCACAATTAAGTAGAAAACTAGTGCGTTAAAAGAAAAAAGAGGGAGAGATGAGATAAAGTGTTATACAACAATCAAACACGACTTTCATACGTTAATGCTAAAAGACTAATAAAATTGGTATTGTAGTAAAAGAATAGATACAATGAAGATGAAGGCAGAATGGGTATCATTAACTCCCATCTGAAAGGCACAACAAAACGATGGGCCTCTATTTTTAAGATCGTAAAATATATATATATATATATATATTTTTTTTTTATGGATTTATATTTAGTTTATCATCTGAAGTTCACAGCTCTGCACTCTCTCTGATACTGGCCCCAGTGGAGCCTAAGGCGCATTCCAATGCACTGTGATTCTCTATAAATCCAGCCAGCATGAAATCTCAAGGAGCTAACGCGGAGAAGAGAGCCAATCTGCCTGTTTACACCATCTCATCTTACACAGAAGCCTTGGCGCCTGCCCCGAAGAACCCCCAACTCCCCCCCACACACAACATGTTTGCAGAAGTGTTCATGCTGAACAAAGTGATTGTATCATCTGGGCCTGCTCTTCCATTTGTGTTGCTGCTTCTCCTGAAACCTGTTTCAAGCTGTGTCACCCCCAACTCAGGCGAAGTTTGAAAAATGGAAGAAGGGAACCATGCAAAGTGGACATATTCTCCAGCCTGCCGTAAAATAACCGGGGGATGGACCATTAGCCATTTGCCGCTACCGACCGAGTTGCAGATCTTGCATCTGCACGAACAGAAGGTCACAAGAAACTTAACAAAAGAACAGCAAAAAGAGGAAATAATGTGAAGTTTAAAAACACAGAAAGAGGGAGAAAACAAATTTCTCCACTTGTCTCAGGGTTTTTTTTTTATAAATCTCTAAGTCTATTCTCCATTTAGTCCGAGAGCTGTGCGGTAGATAATGCAGCTCGCTGTCTGACCTCGCCTCAGTTAAGACTCGACTAAAATGCCAGCTCCACCTCTCTCCCTGATGTTAGCCCACCGTTAGCGAGGAGCAGGGTGGACTAGACATGTTCCTCCACTTTTCCAAGGCACAAACCAGTCAATTTGTCATCCAGTGAAGAGGTTGAACCTTTAATTAAAGTGGAGAGCTGCCGTCATCAGGGCCCAGCTAAATGTCACATGATAAATAACGGCAGAAGATCTGAACAGCTCCCTTGGAGTTTGTTTCACTCGAGGGGATAAAAGGCCACACACATTACAGGGTAACTGCATATCAATATGTTAAATAGGTTCAATTGTATAAATTGATTAAATGACCCAATTGTGAACCGACCATGCTTCAAAAACCCCGTTGTTTGAGCAGTGAATGTTGACAATGTCACGTAGGCTGACTATTAATGGAAACCAAGCAGGGAGAATGTGGTGCTGAGTGACATTATTAAAGTAGATGATGGGTTTCTGAGCAGATCATTCGCCGAATGCAATCGATAGCTCTGTGTCTAAATGCTCAGGCAGAAATTACACTTCAAGGCATATTGGCCAGGTTGAAATGACACGGCCGTGAAAATGCATTGCTATGGACACTATTAGAAACGATTGGCTAATTACATCCACGAGAAATCTCGATTCTTTATTGGCCCTTCACGTTTACCGCGAAGAAACAGCGGCGCGCGGGAGACCTAATGCGGGCTCCAATATGAGCTGTGCATTAATATAGTGTGGCAGGCGGTGAAACAGTCTGACTGTACAATCCAATATTTCCAAAAGCCTGTTGTCTGATACCAAGTCATTTGTGGAAGCACTGACAACCCCCCCACTCCCCAGTCACCAGTCGACACTACATCAGCATATATTTTCAAAATTGGTTCATTTCACTCTGCTTATTATCAGGCAGCTTAATCTTGACCCTTCAAATCTCTAAAATTATCGCCCTGTCTCTTGTCTTCTCTTCCTCTCAGAAACCCTTGAATGTGCTGTCAATACCACTAAATTCCTCTCTCATCTTTCAGCACTTGATCCCCTAATCTTGCTTTTGTGTCACTCACTTGACGGAAACTCTTCCTCTGTAACTCAGTGCTTAAACACAGCCTCACCTCCCTGCTTTAGCGCCCCATCATGACTCACTGTTCCATACAGCGCTGATCTCGAACTATTAAGCTTCTTTGATAATTTGACAAACCGTTTATTACGAAAATAATTCTCCAAGGTCACATATATTTTGGAAAAAAATTAATTAAAGGCATCGGAGTTCTTTTTGCTTTTTTTTTGCTTGAAACCTTTTTACATTGCAGGATATAAAATGTAGCTGCCTCGTGTTTAAAATGTCATTTTGTATTCAGAGCCATGCAGGCCGTAATTCAATCTGAGGGAACTTCAAAGAAATAATTGCTCTCTCGCGTTCACGTATATATTTAATTTAACTCATTATGGATAATATATATTATATCAGTGTTGGAGATTTTCCTGGAATAAAAGAATTTCTGGCACCTCTCAAAGAGACTGTGGCCACTTTCATAAGAAATTCACCAACAGTGCAATAAAATGATGTTTTTTTGTAAGCAGCATTGATAATTAGGTTGTCACTTACCCAAGAATAATGGATGTTCTGCTCTCTTAGGGTCCACGGCTGTTCCTAACTAAACCCTATTTTGTGCAGGCGACATATCGATGGAACTCCAGAGGCAGGTGCTGTCAGCTCAAGTCTATTTGAGATTTAAAAATAAGGAAGTTGGCATCTTTTATGAACCAAACTTAAGCACATGGTCTGGAATGATTTTACTTGACTCTACGGACATTTTTAAGTGAAGCACATGCTCATCACAGCCAGAGCATGATTTTTACTCTTAATTAAAACCTCGTGTCTCCGGGTTTCACAGTTTAAAACGCTGTGGTTAAGATCAGGGCTAGATTGTAATCACATTTACATATTGCACAACTTAGTGACAGTTTCTGTCAACATGCTTTTTAATGCATTAATGGACCATCTTCCAATAGCACCAGACACAAGAGAGGTATAAGACCAAACTCTGTCCTCATTTTGATCTCAGAGTTTACTCTGCATGACAACTGCATTAAGAAAAAGTCTGTATAGACAAACAGACCTAAACTTGAGCACAAACATCTGTAAAAAGTCAGGATTCGTAACCAGTTTTAGTCAAAGCGATTGCACAGGTCAGGCAACCTGTCTCCAAATAATCACCGTCTGATTGGGACTGATGGCAATTGCTCTCAGACAGACTGGCGAAGGTTTGCAAATAACTGCGAGAATTTCTATTCATGCAGACACCAACAGATTTGTTGTTTTCACCAAATTATCACAATTAATGGAAGCACTCTCACAAACAGACTGCATGAACATATTTTTGGTCATGCCCCAGTCTCCAACCACTCCAGAACTACATTTTGCCACCGTGACTGATGAAAGGGTCGAAAAGGAAAAGTTCTTCACCTAAGCTTTGTGTAAAAAAATCAAATGTTTTAGTAGCCTAAAACAAACACTTAATTCTTGTGTTTGGCAGCACAGTCTTTAGGTCCCGTGAGTTGCTAAGCTGGGCCTCTGTCGACTGGTTTTGTTGAGCATGTCCTGTTGTTGTTGGTCAGATTGGGATCTGGGGAGTTTGGAGCCCAGGTGAATGTCTGGCAGCTTTTCTCATATTCCTTGATCCGCTCCACCGAAGGTTTTGAGGTGAGAGGAGTGTGAATTGAGGTGTGTTTTTGTACTACCGTGTGCTGGCACATAGGTAGCTTTTTTTTTTTTGGTAACACCTGCAGAGAAGGCACAAGTGAAACCGGTCAGCACTTCCAGGGAGCGATGGACTAATAGCCTGGAAGCACCAAGTTTGAACCTGCTATAAGTTATGATGCTTATTTGTAGAGTTTATGGAAGTTTATTAAAGTGAGAAGTAATGATATAAGATTTCCTCATGTCATGTTGGCTATATGACCTTATATACATAGCACATGTTAAACTCAAACTAATTACTTTGTCATACGTTGCCCACAAAGTCCTCCTTCTATGCAATATCTTAATCAACTGTTACAAATACTGTTAATAATTCAAGCCTCATTGGTGTACTTAATCTACCTAATTTTCTAATCTTCCTAATAATTCATTTGTTGAGTGATTAATTACGCTCATTTATGTCATGTGGAAACAACATTTGTTTTTAATTGTGCATGTCAAAAGAATTTTCCAGTCGTCCCATTTATGCTCACACTCAGTGTTTGGAGCTTTGGTCACCGCGGGGTTCCTCGCATTGGGTTTTTCTCTTCAACTCCTCTGCATCCGCCAGCGATCAGATTTTCCACCATTGCACCATATGTGGCATCACAGTTAATTACTCAAGAGAAATTGGCTGAAGACGAGGCATAACAGCAGGTGAGGAGCTCCAGCCCAGAGCTAAACCAACACTAACTGGTCAAGCTCAGCTGCCCTCGCTCTTGCACTGCCTGAGTCGCACAGGATGGACTCATTCATGCTGGTTGGCCTTCATTACAGATCAGGGAAGGTGCAATTAGTAGCAACCCCCCCACCGGTTTATAATTACCTTAAGACACCCACTTAAACAGAGAACCTTATAAATCAGCTCCCGTTGCCTATCAGAGCCCTGGACGCTACATTATGCCAACAGATGTCGGCCGCGGCCATGGACAAGCCCCTCGGTGGCAGTGACAGCCAACAACACTGCAAGCTTGTCTAATGAATAAGAATGGCCTTTAGGTTTGGCTTTACAGGACTTTTTGCCTCAGGATTATAGCTTTATTTCTTGTGAATTGAGAAATAAGAGGGAGACGAAAAAGGGGGCAGAGAACAAAAGGTCAATTAAGAGTTGGTGAAATGCAACAGATTGCGCTTTGAAGTGTGCCGTGTCTGTGACATTTGTGGCATTTATGCAGCAATATTATTTCCAATTTACAAATGCAAACAGTGGAAAGGCAGGTGTAACGTGAAGGGTTGTGTCCTTTTTTCCTCCTTTGAGCCAATTCTTGGATGGGGTAGCTTTTTCTAATCTGCACACATTTGCATGCAGATAATTTACCAGTGTAGTGACAAAAAATTATTTACGAATAGAGTATCTTAATTGGACACCTGCTGTTTCTTAATTATGAGAAAGTATTTTGGGTTTAGAGTGAAGAGGACATGTAACACAAAGCAAACAAATTAGCCTATCCTACAGACAAATCCTCCCAAAGACTTCCCTAAACAAAGCGCAGATTTGGCAGGTTTTATAAGGGTGAGCTTTTGTTTATCAATAGCTATTCCAAATGAGGAAAGAAGATCCTTTGCAGCTGAAAAGTTGGCGCAGGCGGTCTGCTGCTTTCTGTTTTTTCCTCCTAACTCTTTTTGGTAAAACTGTCAATTTGTGCTGTAATTTTGCAAAACTAATGAAATTCAATTTTTAAATGGTTTTTTTGTCTTTTGAAAGCACTTTAAAAAATAAGATGTTTGACCTCAACAGGCCTGATGTTGTCACAGACCAGGAGAACAGCTGAATCAATGAATACCAAAAATTCCTTTGAAAGGTGACTGACAAAAGCATGCCAGGTGTGCAGCGATGACATTCATGTCCCTGTCCCTGAATTTTAAGCTCTTTTAATACCACTATTGAGGAGATCACCTCTAACCTCATCTCACTTGTGTTTGCTCCAAGGAAACATATTACTGGTGCACCAGCAGCAACAGAATAAACCCTCTAGACTGTGTGGAAAATCAACACAGCTATAACGATGAATGCCTCTCACTAAAAATAAACCTGAATGAATCTCAGAGGTTTAATGAACAAAGTTTGTGCAGAGGGGATTTATCTTATTGGAAAGATGAATTCACTTCCAAGGGAGGCATACTGACAAGAAATAAATGTCTTTTCAAACTGTAAAGAGGCTTCGTATCTGCCGCTGAGCAAGATTCATTCAGAAGGAAAAAAAATGCTTTGTCTCAGTTTGAAGAACCACCGTAAGGAATTCATGAAGAAGAAAAAGCAACAACTTCTGCATGAACAAGTGCTGTTGTGAACACGGCTGCAGAGTAACAGCTCGTTGTGGAAAGGCTGCCCTCCTCTTGCAGGATGAGGATCTGAATCTCAGTGCATTGAAAGTATAGTTAATTAAAATTGGAGTATATGTAATCAAAAAGTAAAAATTCAATTTTATAGAAGGTAGCACGATTATCAGCAGCGTCACGTGGAAACAACGCATATGAACTACGTCGCGGTGGAGAAAACTGCACAGACCTGAACAAAAATGCAGCGCTACACATTGTTGTAATCTCTTTCTGCTGCCGACTGAATCACAGCTGCTCGTGCTCACATGGTTCATTGTTTTCCATCTTTGAACAGGCTCCGAGGAGACTGTTCTCCAAAGAAAAACAAGACAAAACCCGGTCCGCAGAGAAACGGATGGATGGGTCACCGAAATGCAGAATTTCAACACAGGAGACAGATGTTCCTGTCCTGTTTCCAACACGATTTTCTGTTGTCTGTGAAAGTGATCATTCCCTGAAACTCAAAACCACAATTTTTGTTTTGATTGTAACCATGACAACTTTGATTAATTAGCCCATTAGCCCAAAATCTTGATGTTTATTTCCTAACAAAGGAAATCATCTCTGTAGGAAACCCATTGATAAAATTCATGAAACCACTTGTTCCTTATTTTGGAGGGAATCTGCTTGTGAAACGAGCCTGATTCTCTTCTAATTAAAATAATTAGAAATAATTTCTTAAAGCTGAAGAACCTACAGGAATGCTAATTACCAATGTATGTTAAATGCATGCAAATGACTATTATTTATACATTTTAGGTTTTTAGTATTTAGGTTTACGGAAGAGGAAATTATTATAAAAGCAGAACATACTGTGCTATACTGTCTTTATACTGGACGGTATGAAGGTTCTAATTTTAATTTAAATCCGTCAGAGTATGGAGAGCTAACCTGTTTATCCTGCACTAAACTGCAATGTCATGCAACCTTTAAGCAAAACAAAGTTAGCATACTTAGCTTGTTTTCCAGAACGTTTCACATGACGAAAATACACAACTTGACAACAAATACAGATCCAATATATGATTTCACAAAGAGGAACCCACATGTTCTTTAAAGTTTTACTTTAAAACACCACAAGGCAGTCTTTACCTTTAAATTTAACCTCTCTTCTTCGTCTCTGAGTGAAGTTAGCTTGCACTGCTGGACCTTTAGCTAGCAGGCACAGTCTATGACAAACTGCACACACACAGTCTGCGTTGATGTTTGTTGAGCTGTTAGAAACGTTGCATTCAAAATTACCTTTCACTTAAAAAAACGTCCCTTTATGCTCGCTGCTCTTCTGTAGGACGAGCTAAATGATGAAGTACCGGAATCACGATGTATGGACACCTGCACTCGTTCCACCGTTGACCAAAAGAAAAGGCGCATTTTAACCACTGATATGGTATTATATCTCTTTTTATCCAGTGACCCCTGGTGATTGGTACACCTATAGAAAGTGCATTACATGTGTTACTGTTTAGGCTCAAATCGGTTTGAAATAACTCCCCTCAAATGTCCTAAACCTGAAGTACCGAGCTTGCTTTGAAAATGTAAGCAATAGAAAATATAGATAATTCTGTTAAAAGGTAAGGAGTAAATGTAAAAAGTTTTCGGAAAAATAAATACTCAAGAAAAGAAGAGATACATTACAAAGTAGGTACTTCACACCTCCTGGGAAATTTCTCACTATTTATGCTAATTTAAACAATAACTTAACTCAAGCAAATCACAAAGGGTGGAAAAGACTAAACTTCTTTATTTAAGGAAATTGGAAAGTATGACACAAAAAGTACAATATAAAGGAAGAAAAAATACACAAAACAAATGAGCTTTTAAAATTTCATCCTTCGTAGAAATTCCATAATCAGCTGTAAGTGGAATTGGAAAGTGGAAGCATGTAGGAATCATAGACACTCAGCCATGAATTGTCTGACTTCACAAAGTTGCTGAGTTTTGAAGCACATAGTGTGTAAAAATTGCCAACCAAGAACTGCAGACTCCTCTGGCATTAACATCAGCACAAAAACTGTGCTGGGAGCCTCGTGGTGTGGATTTCGGTCAAGCAGCTCCTGCAGGTGACCCAGTAGTTTGTCCATCGTGATTAGGCCACTTTTATTTAATTGGATTACGTCATGTAATTTGTAAAAAACGTACACACGATCATAAAAAATAAAATAAAAATAGTTACAAAGATACAGAAATTACATTGTACTGTCATGTTCTGTGATACATGTAAACTGCATCTATGACAGAAACATGTCATATATAACGTGTAACCTGTAATTTGTTATATGCAGAAGACCCTTTCATTATTAGAGCCCTGCATGACGTTGGGCTGCTAGGCTAATGCTAAAAGACAAAGCTGTTCCAAAAAGGAAAGAGGGTGACAGCTGCACGCTGCAAGAATTATTACATCACTAATATTATTGTCCCGTGTCATTAATAATCAGAGCAAATGGCTGTTGGCCAAAGTTTCCGGCTGTATTGTTTGTCACTGTGGATGTTTGCGATGTCCACTCTTGTATGAGACATTAGACTGAATTAGAGTTCAAACACTTAGTGGATGGAGAGGATGTCAGTCCTGATCAAGAATAAGAAATTATTTGTTGCAGACTTAAGGTTTGTTAGGCAGCAGGCGATGCACACAAGCACCCGATTCAATTTGTGAAAGTCGAAAAATGAGCAGCTAATTATTAAAAAGGGGACTTTAGTGGTGGGGGGGCTCAGGAAATGGGGTCTAAAGCACTATTATGCAGCATTATTGCCCATTCTGAACTGTGAAAGATGCTAAATTACATTAGTAGAGTCCAAGAAGTTCACTTTAATAATGCATTGTAATCTAATAACACAACTGTATATTTGATGCATTTTCCCCATTTATATGGTCAGTCAAGGCTTCTTTTTCTGCCAGAAGATTCACCATAAGAAAGAGTATAATACTGCCCTGTAACGGTGATGTTCTGATTTTAAGTCTCATCTGGGCATATGTGTTCATTTTAACAATTATCATATAATTCAGGGGTGTCAAACATAAAGCCCGTGGTCCAGATTCAGCAAAGACTAATCTGGCCAACGGGATAGTTTTGTCCTCCAGAATTTATGGAGGACACAAATTTGGCACTTTTAAATGTATTTTCATAAGTTTTATAACCTTCAATTCTGATGAAGACCACACAGCCACTCATTCTGCACCAGTTTAATCAAGTTACAGACAAACAATTAAATGACAGAAGACAAACTAAGAGGTATTGTACATAAATTTCATGTCTTTTTCTTATAAGATATGACAAAAACATGACACTTTGGCAACAATTTGGTTACTTTTTAGCATCACTTGATTGAATATTGACACTTCGATGGTATTCCTACTAATCACGACAGTTAAGGAAGCCTTTCCATGGCTGATTTGATTTAAAATGCATATAACTTGTTACATCTGTGGATTTCTCCTTGCAGAAATAAGCAGGCACCTTAATAAACCTGTAATAGTCATAGATCATAAGCAACGACCTGCAGTGTCTCAGCTTGTGTTGTAAATACCCACCTTGTGCCCACCATTGCTGTTAACATCAGCTGTGTTGGCATGTCACAATAAACCAATAAAAACATTAACATATAAATCACACATGTCTGAACGACTCAGGCTGTTAGTTTAAATCATTTTTGTCTTGAAATGTATCCTGTTCCTATTAATAAAAAATATACATCTTTATGACATATTTTGCTGTTAACATGCTTGAAGGAGATCGTCTGAAAAACACCCATTAACCATCGTTTAATTTCACATTTCTGTCATCAGAAAAATAAAACTCCATCTGGGTATTGACGTTTGAAAAGAGTGTGACCGTTTCATTTGTGTAAAGTCTGTGCAACAGCGTGAAGTTTACAATCCTGCCTGAAGACGTTTCAGATACTGACACTTTTCTTTGAGAGGCTGAGATTCCTTTCAAAAGTACTGTTATTCACCCGAAAGTAATGACGGAGACATAAACAGTATTTTCTATTCATGGTCTAACCTTCCTGCATAGCTTTGATTTGGCCTTGGCGGCAAACATCACAAAGATAAGAAATGCTTCAACAAGAGAGATCTGGTCAGCTCAGTTCAGCAGCTGAGTGAACACGAGCGAAAAAGATTTCAGCTTCTGCCAATCTCCTCCTTCCCTCCTTGTGTTTTGACCCGACTCAATGCTTTAAGTGACTTTTATTAAGCTTATTCAAATCGGTGAAATGTTCCAGGGACATTATGCTAAAGTCACACTAGGGAAAGCAGTCGAAAATTATTGCGACCGCTTGCAATTGCGACGGAATTTGTTGCCTTGGAAAACGTTGCTTCAAAGACGGGACCAGGTGCGTCAAGACAGCAATAAGATGGAGTCAGTCTGCTGTCAGTGTGTGATTGAAGGGGGTCAACTGGCAATTACATGCAATCTATTTGTGGTAATAAAATAGCGAAAATGGAAAATCCGTTGCCATTTGTTGCTTCACATTAAAAACAAATTCACATGAACTACTGAACCTCATCGATCTGATTGGTGAGGTTCTGGCTGCACAAGTTTTTATATAAGGGATATGACCTGAATGCAACCAGTTGGCAACCATTTGAGTCGAGTACGCAATTGCAAAGAGACACTTTGCTCACACTGCAATCCTCTTGGTTCTGTCTGCATTTCTAAATTAGATGACAATTATTTGCAAACCTTCAAAGCGGCTCAGAGTGAACGAAGACACACCAAGTTGGCCCGTTGTTGTTTGGAGACAGGTTGCCTCCCATCAGCCAACCTGTGCAATTACAACAAACATCCACAGGTTGAGGGTTTTGTACACTGATCATTAGTGTTTGTCACAAACTGCTACAAAAACTTCTGTGCAATCGCTGGCAAGAGCTGATTTTTCCTAAAGAGGTTGACATTCTGTTTTTACTCTAATGTGACTGAGCCATTAAAAATACATACCTGATACTGAAGGAATTACGTATACTGATATAATTTCAGTTCTGTTAATTTTAAAGTTAAAAAAAATTGATAGTTTTTTTTCCCCACTCTGGCCTGTAGTATCATTTATTCATTTAAATATTTGTGATGTGATTCGCCCACTTTTGGAGCTACTATTTTAATTTTAGATTAGCGAGATGTCTGCCTTGTCTTAGAGATACTGAAACTAATATTTGCCTTGTAGGGCAAAAATGGCAGCAGTTTCTCTTCCCAGGAATCGTGACCCAGTGACTGAAAAGAAAAGTTCATGAATGATGTTTGGAGCTGTTTTTTTTTTAAACATCTACAGATTTACATTTAGCAACCAAAGGAAGTTAGCAGCTAGCTAACATCTCAGCTCAACTAAAGAGGGATGACAGCAAAATCTTGCAATTAGGATGGATGGGCCTGTCATCACTGGTGGATGGATACACTTGTGCAGAATGCTGGTTGGTGGAGTACGTTTGGTAGAAAATAGTTCCTACATGAGATCGCCCAGGACAAGGATGCTGCTGCTGCTGAGGGTTCAGATGTGTTCTTTGTCCCTTTAGCAAGTGCTATTTAGTTTCATGACATCAGCTGAGGGCAGACATCTCCAAGGCAGACACCTTGACAGCCGATTGCTCTGAAATTGTGCGACTGACACCAAAATACTCTAGATGGCTTTAGAGCTCCACAAGACAAACATCTGTAAATCTGATTCTGGTGTTAAGTGCCCATTTAAGAAAGTAGTTTGTCTGTCTGTTGCTTTAATTCTATGAGGTATTTCTTTATAAAGTTTTTTTTTTTTAAAAGCATCCTTTCCAAATGTTCAGGGGTACACACATTCACTCGTGTAACAGTTTGTGTGTTATGACTGCAGCTGTTTCACCTGTCACAGTTACTGCTGCTTCACATTTGAAGGTCAGCAAGAGGTAAAGCCTTTCGCCTCACGCTGATTCCTGGTGACACACGGTGCTGCACTCTGGCAGAGGCTAAAGGAATCTATTTTGGACACATCCTCAACCCCTTTGTCTGAAAGGCCCTTCCAAATATCAATGTAATCATTTCCATCAGAAATTATTTACGGCTGACATGACACACTCACCTTTCATCACCAGCCATTACTGAGTTTTTTCTTTTCTTTTTTTTGACCGCTAAAAAGCTGACAGATCCAATGATACCATTTAGCTACATGATTGTCAGACTTAACAACCTCCAGGTCTGTTAATAAGCTTCACTCTTTGTGCCACGTCTGGAATTTGCAATATTTTTATGCACTTTTCTCGCCTCCGAGAAATGAGTTCAGCCTTAGTCAAGCCTCGCTTCACGTCCACGCCATATCAACATCATTTGTCATTTCTCTTTTTTTAAATAATTCGCTCGATATTAGCAAATTAAATGAGCTTTTTTTCTCTGCCTTTTTGCCCCAAACTTTTGTGAGAAATTATAGGTTTCTATGGTTGACAAGACAAAGCTGGACAAATAAATCAATACAAAGCAAATGAAAGCAAATTGAATCTATTAAAGCAAAATTACTGAGAGAAAAGAACCAAACACAATGTAGCCCGCAGAACCATGGCCGCAGACAATTAATGGCGGTGGGAGCAAAAAGGTGCTGGCTCATTAAGCCTGGCCAGCCCTGTGCATGAAGACAAGGCCAACAGCCAGACCAAAGCAGACCAGCACAAACCAGTCTGCTCAGCTGCAGGCCCACAGGGAGGTACCCTTCTACCTGTAGCTGCTGAAGGCTAAGACCCAGGGATGTGTTTGATTCCCCGAAAATAAAAAAAAGCTGAATTAGAGGAGATGAGCTTTTCAATAACCTCCCCCTTCCCCTCAGCACCTCCCACGTACCTGCGCCTTGTCCTGTACCCAAGGAATGGCAAGCAGCAGGGTGCCACGGAGGACCTTCAGATCAGCGTGAGCCAGCGAGGGGGGCTCTCCCGGGCAGCAATGAGTAATTAGCGCTAATTAGTGGCAGTGATTAACCACACTGGGGAACGTGGGGGCCGGAAGGGAGCAGATTGATAGAGCTGGCCCTCCTAACCCACAGAGGCTCCAGTGCATCTTAAGCAGGGGGTGGGTCAGCTGGATGTGGCTGGCAGCCAGATGCTATGGCCGTGAATAAAGGTGGAACATGCTTGGAGCATCCGTAAAAACCATTTCAGCAACAAGGAGGCGAGGGCTGATACGCAGCTACTGAAGCATACGTTTCAAATCAAAAGGCTGTCAATTCATTACACCCCGAGGCAGGGTTATTCAAATGAGGGTCCTTGAGTGGAATTGGACCCTCAAGTCATTTCAGCAAGGTAATTTGAGTGATTCTGAGGAGCTAATTGAAAATCGTATTGATTAATGTATTCAATAAAATGTCTTATCTTGTGTTAATTTCTACCAATAACAGAATAAATTAGTTGGTTACTAGTTATCAGCCTTGTGCTGCTCCTGTGCGGTTGCACGAGGAAGCGAGCAAATTACATTCACAAAACCGGTTGCATTGGAAATCAGACAAGTTTACATGCACTGCAGTGACCTAGTTACTGAAAAGCCACAAAAAAGACAATTCAGCAGAGACTGTAGTTAGCACATATGTTTTCCTTCTGAGCAGATTTAATTTATTTGTTTTGCTGTGAAATGTTTATGCATTACACTTTGAGGGTGTGCATGTATTCGCTATCAGGGCAGTCAGACTTAAACAAATAAGGCTGGATTACTAGCGCTCCTTCCACTGCAGTGTCACAGTTTTTCCCTGTTCCCTGGGAGTTTTCAAGTCTACATACATCCTTCAGCCACAACTCTAAAACCACTGACAAGGGAAGTGAATAACATTAATCATTACAATGTAAGACTCTTGTGGGAAAACTCGGGTCTTGGTATTCATGCCGATGCTGCTTTGAACATCCCTCATACCCCACCCATAGCAATAGTGCTCGTCCGCAGCAACAGCCCCCCCCCCAGCGGGACAAATCTAGCAAAACCGCAAGAGCTCAATAATGGCTCGAGGAACATAACCAGTAGGTGTACGTAGCCTCCAAACACCCCCAGTTGCTAATCCGCACGCCTGTGGGATGCACCGGTACAAAGCTGGTTCACAGAAACCCTCAGGGCCCAGAGGATCTGCAGTCCTGGTGCCAGACACCCCAGGATACCTCCAGATGTTGTGTACAACATCCAACAGTCTGTTTTGGAGATCTACCTAATATTATACAGGTGGTTTTAATATTGTCACTGAATGGTGTATATGTCCAAGCTATATCTACATGGGTAACCCAAAACTAGATGTCAAACATATATGAATTTTTTTTTTAAAGGGTATGAAAATATAATAAATACATTTTTTTAAAAAGCTGCTGTTGTCTCCGCACTGGATACTGGATCATTATCAAATAAAAGAGGTTCTCAAAGTCTGCCAATGTTTGATATTTGATTTGAGCTTTTGTTTAATAAATGTATTCCTTTCATTTTCTGCAGAGGCAGCCGCACCTTTTTCCTGAATGCCAGCACAGTTTACAGAACACATGAAATAACTGAAAATACTGTAAAACAAAGATTAAATTCACAGGCCAGAGCCAGCTGATGAATAATTGACACGCTCTCCTTCAGCAAGACCATTATGTACCTTTCTGCACTTGATTAGATGTAAGGGCAAGTCACTGCCTGTCCTCCGTGTGCTTCAGGTTTCCAAACCAAAAATACAAAGCACAGAAGCTACTTTGGAAAACCTGTCAAATTTCTCAAAAACAAGTCGCTGATTAAATCTGCAAGGCTGACAGGTTAGGGAGCCGACAACCACCTTCTCCTTTTTATTGGTTTGTCCAGTGTCCATCAGTGGATATTTTCAAGACTAAAACTGATGGTAAAGATGAAGCGCTGGGAGCTCAAGTTACCACAAAAACAGAAAAAGAAAAAAAAAAGCTCCAGTTACCAGCTATTTAAATCAGTGGATAGAAAGAAGGTTGGCAATTTTGACACAATCAGTGCTAGATGTAACTGCGCATATTGTTACAATAAAATGTTACTTTAATACCATCACATAAGTCATGTAACGATGTAACAATTTATTGTTACAGAACCAAATTTCTAAGTTTTCTGGACGCTGGGTGGAGTCCTGGCGCCCTGCTACAATCAGCTGATTTCAGTTCATGTGTTGGAAAAGGGAACGTGATGGAGCGGTCCACAGCAGAGATGCAGACACTACTTTTATTTTTATTAAACAAGGACAAGAGGACAAAGGAAAAGTGCAAACTGCCTCCAGGATAGAAACAAATGCATTGTACTGCTAACACAACTTTGCAAACACCTGCGCAGATAGCATGCTAACACTAAGCTAGCCAAGAAACCAGAGGGATGTTAGTGTTGACTGTATGCTGACCTCAGCCCAGCAGCCAGACACTGAACAGCTAACAAAGCCAGTGATAAGCTTCCAGCATCCATTTCTACCTCTTCATGTTTGTGTTGGTGCATGAAATTGTAGCCTCGATTTATATTGTTAACTGTGCATTTATAGTGTAATATATAATGTAGCGAGTAGTGTAACACACACTTTCTCTGAGTAATTAATACTAATTAATACAAGTACTTAATATAAGTACTGCATTACCATTTAGAAAGCACTGATTTACTGTAATAAAAAGTAAATACAGCAAATATTTGGGTTTGGAAACGTCCAAGGATTAAGCAACATTTGAAAACAACCTTACTTAACTGCCTTAATTCACTCTTACTGGATTCATATGCTGTGAACATTATTTATAGACTTATACAGACTTTATAGAGGCCCTCTTGCCAGATATTCAAAGAGATGGAAAATATGAGGTATTATAACACCAATATTATTTACCATAAACACTTGAGAGAGTTGCACATTCAACTCAGTTTTCACAGACTGAATTTGTTAGGAATCTGACTTTGTATACCACTTAGCATTTCAAATAATGAATCTAGCACAAATTATGTCACTGGAGTCAGTTGGGGGAGAAGGAAGACGCGGTATAAATAGTCTGAGTTTTTGGTTTTGCTCCATTATTATAAATATTAGATTAAATTTAGACTCAGTGAGCCTGAGCCCAGTGCTAAAAACGAAATGTAAACACCTCAAGCAGAGCTCTCTCCCATCTTGAGGTGTGTGCTTTTTTTTAATGAGGTGACACACACGTGCAAGTTTCTCCACATGGCTTGAAAACAAATAGCATGATAGCTTACATGACGGGGCCACGTTGAGAAGCTATCGGAGCTTTTTGTGACAAAACAAGCGAGACGTGCGGAGCTTGATTTTAAACATCAATGACTTTAATTAGTGTCATCCTACAATCACCAATAATAGTCCCGAAATGTGTGGGCCCCGGCTCTGACAGCCGAGCAGATCTGTGGCGAAGCAGGGGGCTCTTAACAAGATAAGCCCTGAAATCAGCGAGCCTGAAGGAACATTACCTGAACAAGAGTGCTGATGAAAATGACTGCGGTGTCGGCCTGCTTGGAAACAACTGAAGTGTTGTTCACACGTCTTATCGTAAAACAAGTCAACAACACAAGCAGCACTACACCGGATAATTCCCATCACTTGTAGGTCTGAGAAAGAGGGATCATCCTTTTGTATGTAAATGATCCGGTAGAATCTTTAGATCTCTGGCAAAGAAGGGAAGAAGACAAAAAAATTGGCATTTTACAGAGAAACAGATTAAACAGATGACTCAAATCCTGTCTGAAGATTAAAAAATGCCTATCTGGAAAAGGATTTTATTAACTGATGTCTGCTTTTGGACGGATTGGTGCTGTTTCTATGCAGTCAGCAAATCCCATGAAAAGGCGAGAGAGTCTTTGTCCGTCTCTCCATAGTTTCAAAGCTAACGCTCTACTTTGAAAACAGCAGGTGACAAACAATCCCAGGTCAAAGTTCACACTGGCCGCGTTGGCTCCAGGCTTGCAGTATCTGTGCCGCTCACATGTCGCCCATTAAGTCTGCATTCCTGTTGTGTAATAAATCCCAGCTCTGAAAGAATAAATAGTAGAAAATGATGCCTTTTCTTCATGAATGCTCTTTACTGACATAACTGATTTTCTGATATGACTATATAGCACATTTGACGCCTCCGCTTCTCGCTTTAATAGCATGCAATTGCTAACGTAGTTTAAAAAAATAGTTGGGAACATAAAACTTTGTTCAATGACACATTTGATCTTGTAAAACTTTGCATGTGTACACACCAGAGTGGATCTGTGGACCCATGTGCAACCGTAGCTATGAAGACCAAAACTGATTTCTTTGTACCCGGATGCTGTCCGTCGATCCATCCATCCATGCATGCATGCATCCATGCATGCATGCATCCATCCAAACATCCATCCATCCAAACATCCATCCATGCATCCATCCATCCATCCATGCATGGATCCATCCATCCATGCATCCATCCATCCATCCATCCTGCATCCATCCATCCATCCATCCATGCATCCATCCATCCTGCATCCATCCATGCATCCATCCATCCTGCATCCATCCATCCATCCATCCATCCTGCATCCATCCATCCATCCATCCATGCATCCATCCATCCAAACATCCATGCATGCATGCGTCCATCCATGCATCCATCCATCCATCCATCCATCCAAACATCCATCCATCCATCCATCCATCCATGCATGCATCCATCCATCCAGCATCCATCCATCCATCCATCCTGCATCCATCCATCCATGCATGCATCCATCCATCCAAACATCCATGCGTCCATCCATGCATCCATCCATCCATGCATCCATCCATCCTGCATCCATCCATCCTGCATCCATCCATGCATCCATCCATCCAAACATCCATGCATGCATGCGTCCATCCATGCATCCATCCATCCATGCATCCATCCATCCATCCTGCATCCATCCATCCTGCATCCATCCATCCATCCATCCATGCATCCATCCATCCAAACATCCATGCATGCATGCGTCCATCCATCCATCCATGCGTCCATCCATGCATCCATCCATCCATGCATCCATCCATGCATCCATCCATCCATGCATCCATCCGCTTCTGCTTATTCTTTTTCAGGGTCGTGGGGGGCGCTAGAACCTATCCCAGCTGTCTTACAGTGTTAATAATTTTTGCAGATCAGGTCATCTCACATATTAAACCAGCATATTAAGCTCGTAGCTCTTTTGCACATAAACCTATTTAACACTTCATTTTATTATTTTTTGTCTCCACTTATTGATCAATGCTATGTGTACATATTAACCGGCATCTGTGTGTGGACAGCAGAGAAAGAATTTCATTGTACAGAGAAATGCTTTTTCTTTGCACACATGACAATAACGCTTTGAATCTTGAGGAGAGGCAGTGTACACCCTGGACAAGTTGCCAGTCTGTTGTAGGGCTGACACAGACAACCATTCGCACTCACATTCACTCCGTGGGCATTTTTCCAATTAACCTATCCCCACTAACTGTCTTTGGACTGTGGGAGGAATCTTTGGGCACTGACTCAGTGGTCATGTGAGGTAATGTGTTGGTTTTATTCTTCCACCTAAGTTACTGCTTGGGAGCAACGGATTATGGCAAATATGTACATTCAAAGTAATCAATTCAAACTACAGTGAATGTTTTGTGAAAATACAGCAGCCAGAAGATTTACAGTAATAGATTTTGGACTACAGTGGTGCTGTAGGCTTTATTAGACAACAGAGAAATTATTAGCCAACAAGATTAAATTTATCGCCTGGTTTGGCCTTTTGGGGGATTTGTTGGCAGTTTGCTGCTGGGATCAGTTTGAGCCAAGCTCATCTCAACTGTGGTTGAAACCCTTTAAATGGCCGCTTCTTCTTCAGGTGCGTTCAAATCAGTGTTAGGTATGTGCGGTGCGGTATACATCCTTTCAAGGACGGTTTAGGTGGTGTTTGTGTTTTGAACAGTGTTCTCACAATGCCCAAGATACCGACTGGTTTCAATTTCCTCTATTCTGACAGCCCATTCCATCCACAAGCTTGAATGAAGGCGGCCGTTACGGGGAGGTATTGCTGTAAACATCAAAACACCACATTCAGATCAAATGTCCCCCACAATCCGAGACCTTTAACAAAAGCTCTACAAAAGATGAGATTGCCTATCACATTCTAATTAACTACAATCACAACCAAAGTGGCCACAACACGTTTTAAACACAACAGAAAGTAAAGTCATGCCGGATGGTACGAGCAGCTTTGGCAAGAGATAAAGAAAACGTTCAAGCGCAGTGGTGACACTCATTGAATTATATGTTGACAGCTCTGTGTTAGTGAAGAGATGAAAGCAAAATGAGATTTTCAAAAGTGAATATGGGGAATGACGGTATTGCTTTCTCCACATTGTCAAACTTGACAGTGCTATTACCATCACCATAACATCAGGTGCTGACATATAGGATTCAGTTAGCACAAATCAGCTCCCTCCTTTGAATACTGATTGCATTTTAGGAACGAGGGTGTTCGCATTACTGTTTGGTAAGATTTAATCAAACATTAGGCCTAGAATTACAATAAGACGAGGAAAGGATTAGAATCAAAGTTAATGACCAACACCATTACTGCAGCAATTAGCTGTGAGATGCTTTAAAAAAATAAATGTATTTTTTTAATAATTAGGATGACAAGCAGGTGTTCATGTTATTCAAAAGAAGTCTTATCTTTAAAACACACATTTGTGGAATCATGGCATAAACAAATGGACTTTCTAAAGAATTCAGAAAACGAGTTGTTGATGCTCATCAGGCAGGAAAAGGTTATCAATCCATCTGTGAAGCGTTAGGATGCCATCAATCCACAGTCAGACCGACTGTTTACAAATGAAAGAAATTCAGGAGTGCCGTTAGCTCTTCCAGCAGTTGTCTACCAATAAAGATAAACCCAAGAGCAAGGTGTGTAATAGTCTGCAAGGTCACAGAGGAACCCGGGGTAACTCCTAAGCAGCTAAACGCTTCTCTCACACTGGCTGTTCACGTTCGCGGGTCCGCCATCAGGGTAACGCCGAGCAACGGGATAACAATGGCTGCGAGGGAAAAGCAGCTGCTCTTAAAAAAAAGAGCGCTGCTGCTCATCTGCAGTCTGCTGAAGATCACGCGGACAAACCCGAAGGCTGCTTGAAGGCTGTTTGTTCTGTGGACGGATTAGACCAAAATAAAACTTTTGGTTTATAAGAGAAGCATTATGTTTGGGGAGAGGAAAGCGCTGCGTTCCTGGATAAGAAGCTTATCCCATCTGTGAAACATGATGGTGGTAGTATTGTGGTTTGGGCCAGTTTTGCTGCTTGCGGGCCAGGATGCCTTGAAATCACTGATGGAGCAATGAATTTTGAGTTATTACAGCAAATTCTAAAATAAAAATGTCAGGACATCTCTCCGTGATAGAAGAATAAGAATCCAGCAGAAGGAGAAACCTGGAGCTACCACAAAGACTTAGTCGTACTAGGCTGGAATATCGAAATATGAATTCATGTGGATTCATCATTCTCTGACAGTATTATGCTTGCGCTGTTTGCTCATAGTCATAGAAGATCGGCTGGACCCACATTAATGGACATTATTATAAATTCCATTATTAGAAAAATAAGAATTTAATTTCCTCATTTATCACAGGAAATATTATTCCAAAATATGCGCGGTAAGAATTAATGAGTGTGACAGAAATACGGGATTTCTTTCAAATCTACAACCATCAAATCAAAAACAGCAAAGTTATCTAGGTGGCTTAACGACAGAATTATCTTTAGAAAATATATGGAATGTAAAAAAAGCAGCAAATGAGCTTAATGTGCCTTAAAATTGATTAATCTTTTACGCCTAAATGAAAACCAGTGGAAGAGTACTTTATCATGAAAGCGTGAAAATCACACCGCAGCTAGTAAAAAGAAAACTTAACTTATTAAAACTTCCATTAAAAACTCCCATTAGTGAGTCTACACTTTTAACATGCACGGGGAAAAGTTTCATTTTCAAGACAAAAAGATAAATGACAAAGTAGTCCTATTACTCCAGGATTTGGTGTGTTAATATATTATCTCTTCATTAAACATTTGTGTTGGATCTCTGCTCTAATTAGTCAGCTCGCTTGTCTATTTGCACTGGAAGTTGTGTCAGTTTCAGGTAGAGCTGTCGCTGTGCCTGGAACGGTGGAATCGGAGGTGCATTCGGTTTGACATTTTTCCTCTGCGGTCAGTGGAAACAACGGATACAGAGGTGACTCTGAAGAGTGGGATGATAGACTATCCATGAGCTCTGATATCTGCCACTCTGACAAACATCAGCACACTCGAGCACTGATGGCGAAGACGATCATCCAGCCTCTCCTGCCATCCTCATGAGAAATGAGCATACAGAGCTTCTCCTGAACTTCCACAGAAAGAAGAAGGAAAATCAGCTTGGCATCTGCAGGATGACATGGATAGTCTGGCACATTCTGCAGATGCTCTGTGGGACTGGGATTGAGTTCAGATGCCGGCTCAACACTCAACGCATATTCCTGAAATCATTCCTGTACAGTCGTTGGAGTTTGGTTTGGCCATTTGTGCTGGTGGGCGAGGAGGAATACAATCACGAGGGCTAAGTAACGCGTGTGAACCGAGGTTTCCCAGCAAGATACCGAAGCTGATAAAGCTACAACTATTGCAACATCAGTGAAAACTGATCTCTACTTTGAAGACGCTCCCTTCAACTGTGTGGCCGATTTCACATTTTCTCTATATTTTAAGAACAAAACAGGAAACAAACTGAAGAAAAAAGATCAAAAAGTTAACCGATAGTCAACTTTAGCCCTATAATAATGACATAATCTAATATTTCTTAAAAGAAATAACTGTGCAGTCAAGGATCATAAATATATTATGTATGTTCAAATGTATGCAGATAGCAAAACAAAGCATGTTGAGAGCGAGAGATTGCATCTATCCCCGATGCTACCGGGTAATTTAGCATCTGTGATTTATGCCCCGTATAACTGCTCAGTGCTAGTGCAGGATTTATAGGAATGATATACCCTTTATATAATTTCACTGACTCCAATTTTATTTTTTTGTTTTATTGCAGTGGTCTATCACGAGTCTTACATCACTGCAGCTCAGACACCTCAGCTGATCGCAATCCTTTCTGGCATTTTGAAACGCAGTCTGCCTGAACTGCCAAATTTCCACTCATTCCAAGTTAATTTAATATATGCAACTATTAGTGTGCTGGAAATCTTCCATCAAGCTACAATAATTAAACAGCTAGTCCCTCTAATAGAGATCTAATACAGTTAATTGTGAATTATCAAGCGAAACCAGCGATCAGCAAAAATTCAAAACAGACATTTATCTGCCTGCACTTGGTCGACGTCGCACTAAACAGCACAGACTCACAGTTTTCTGCTCACAGAGAGGTGGTAAACAGTCAAATTGGATGCATTAGTGCAAGAATATCTGCAACAAATTGCTCCTGGCATGAAACTCAGCCCATTATCTGATCAGATTTGACCACACATTTTTCAGTCAATCCAGCTGACACAAACAGCACAAGTGGGTAATGTGCCAGCTGGTGATGACCTCAGACCGGGGGTGAGGTTTTCAGTACTCAGCGACTCTTCTTTCCTCCCGCTTTGGAGTTCTTAAGGTTCACAGTGGAGACTTCATGAATAAGCTTTAATGTGACAGAGAAATTGGGGATCACTTTCTCTGTCTGGCTCTGCCAACAGTCTGATGGTATCGACGACTAGATGGCGTGAACGCGAGAGACTCCAAAGAGCGGATTAGAGAGGGGAGATAAGGCTATCCACTGTAATTAAGCCCTATCTCTGTACAGCCACTGAAGAAAATAAATCACCCTTCAGAGCCCGCCAGTGTTGAAATGTAGGAACAATTATTCAGTAATTAATCGTTACACATGCAGGCTCCAAACACTAATAGGACATATTTTAACTACAGCATTATAGAACTGTTAAATTAAATTAAGTCTGAATGTATTTAAGATCAATGTAATAGATCACATATTTAACCTTTTTTAATCACTCTAATGTAATTGTATTAGCTCTGTTATTAATCTTTTTATGATGTGCCCCATGTTAATTTCTCATCCCAGCCATGTGTAATTAGGAACAGAGATATATGGGGTGTGGCACCAGCCATACTACTACAAACAACAAGCAGAGCCCTGGAGGAAGGTGCTAGTCATTCCTGCAGTCCAGTCCCGGTTCTGTAATAGGCTGAGAATAACAGCGGATGAGGTCAAACATAATTAGACGAGGTATCACAGCTGCTAGTTTTGAGAGCGTTATCGAGTTTACAAAGTGCTCCTGCTGCCAAACAGTTAATGAACTAGTAATTTTTCTGTTTTGAACAGCGCTAGGTCATTTCCTCCATCATGAGAGAGTTGTTGGACGAACATAAAAGGGTGTCAGCGTGAGCAACGCTAGCTCAGATGAATGGAAAGGTTAACGCGCAAGCAAGGAGCTTAAACACAACTGAGAGAAAGTTCAAACCGCAGCTCTACAGAGTGCACAGAGTAAAAATGCGAGGGTATTATTTGGTATCAAAGAGTCCTTTTAAATGACTCTTTTTTTCTTCGATGCCATTTTCAAGTTTGTGTGAGGTAGTTTAAGCACCTGAAACTATTCACAAGTAATAGTTGTGCTGGCTAAATAAGGCAAACCTAGACATCCCATATAAGGGAGCGCTCCCCCTTACAACAACTAAACTGTCTCCTCCGGCCTGTAATGCTATTTAGTCATCTCGATTGTTTTCGCATCTCTACTTTTGGATATATTGGCTCGAGAGATGTCTGCCTTTCCATCAATCTATAGCAGTGAAATGGCTCGTGCTGATATCTGTTTCCAGAAATCGTGATCAGATCCTTCAAATGAAATCCACAAACCTTGTTGTTGTGCTGTGTTTCGCATAGGAACCTTTTAGTTTTAACCAGACTACACTTGGCAACCGAAGGATGCATGCAGCCAACTTACAGCTCAGCCGAGGGGGGGGCCACCATCAATATTTTCAATATTCCTGACACAGAGTCATGAGCAAGAGGCGCTCCTCATGGCTAGATGGATGCTTCCTTTTGAATAGCATTATGGTTAAATGAGATGCCAGTATAGTAGCCATCAATTAGGCAGTTTGCTTCCATATAAGATTTCTTTCATAAAAGGAGCTAAAGTCTCTTCTGTTTCAGTAGTCTACGCTCAGTCCAAGTGCAAAGCAGAGACACTAGAACACTTGATTTCTCCAGTTTAAATAATCATAAGTTATAAACACCAGATTTTCTCCCTGTTACTATCTTTCCTTCAACAATATTCTCAGGACAGCATGCTAAAAATATTTCAGATAAATGTGGAAAAGTCAGGGAAGGAATTGGACATCAGTTTTATAATCTATAATCAATCAATTCTCGTCCAATTCAAGGTTGCGGGAGGGCTACTATAGGGTGAGCGGCGTCTGACGCCCCAAACAGATCGCCGGCCTGTGGCAGGGCGAGCACAGAGACACAGACAACCATTCACATTCACACCTTTGGACAATTTAGGAACACCAGTTAACCCAATTCAACTGCCTGCATGTCGTTGGACTGCAGGAGAAAGCTGGAATGCCTGGAGAGAACTCAACAGATGAAATGATCATTTCTTTAACTTTTGCTAACTGACCTTGCTCATTCCTACACTCTACACTATTTAGCTTTTTCTTAGCTAGTAAAGCACAAAACCTAATGACATTATCCTCCTCATTTGAACAAGAATCTAATTTCAGGGAGCCGTGCAATATTACAGTATACAATCCAGATATCTACTTAAGGCTTCCAGGCTTTGCTGGGATGTGAAATATTCTTGTTTCTTTTTTTTAAAGAGCCCTCATAACATCTCCTAAAGTAACAAATCCATTATGAATGTAGAGAACAGCTCTTATCACAACAGGAGAGGAAGGGCAAAAGATATCAAATTTGTTCTGCAACAGAAGAAGTGCAGATAAAATCTTTTTTTTATCTCCAAATTTGGAGTGAACAACTTTATCCTGACCAATTTCTCACTCACCTGATCATTACTTCAATCTGCAAGCCATCAATGCACCAAAAAACCAACAATATTTGTCACAAAGCAGTGGTTTCTGTGCACAGGTTTGTGCTTTATACGGCTCTCAGCACAGCTCCAAATACAATGGTTTGCACAGAAATTGCCCAGATACAGAAAAAAAATGTAATATTGCCTCAGGTATTCACACTTATACGTATTTTCATGTCGAAATTCCACATTTTCTCCTGCAAAACAACTACTCGTGCGCTATACCTCTTGCAGGCAAGGCCCTTTTGCTCTTTGCTAGCTTGGTTAGAGCTTTTCCAGGTCCATATTAGGCAGTCAAAACTAAAAGGGTGATAGCTATAAATAAAACAGAAGTTCTCTTTGAAATGATGTGACATTTCCACTGGAATGAAAACATTGTGGTAGCCTTGATCTGTTCATGTGAAACGGAGCCAAGTAGTGAGATACTCCAATGTTTGATGTTCTGCTGAGGGTCTGAGTCAGTCAAACTCAGACCAGCTGGTGTTTAGATGGACAAACGTCTGAAATTCCCCTAACCACTGTGGTCAACAGGATGCAGACACATCTGAAGCAACACACAGGAGATGTCAATGGACTGAAACACAAACCGGCAAGTTTTAACTGTTAACATACAGTAATACAGTGACACTTTTATTTATTACATAGATACAGTATAAATGTAAGCGTTGGGCCACACCTCCTAATCTTTGATTCCAGGTGTTTCCACTCCCATTGCCACAGGTATATTTAATCATCACCTGCCTTTATGGACATTTTTAAAAGAATGAGTTCAAGTTTGGCACTTTACTTGGATCCCAGTTAGTCAGTTAGTGAAATCTTTACCCTCTTAGATTTTCCACAACCAGCTGTAAGAGGAATTGCTGCAAAGTATTTAGGAACCACAGCAACTCAGCAATGAAGCGGTAGACCATGTAAACGTTAGATAACACGGTTGCCAACTGCTAATTGAACAACTTCAGAGCTCCAAACCTCCTCTAGCATCAACATCAGCACAAAAACTAGGAGCACGGGAGCTTCGTGGTATGACTTTCCACGGGTGAGCAGTTACATGCAAGCCTTGCATCGCTAAGCACAATGCCAAACATCACATGGAGTGGTGTAAAGCATGCCATCAGTGGGCTGTGGAGCAGAGGAGGCATGTTCTGTGGCGCGAGGAATCATCTTTCCCTATCATCTTTCTCTAATCCGCGTTTGGTGACCACTGGGTTGTTTTTCAAGGGTTGACCTGGACCCTTTAATTCTAGTGAAAGGAAACCTTGATGCTTCAGTTTACCGTGACATTTTAGACAACTATGCTTCCAGCTGTGCGGGAACAGTTTGCATAAGGCCCTTTTCAGTTCCAGCATGATGCACCCCAATGCGCAAAACAAGGTCCATTAAAGCTAGGTTATAAGTGTGTTATGGAGGAACTTGACTGGTCCAAAGAGAGCACTGACCTCAACCTCGAACGCCACTGTAATAAACTAGAACAGAGATTGCGAGCCAAGCCTCCTTGTCTAACCTTACAAATGCTCATCTGGATGAATGAACAAAGATTTCCACGGGCGCGCTCCAAAATCCTACAGCTGCAAAAAGCGAACCAACCCCATATGAATGCCTATGATTTAGAATGAAGCTCCTGTAAGTGTAACCTACAGGTGCACCAATACTTTTGCCTATAATCACAGCAAATATAGTTCAGTCAGGTATTCCTGTTTGCCAGTTTGGCTCATCAGTGTCAACACATGTGATAATGCAAGAGGAGCCGGGTTGCAAAGTGGCTTGCAGGTGACAAACAACAGGAAAGCTGAAGCAGCTTTAAAGGCAGATACTAATGATATCGACACTATGATCAGCTGGTGCTCCGGGATCGTGGGCTCTCTAGACTTAACCGACACTACGCTTCACTTAACATCGTGAATGTCTTCAATCAGTCGGCTTGCCTTGGATATTTTTGGTGAGGTGGCAGCTGCATTTAGATTTAAATCTCACATTATTTAAAACGTTTAAAGATCTAGAATAACTAAAGTGGTACTATGTCACATGTGTAGTGATGCTAAGACTGCAAACACAGGATGAGGCTAAAGTTAAAATGAATTCCTGATCTTTGTGCTGATGTGTGCACGTGATTAGTAAAAATGAACTTTGGTGTCGAAGCTTCTCAGTGGGAGAGAACGCGGCGAGCGACTTGACAAGCTTTTGGTTCCTAACTGAAATTCATTTGATGGCACGATGTGACTTCAAAAATGTTAAAAGTTGTAAACTGGCATGCAGCTCAAATATCTGCTAGCGGGAAATACAGAAAAAACAAAAGATGCTGTGAAATATTTTGTAGAACATTTGTAGGACGTACAGCGTGATATTTTCCAGTTGCCTAACACACAGGAGCCCGCTTGGTTTCATCTCAACAGTTAGCAGTGGTGGGGCCCAATCAGAGGCCCGAGGCTTTTGTCCTCAGGTTTTCTACCCTTTGAAGAATGAAGTGCGTGATAGCTGAAATTCCTTTTTTCTTTACCAGCACAGATTCTTTGTTCCTAAACTTTGACAAAGTCTCTTTAAGGTCAGAATGTTAAGTGCTTCAGAAAACTGAACATTAACTAGCTGCTGGCCTTGATTACACTCTATAACCATTCAAACACTGTTCCCAAACTTTTTTTTTTCCTTCACCTTCTTTCCACCTTTCCCCGAGGCAGTCGCCGAGTTCGGCAGAGAGAAGGACGTAGAAGCATTTTGCCAGAAGCACAGAATCACTAGATTAGTCAGTAGCTGCTTGACTCCTCTGGAGAATGACAAACACAAGGAAACAAAGACGGCATGACGGTTTGACTGACAGCCTTTTATGTCTATTCACTACAAGGTCAGATGTACCCCAAACAGAAGAGAGATGTGAGTGATCCTGAATTTCTTGAAGAATGCCCTTCGTGCAGGATTCAACACTGTATGTTTTGGTGAAGATTACGAGCTATGAGTGGCAGTGAAAAGAGCTCCTCTAATGTGTCGACATCAAAAGACGAAGCCAAATAACAGCTGAATAATCTAAATATAATTGTGCGACTGCTGCTATGTCAACTTCAACCTTGTCTCGTAAATGCCATAAGGAGGGAATGTTCTTGGAGGTTAATTTCATTATATTATCAAGAGAATAAGGCAATTACTAACAAATGACAAAAAGGGCTGTTCAGAACCAATTTTGAGGATAACTGACCGTGCTACGTCCTCTCAGCAGGTGGTTATTCATAATACAGCAGGTGATTCGTATGAATTATTTCCTACCTGTCATTCACTTTGCTCTGCTGCCTCAGTCTGTCCAAGTAATTGTAGTCCTGTAGATTTCACTTTGGCACCTACAGCGAGGTTCTTGGCTGACCTTCCTGGGTGCTTCCTTCTAGCAATTATCTGAGGACATTTTGCAAAGAGAAAGAGTGTAAATATTCAAGAGGGAATCCCGAAACAAATACTGTTCGCACAGGAAGCCCGATGTGGATATCCAATTAAAGAAAAAGTCTTTTCATCTTTTATTACTAATTTATATAAATATATTTCTGTCAAACGTTTTGGAAAATAGGATTAAACAGCAGTCAGACTTCCCCAACCTGTTTCTGCCTAAAATCGTGCAGGACCAAGACTGGCCGTTACACAGGTTGTTATCCCTCTGCCCTTTCAGAAGCAGAGAAATACATCAATCTGTTTTCAAATGATGTGGTACAGTACGGCGCTTTGGTATTTTTCACGTATGCTTATTCAATACCCCTGCGATAAAACCAGCAGGACCTCAATTTGCCTTCGAACGTTTAATCTCCAAAAGAAAACACTTCCACACAAAGCAGCAAGAAGCTAAGTAACAGTACAGGGTCATTTGGCACCAATGAAGTATTGGGAAAATGAGTTTCCATGGAGACTAATACGCTCGCAACTAAAGACACATACAGCGGCGTTTTGGAATGAGCTAAGCAAACTGTGGGGCACAAAGATAACAAGCTCAGACAAAGAGACGTAATGTCAATGAGGTCTCGCACAAAGGGCTTAACCTGTAATCAACAACACGTACAGTAGCTGCAAAAGGTGGTCGCCATTATAAACAGCTGAATGGGGAATATAAATTAAGTGTTCTGTGAATCAAAACATGCAAAGCTGGATTTGGAAGCCACGTTTTTTTTTAAACCAGTTTTCCCAGAAATAAGCTTTTTCATTTTTAAATTGGATAATGTAAGAAGCGTGGTCATCTGCTGGTCCAAATTACAACAGGCAGTTGCATATTACCCAATTTGATCTAATAGCAATAATAATAATAAAAGTATATAACAGTTCATATTGGGGGAAAAATGAGGAAACGCAGACGCGAGTGCAACAGAAAAATTATGATAAAACACACGATGCTAAAGCAGAAAAGCCACTAAAAGTAATAAATAGATTTGATAGGAATGAACTCCTTAAAAGCTAAAAGTCTAAAAAGATCGACTGAGTCAAATTTTATAATCTTATTTGGAAGGCTATTACAGAGTTAAGGGCCAATGATACCGAATGAATCATCTACTGGTTTTAACATGGGGAACATTTAAAACTTCATTTAAAATCACATATTTCTCCTCTGGCTTCCAGCGGAAAAAACAAAGCACAAAAACAAATCAGCTGTTTTACGGTGAGTCGTTCGCCTTCCCATGAATAGAACTAAATAGGATTTGATTTGTGGTGCTTAAACCTTATAAACCTTCAGTTAACCTTCTTTTCAGAATTATAAAGCAAAACACGGTTGATTTGATGGTTAAAGTTGCCCAGCTCTATAACCAAAACTTATCCAATTTACCTATCCAGGCCTTTTTCTCACACATGTCCAGATCAAAACATGGCTGCTATTTGTAGTCCTGTTCTCGCTGGAACAGCATTGCTTCTATTTGAGTTTCCTTTGGGGGAATTGGACGAATTCACAAGAATTTACGTGTGGCAAAATGGGCAGGTTTGAAAAAACAAAAATAATAAAAGAAACCTCTTATTGGATGCTACAGTAGCAGCACTACACTGACAGCATTACCCTGACAGATGCATAACCTTTTCTGGACACTTTGACTTAAACCTGATGAAAACTGCTGGCTGGCAACTGGAGACCCAGTTCCAATCAGTGGTGGTCGAATCGCTTTTACACAGAAGTGGAAGTTTTCTTCAACTTTGAGGTCCGTGGTGAAATTGCAAAAGGAGAACAGGACTTCCAGGGAGAGATCTAAAAATAGCAGCAGAACTGAAAACAATCTGTAGATGTGCACAAAAAAATCTGTTTGATTTGCCTGGGCCGATTCCTTTCCACCGAAACAAAGTCTTAATAATTAAAGGTACGAAGGCGATTCAGATTCTGAAAGCGCACAGTGATAAATTTGCCTGTAAAACAGATATAAAGTCATAAAGTGCTGCTTAGACGTGACCTTTGTTTCGAAGGGCAACAATGTTGCGAATTGGCCGGCATAAAAGCTCCAGAAATTTATGCCTTTGCGCGGCTTTGACCTCTAAGTCAACACTATGTTGAGGGGAAACAGACAGTGCACACACAGCAATAAATGTATGACAAAGCACGCTCGGTAGCAAACCTCTGATGTCTATCTGCAGGCGAGCCACTGCGACCACTGTCATTGGTTACAAGGTGAGCAACCTACGTGCACTCGAGTAAAGTATCGATGTGATCGAGTTGGGATTTTTGCTTATCGCCGCAATATCAAGTCACCTTGTTCTTTTATTTTTTCTAATCAAATGTCAACCACGGCGCTATCTAACCCTGATATGAAGCCAATTAAATCCTCGTCTCAATCTATGGAGCTGTGGAACGCATTCTAATGCGTCTCTTTTCAGCCTCTGCGACCTGGCTTGATGCTCTTAAAGGAAAAGTTTTGATTCTTCGGAGGAACTGACGACAAACCAACAAAGTAAAGTTGTTAAGAAGAAAATACGTTCGCACGGGCAGGTTTACAGGTGTAAACACACCGAGATTGGGCGCCACGAGCTTCTGTTTTATCACAAGGTTGAGGGAGAGGGTGAAGCTATTGACACACCGAGGTACGGCTAAGCCACTTCACATCCCAATCGATCACAGGTCCACTCCACTACGAGAGGCATTCCCCTTATAAACTAAGACTGTTCTGCCCGCGCTGACTTTCAGAATCCAGACACCTGGCTCGACTTTGGTCCAACAATATCTTCAGTTAGAGTCCTTTTGTCCTCTCCTTTGTTCCTCGATCAGTTAGTTTGAGAAAGTTTTGTAGCTCAGTGTTTGGCTGTGGGTAAAGCAGGAAACAGATGGCAGGCTAATTCTGGACGGTAGTACAGAGTATCCAGCTCAAATAAAATGTTCTTTCACAGGATCTCAGAGTTTTTAATGCCTACGTAGGGAACTTCATAAAGCCTTGGACCAAGAACTTGTAAATGGCCCGTGACAATGAGATTAGAAAAGATGGTTTTTAAAGTATTTCACATTATTATACTGAATTCAAATGCCTCCTGCCTTACTTTCTTTAACTCCAGCAAATCCCTCCCTGGAGGATGCCTATTAACCTGGGCCAACAATCTGCCCCTCCTGACGGGGCTGCAGACGGGGCTCCTCTATTTGCTCTCCTGATCTCTGTCACTCAAACGGTCACATAATTATTGTGTGTCTCCACAGGTTACATAGTGGATATTAGCTGCATTGTAAGCAGACATTAATTACATGAGAAATTGCACTGAGATAATGGGGCTGTTTAAAACACGTCAGAGGATCCACCTCCGTGGATGGTTACAGATAGGACATGAATAAACCGGGCTGTTTATGTTCTTGGATGTAAATAAAATCATGGCACAATGATAAGCCATTCATGACATCCCGTCTGGCAGCAGGTGACAGTTTGAAATTGCATTAATCCTTATCTATTCATTATGAAATTTGCGCGTCTGCATGTAGGTGCAGCAATGCCTTATCGCGGCGCAGTACGTCAGCTGAATTTGAATTGATTTCAATCTTTCTGGAATCCATTGCAAATTCCTCTCATGGCCGGCAATGCAGAAGCCAGTGACTGCTGCTTCACAGGTCAAGTCAGATTCATCTCAGGCTATCTGATCAGCCCATCCCAGAGCTGCGCTATGTGTGAGAAATAGCACATTTTAGATTACAGCACTCCCTCTAAAAGCCTTCGGCTGTAGCGCACGTCTTTCAATAGTTTGGAACGGAGCATTCATTTCATCTCTGAGCGCTTGTTTTAAAGGCTATCCCACAAGGTCCTATCACTAGGAGGTTCAAGGGCAAAATAAATCAGCGATGACATGTCCCATCGTTGTTATGTAGGGCGCAGAGGTCTCCTGTCTGCAGAAAGAGCTCAGGTTGAGAGATCCCCTTTGTGTCTGAAGCTGGATCACATTAACAGCCTGACTCATTACATTAATAGCAGTGCCACCGCTGCAACACGAACAGCGCCATTCCTTCTGTGAAGGGGTTACAAACCAGTCTGACAGCGGAAAAAGCATCCGACTATTATTAACCATAAATCCATAAATGACAAACACTAGCCATACGAGTGCGTGTGACTGTTTACGTATCTTTGTGGGGACCAAAAATCGGAAGTTTGCTGTGCTTGTGTGGACCAATGGGGCCCTTATGGGGACAAAATCCCGGTCCTCACGAGTTTGAAGGCATTTTTCAGACTCAAAATGTGGTTTAAGTGTCAGGGTTACAATTAAGTTATGGTTAGGCATTTATTTTTAAGCAGCTAGGGAGAGCATCGTGTCCCCACAAAGATATGAAAATACCGTATTTGTGTAACTGAAATACTTTTTCCAACCCATCACCGATGGACACAAGATGATATGAGTAAAATCTTTGTTTAGATTTACATGAAAGTCAGGAGATTGAAAGTAGCAGATAATACAGAGTGACTGGGTCGGGACCTCCTGGAAGATCACTTGTCTGAAAGACACTGTATAGGTGCAACATCATAAGTGCAGAATCTCCCCCAGGACCCTTGCCACAAGTCTTCTCCTGTTGTTGTCAAATAAAGCAAAAGATGACTGAAATATAATCTTCAAAAAAAAAACCCGTCTAGGCTGCAAATGCCTCGCAGCATCATGCCCTTCATTGTTATGAATTGCAGGGAAGCTTGTGGCAGCTCTACTGGATCAGCAGAATTTGGAAATTCTTCAAAAGCTGAATCTCCTCTAACCTTCCCCACCTACCCCAGCACCAGGGGATCTGTCACAAATCAAGGATGGGAAGGTCAATAAAAGCAAACCATGCCAGACTCTCTGACTGACACATCAAAAGTTCCCTCTGTAGTGCTCAACACTCTGCCTTCCTTCCCTTCCGACCAATTTAGCGGAGTCCGAGGGGAGCCCTCTAATCCATGCCTCTGAAAGTGCGCTTAATCAACCTCTGATTAAGAGGGAGCACGCCAAGGTGTCCAGCAGCATCTTCACTGCCCCCCATTCGCTCCCGAAGTCAATCAAAACACAAGAAAATAGGATTTATTTGTCCTCACAGCTTCCCGTGACTGATGTTCTCTCTCAAATGTCTCAAGTCTCCTCGGTCTTGTGTTAGGCCATTCGTTCGTTCATTCATTACACATCTGCCAATAGCAGATACAAAACAAACATTTCGTTCCTTCTAATTTCTTTTCTCATCCTTCCCTTCCTTGTCTCTCCCTCTCTCTCTTTTTGTCTTTTTCTGTTGTTGTTACGAGTGTCCCCCGGGTGTCTGGGAATGAATTAAACATGTTGGTAGGAAGGGCACAGCTTCCCCTTAAAGGATTGAATGCAGAGTGTTGTTTGAGGGGAGAACAACAGTGGAGGTGACAGGCTTTGCTCAGCACGAGGACACAGAACCATCAGGGAACCACTTTGACCTCTAACATCTAACTGCCTTCATGCATAGTCATTTTTTTCCTCCCCAAGTGCCTCCAAGTGATTGGGGTATCCCAAACTTTTGAATAAAGCGGAGGCCATGTTGGTCATTTGGCAATAAATGTGATGCTGCAGGCTGTGGTAACCTCAGACATTTAAGAAGCATCCCTTTGATTTGGCTCCGATAAATAAATGTGTACCATGCCTACACTATCTAGAAATGCAGAATTAGTATTACTCTATTTTGACAATAAAAATAAGACTTAGTTAAATATATCTTGACATAGAGCTAGGTCCAAGGTGCACTGACTCTGATAAATAAATTACCAGAGTGCAAATCAGGACAGTCACCTATATGCCTCCTCCTGAGCGAGGTCTCTGTGCAACTCTGCAACATTACAGAAAACTACTATTCTGAATTTCATGGATGTTTGCAGAGTGGCCAAAAGAAGAACCAGTTACATTTTGGCAGTTTGCATTCTTTAACAATGTAAGATACAACACTGCCCTGTGCAGATGACTCTCCAACGTGCACCTTTGATTACAGAAGATTACTTTGGTGCCACGCTGAACTGCATAGCAAGTCATTTTATTTAAAAGTGTACTACTTATTCACAAAGCACCAGCACGCAAACTTCAGTTCAAATGCACCAAATTGCTAATAGACGAGTCCCCCTGTCGATCAAAACAGCTGCACCCCTGTTGATGCATAACCTCAATGCAGGTTCAGCGGGTGCTTTAGTAAAGAATTGCCTGAATTTGTCACAACGGGCGAAATTAGGTGAACATTTCACCAGGTGACCGGGCAGATTTCTTTTTGAAGCCAAGAGTGACCATGACAAAATTATTTTTTTGCTACTGAACTCGTGGTTCAAATTTTGAAACCCCAAACGTGGCCACTTGAGGTGGAGGCGGACCAGTGCTTACAGCCAGAGTTTACTGGACATTCTTCTCCGACAGAAGTCAGTAATATTTCCTCTGGTGTGACAGGTAGAAAGAACACTGAGAGGAACTTAGAGGGACGGGAAGCTGTGTTTATGCACTTAGCAACAAAGACGTCCTTTTGTAATAAGTAAGTAAGACCAAATAAATAGAAACACTGAAAGAAACACTGAAGCCCTGATGAATATTCAGGGTAAGATACCAATACTACAGTTGGAAAGCACATTAAAGTCTTTGGGGCAGAAATAATGTACTACACTCACCCCCCGCCTCTCCAAAAACACAAAAACAGAAGAACACATCACTGTGTCCGTATGTATCCCATAAAATTAACCCAGAGGGCGCTGATTGATTAAAATTCTTGAAAAAAGATTCTTAAAATGGCAAAACTGACCAGAATACAGCGTTTAAGCCAAAATTACCCATCTGTTAACTCTAAAAGAAGGAAAACTACATTTTAATTAATACGGGCTTTCATGTAGATTTATTCATTTACTTGTTGGCATGCGTGGCGTGCATGTGTTAAGAGAAGCTGTGCTGCAGAATCCCCGCTTTTATTTCATTTGTTTTCTTTGGGTCTGGTATAATCAGGCATGAGCGTGACAAGTTTAAAATCCCGCAAGCAACTTATGAAGCATTTCAAGGTGAAATATCAGATTTTTTTTAAACCCCCCCTCTAAGTTGATTATCCAGGAGAAAGGAGAAATGAGTCTCATATTTCAAGGCAGAGTTCACTGAACTGTGGTCATGTGATTAATACCCTTCTCTGAGTCGTTGCCAAAGAGCTAATGCCTTGCTTTAGGTTTAGAGAGGGATTTGTGTTGTGTATGCGGTCAAAACAAGAACAGAAAGTCAAAGGCTTTTCCAGAGAGAGAACAGACTTGGTAGGAGTGTGGGTTAAAAGGAAGCATCTATCTCCTCAGCCCAACTCCTCTGTCAAATATCTCTGCTATTTCACTGTGACTTTGATCAACAAAGTACTGTGCTTGTCCATGGAAGCACCCACATGAAAAAGAAAAAGAAAACCAGGCGAGGTTGTGTAATCTCTTTTGTGTAATCACATGTAACAGAAGAAGACTTTTCCCATTTTTAGCACTTGTCCATTAGCGGTACTGACTATAGACTACATATAAGATCTGCAGAAATGCATGACACGCCTAAAACTTGACCCGTAAGATGCATCGCTACTGTATATTTTTAACAGCTGAATGAGGCCCTGCAAGCCAAATCGTGTACCGAGAGAGGAGCGAGAAGCAAACACAAGATTCAATGTGAGGGCTGTGAGGGCTGAGAGTGGCTATGTAAAGGGGGTTAGAGGATTAAACCAACCGTCACCATCGAGCCAACTAATCTGGTGTTTTTGGGAGATCTGCTACTGAGGCTACGTCCACACTAGCCCGGATAAATATGATAACGGTGTATACGTCTGTAAACGCTCCGCGTCCACACTATCGTTTTCAGTCGTTTTCACAGAGTTGTGCATCCACATTGAAACAGCCGAAAACGCTTACGTTCCAGTACTATGCATGTGTGAAACGCAAGACGATTCAACCTGCCTCATTTCTTTCTGCCGTTTATTTCCTTTCCGGCTCTTTGAAACGGGTTTTTTAAATGGACTAACAATGAGGTGGAGTTGTTGCTGCGAGTAACACAAAAGTACAAAGTTTCAAAGGCGAGTGAGAATTAAAGAATTTGAACAAAAGCTATCTGGAGCATGTACAGACTGATATTAATCTTTAATAGGGCTGTCAAACCTGAGAGCAAACAACATCGTTTTCGAAAAGGCTCCGGGTTCGCTGGCCACACTGCGACATGAAAACTGCGTTTTCAAATGTATCCGCTTTGGAGAGCGTTTTCAAAACGCCATCTCAGTGTGGACGGAAGGCCAAAGAGGAGAGAAAAAGATGTGATTTCAAATGAAAACGTATTAGTGAGGATTTGGTTCCAACAACAAATGAGAGACTTTATAGTTGTCCTCTTCCAACATGTACCTTTAGCACAGGCACATACCATACCATACCATACCAACTTTATTTCTAAAGCACTTTAACATAAAACCAGGGTTTCACAAAGTGCTGTACATGTTAATAGCATACATACTGTCATGGTCCTGGGCCATGTTGGCCCAGTATTCTTGGTTCCTTGTATTTTCACTCCTTATTTAGGCCATGTTTTCTGAGGTGTCCTGTTGTGGTGTTCCCTAAGTGTTTTCCCTTTGTGACTCTTACCCCCTTTGTGCCCCTCTGTGTATTTATGAGCTCTCGTCTCTCTTTGTGTTTAGTCCATGTTTCCCCCAGCCTGTTATGTCTGTGTTCTCCCCGTGCTCTCTCTCCTCCTGTCTGAACCTCTGTGTACTTCCTGTTTTACTTTGACAGTCTCTCGTCAGTATGCGTCATGTTGTGTTCACTCCTGCCCTGTCTCGTTATGTTTATCAGTGTCACCTGTGTTCCCCACCTGTGTGTAATCTCCCTGTGTTCTCTGAGTGTATTTAAGTTGTGTCTTCTGTCATGGTAGTTGCTGGTTCGTCTGTGTTGTTTCCCCTCGGTCTCCCTGCGTCTTCCCGTATGTATTTCCCCGGACCTCCCTGCATCCTCGTTTCTGGTTTGTGTTATTAGTTCTACCCAGTTTAGGTTTTCCTGTTTCATGGTACCCACACCGTTGCTGTTTGTATTTTCGGTTGTCAAATAAACACTCATCTGCATCAGAGCTGCCGCATTTTGGGTCCTATTTCAACTCCACACGGCTTGCCCCGCAAACCGTGACACATACGGACCATTGCAACGTTATATGGCAGGCCTCTTTTGTCAACCTGAAGACACCAAAGAGTTGGTAGATGTAGTGCTAACGTCTACATTTGTCAGGAGTGAAAGAACTATCATACATAAAGAAATGTAAAAAAGAAGCATGCACATCCACATCAAAAAGGAGGCAGGTGCTGGGCAGAAAAAAGCAAACAGCAAATGTAACCAACAGCTTGCACGCTCCAGTTTTACCCGTTTATCGCACCATGAAAACGGCGATGTCTCGAGCACACCTGCTCTTCATCAGATGGTGCGATGAAGAGCAGGTGTGC
This sequence comes from Astatotilapia calliptera, assembly GCF_964374335.1. Lineage (NCBI taxonomy): Eukaryota > Metazoa > Chordata > Actinopteri > Cichliformes > Cichlidae > Astatotilapia > Astatotilapia calliptera. The sequence goes on from NC_137425.1 coordinate 3,264,805, forward strand.
TCGAGACGTCACCTTTTTCGTGACCCGTCTTACTTATGCTATAAACCCTCAGCACCAGTGCCGAAGGACACCTTGCGCATTAAAAAAAAAAAGTTCTGGTGCTTGATGCCACGGGAATGAGAACTGGCAGTTTCCACAGAAACTGTTAAATCAAGAAATGCCAGAAGTCTGTACACCTGGAAAGCACCCAGAATAACCAGAGGACTTCTTCAAGCCTAACGCTGCTGTTGAGTTCTAACATTGAAATTAAAAGTGGCAGGATTCAGTTTTGTTTGCCTTTGTCGTTTGGAAGCGGGAGTACCAGATTCATGTCTGAAAGCACAGCCGATCCAAACATTCGTGCATCTGCATATCATAGAATAGGATTGTATTGCACTGCACAGCATAATTGTGTCAGTTGGGTGAAATGATGTTTTAGTCTTTCATGGGGTTGTGATAGAAGTGGAATTCAGTCAAATGTCCAATATAAACATATGAATATTGTATTATGTCCAAAATCTTTAAACTTCACATGGCTGCAGTTTCTCATCTGAAACTTGAGTGGAACCTTATTTAAAGTCAACTTTAAGAAACTGCTACTCGAGGGTAAGGTCTTAAATCATGATGCACTTTGTGCACAACGAGCAGAATTACACCTCATTCTAAATTTGAACAAATAGGGAGAATCCATGGGGTTTTAATTAATGGATGCTGCCAACTCTTTTGTCCTGCAGCCCTAGAATTTCTTTTCGTTTTTGGAAGTGTGCTCTGGGTTTTAATTTAAGATGAAATCTTGCTTCATGCAACGTTAAATAAAAGTTGGGGAGGAAGACGTCACCTCCCAGCCCTCGTTCTTTCCAACCCATCCTCCTCCGGCTTGTATCAGTTTGTTTTTTTGCATGTCGAGTCAAAAGGAGGTTGTCACGGGAGATAGCTCGCTTGTCTCGCGCTCATGATTGAAGCACCTGCGATTTATAACGTTCCAGCCAGAGCGACAGACTTTACTTATCTCGGGCTGACTTCTCTGCCGGTGCCCTTTCGCTCAGCCAATGAGGATGAAGGTTGCAGGTTGGGTTACTTTGTCAAAAACAGGGGAACCATTACAAATCTACACTATCCATCCTTCTGTAGGGCATGGAGCTTTTCCCCTGGCGCAGAGCTGTTGCAGACCCGAGTCTCCTCAAAGCTGTCTGTCTATCTCTCACGCCCAGGAAGCTCACAGGGGGGTTGTTATCACAAAGGGCCAATTTGTTATCCTGGTTTCACTCCATCACAGGAGGCATTATTTGGGACTTTTATCTATCAAGAAAAAGCTGTTAATGCGAGCAAGAAAGTGTGTACTCTGTCATTATGCTACAGAGGCTGTTGACTCCATCTTATACCGATGCAAGCCGAGCAAACCTGAGGCAATTACTCCAGCGAAGGAAGATTGACAGAACCACGCGGACGTGAACTACCTTGAACTTTTAAGTTGCGCCCTGGTGGAATCGCCACGCCTGATCCTTATGTTAATATTTTGTGTACTAATTGCACTGCAGTGCAAAGCCCTCGATGGATCGGGCACTTCAACCGTAGGCGGATCTTCCTATTAGCTGCAGCGCGGCGCTGCCTCCGAGCTCTGACACCGGCACCTCAGCCCAGGAACTCTGACGACTAGATAACGCGTCCACGCCTGCAGGATGGACAATATTTCATAAACCTGAGTGTAACGCCGTGATTTATCACTTTCACTTATTACTCGAGACACTCTGAATGATCGATTGGTCTATCCTCTAAATTGAAGCTATGTATATATCAGTTAGGGAAAAAAAGAAGGGGAAAAAAGACAATTACCTGCCCGGGTACCTTGGAGAGAGGATATTTTCCGAGTGTCAACCTTCAAGCAGCAGCCCCGTGCCCTTTGTGTCTCCATCGTGCACTGTGACTTAGCCATCATTATCAGACACTCGGCGGATCCCCTATGCAAATGCTTTCTGTGCTGTCTCTGCGCACTATGATTGATTCAGGAGTGGTAGTAGGTTCAGAGAAGAAAGCCAGGCACAAAGCCACGCTACACTTTGACATTTATGTCCAAGAGAAGGAGAATGTCAAGGAGGCGTTACAGATATTAACACGAGATAGCGCTACAGGCCTCACTCAGAGAATGACAAATTTAGATTAGACTTGCTGTAAATATTTTTTTTTCTCTTTTCAGATAAATGCTTCCCTTGCCACCAAAAATAAGCCACTGGATGAAATGCCACTGCTGTTTACAAGAGGAGTTTGGGGGCTTTTTTCCCCACACAGTAACCTGTGAAACATCTATTTGGCTTCCTGACATGCGACGCAGAAAGTCTCGACATCCACAAACCATTCGCAGTCCAGCCCGATCACTTGTCACATACTTAGTGTGGGCTGCAGAGCCCCTCTACCCTCATCACAACTCATCATTACACCACAAGCTGTCAAATTAAAACTTTTAAATTGTGCGAATGCCTCCTCGGAACTTTCCCTTTTTCCCAGCAACATATTGCAGAGATAATTGAGGATATTAGCAGCCAGACTGTTACCAAGAGATGAAAGGCAAAGAGGGAGCGGTGACAGCTCCTCTCGCTTGTGGCGGTAACGAGGGACTGTCAAAAGTCTCTCCGTGTTTATCTCGGATCATCTAGGGGGATTTAAAACCCTTACCTTCACAATTCCATTCTTTATGGCGCGTCCTTTATCCACAGTGATTTACGGAGGCTCAAGCCCTGCGCCGCGTGATGAATGAGCACTCTTCACAAGGTGTCAGGGCCAAGCAGTGGTGGGAGGCAGTGACTCCCACCCCACTGCCCCCCACCCACTCCAAATGCTTCATTTTCTTAGGTTTTCCTTCTTGGCCCTTCCTCCCCATCCCATTTCCAAATTGGGCTGATTAGACACTGACAAGTGGATATTCAGATTTGGACAGCGGGCTTTAAACACCTTTATAAAGACGACGGTCTGGGTGTGTCGACATCTGCACGCAATCTGATTGTGAGGGACAGATGCAATTTCAGATGTTTTTTAGTTGTAGGTTAAAAATAAAATCAAGCAGAATGACTCAGGTCTACTTCCACTGTATGTCAGTTTTTCTCTATTTGCATCAGTGAAGATTTTTCCACCAATTAAAAAAGACTTGCTGTTTTTATAAATCGTGACTTATTGACCGACCCAGGGGGAAAAAAATTCAGCCTGTGAAATGCATCTTATTGATCCCAACATTGTCCCAACTGGATACGTTTGCACCACTCTGAACACTAAATCTTTCATTTTAGTCCGTAATCACCTTTACCAATATCAGCAGATCCCAAAAACAGGGAAACGACAAAAGTAAGTCACCCAAACTCTATAAAGACATTTTTTATGGCACAAACTTTTATGAAACTCTTATGCCCAAAAGTCGCCAATAAAAAAGGAGCTTTAAATATTAATAAAATATGCCTCTGGGTTTGCCCTACACAGCACGAACAATAATTAATTCCAGCAAACATTTAAACAACAGAAAACTTTTTGAAATGAGTTGGATTGCATTTGCATTTTCAGTTCATACATTTTAATTTGTTTTAGGGCAGCTGTCAGACTGATTGTAGAATTTGTGTCACAGATTTAGATAATGTAGAATGCTGCAGGGGGATCTTATTGAAGCCTTTCCTGTCGGGGGAATGAAAAATACCTCACTGACACAGCAAGTGAAGTGTCATTTTATTGACATTGTTATGCTGACAACATGTTAAGATTTGTTTTAAGAGTTTGGAAATCCAGCCGAAGATCCTCTGGGAGCGCGTACGTGACTTTGCATAAACATCGCCTAATTAGCATTCAAGGGCGAAAGTAGATTGTCGCTGACAAGTCAAGGCTCAATCATTTTAAAAGCAGCAGGTCCCTTTGTGTTTGTGCTGCTGTGAGTTTGGCAGGTTAGTCCATTAAGCAGAGTTCAGCTACGTATGAACAGAGTGTATAATACAACACAAACATAATAAAACACAGAGCAGCGTAGCAAGGAGAAGGAACGTGTCAAGGTTACTTTAGTTCCACATTTTCAAATCTGTTCTACTTTCCTTCGAAATTTGATTTTGCTTTCAGTTCACTTTCCCGCACTTCAATTAATTTGCCAATTTAAGTTTTATCTCAGTTTAAGGGAAAATGGCAATAAAAACCAGACTGGGAAATTCATCCCCTAGCACCTTTCTGAAGGCACTTTATTTCACTGTAAGCCACCCTGATTCAAAAAGATGCCCCCCCTCTTTACATTGCTTGTCGCTCTGGCCTCACCAGCTTTACTGAAGCATGATATTACAGTCGAGGCCCAGCAAAGTGCCTTTGCTAGGCCTGGTATTGTGTTCTATGTGCTGGGCTGCTCTCTATTTGAACACATTTCTGCTCAATGTGTTCATTTATAAATATGTTTTGAGAGGTTTTTTTCTTCGTTTTTACAGCAGAGCATGTAGAAAAAAGAGGGAGAGAAAAATCTGTGATACTGTTCTGTCACAATTCAGTTCAATTCTATTTATATAAAACAATTCACTGAGCCATCACAATATTATAATAGAAACCCATCAATCTGTCAGCCCCCTATAAGCAAGCGCTTGGTGATGTGGAAGAGCACAAAACAACCTCCTCCTAACAGGAAGAGGAGTCCAGGGGGAGTGGGCATCAGCCACAAGTTGACTGTTGAGATTTTGATTCAAGTTATTAATTCAGTTAAATTCAGTCAGGCCCCCATTTTAACTTAAATACATCCTATTACCCCAGTAGAACAGTTAGTTTGTGGCTTACTTGTGGTATTTAAAACCCGAATGGTAATCACTGATGGCTGCAGTGCATCTGCAGTGCTTCTTCACTCACCTGGTTTACCTCTTTGTGTTTATACACCCCAACAATGGCAAACCAACAATCCACAAACTACCAGGTGAGGCTGTGGTGGTTATAGCAGTCTTTTATATCCATTCTGCAGTTGTTACACATAGAAAAACAGAACATAGCAGAAGTTGGCTGGCATTACAGGCTGCTAATAAACAGTAATCAAAAGGAGCTGCACAGCCAGTCTCAAGGGCAGCTGGTGATTTTCTTTGAAGGGCAAACTTTCGCATTAAAATATTCTCTCCTTTCTCTTTCTCTTTGGTTGCAACTCTGTTTCCCCCCCCCTTGATTAACTGTGGTAAGTTTCAAACATTAAAGCTACACTTGACATTAGTTTCTATTTACTTTTTATTTTTTAGGAAATACATGTGAAATCATCTGTTGTGGCATCACTAGCAAACAATATTTCTGCAAAGCCATCAAGAAATATCTTTCACATTTTGGCTTTTGGCTGCTGATTGCTAATGACAGCTGGGCTTTTTACAAATGTATTACAGACTCAATGTAACAGACAAAGTTCCCTGGTCCAAGAAGAGAACCCAAAGCAAAGTGCCTTAAACCTGTACCCCTTAAAAAAAAAAGAATCCGATTATCAACTGGTCTCAATGCAAACACACAACAAGGAGGACGACGCATTAGGGCAGACAAGCCTCCGCTGATAATCATCCATGTTACATGTGTTCATTGTGATCCTCTGTGTAATGTGCTGTACAGGCATAACACGATAGCTGTGTGGTTTGACTGCATGTCACATGGGCAAAAACACCGCCAGCACTCAGTCTGTGGTTCAGTTCTCAGGCAGCTGGACCTTTGCTACATGTCGCTCGCTTGCCCTCGCTCCCCATATTTCCTGTCTCTCTTAATTATCACTGTTTAACAAAGGCAAAATGCCCAAATAATAAAAAAGTAAGGAGCTGTCTCTTTGATCTCTATTAGGAGTGAGTCACCACAGTATTTTAATTGTATTATCAAAATTATTGCCAGGGACAATGCAGTTGCCACAGCATATTTAGCTTAATAAGGACATGTCCCTACTAAATTATACATCCTTGTACTCAAAGTTAGTACTCACTTCTTCTTAGGTAATTAGTTGTGCAGTATATTGAGAAAATATTAAGTTTGCTTTATCTAATTTATTTTAGATAAATTAAAATCTAGTTGAAACAACAGAGAGAAGTTGTATACTGTATGATTGAAATTTTCCATCAATATTTAAAAACTCACAGAAGCAAGACTGCACTGCTAATTAAGTGCTGCTATGAAAACTGATAGCTTTCATACTATAATGATATCGGTGTCAAAATTCAGATATCTTTGATATCGATCCCTCTTGCTGTGTCATCTACATTGGTCTTGCTCAATTCCCATTCTAGGAGCATATAGCCAAGATATCCTCAGACCGGATGAGAGATATTCATTTCAAGGCCTAATGTTCCTGCACCAAGCGAGTGTTTACAAATAATACAGTTAAGATTTAAAAACAAAGAGGTGAATAAAGAATATATGTGATGATAGCTGATGATTTTGAGACTTTATTTTGGCAAATGCAGTCCTCCTTTTTCTGTCTGTATCTAACATATCCCTTCTTAAAAACTACAAAACCCACAAAGTTTCCTGTGCCATAAAGTTTTGGCCCTTGCCTACACACCCAGGATAGTATATGATTATAAAGCGTGCTCAGTTATCCTGTAAGTCAGGTACATTTTTGTCTAGTGGATCCCCGTTTTATTTACAATAATCAGCTCCTAAAATACTTGCAACACAAAAGGCGCCTGCCCAGATCACCGTGAAATGATGTAACATGACATGATAGCATGTGACATGACATAATGTGATGTAACATCATATGACTGCAAGACCCGTCACAAAATTAAGTACATCATGCCTGATTTTGTCATTTCCCGTTGACAACGCTTCTCCCCCATCTATTGTCCATCACCCTCCTCCATCCGGCGAGAGATGTATGAGTCTCTCCGCCGATCCATCTTCCTCCTTTACTGTTTGTCTTGCAGAGTGTCAATGTCACATGTTAGGGCATTAGCTGTGAAGACATCAGCGGATGAGGTCAGCACTGACACTGTGCCTCTATTAAATCGGTGGCCTCTTAAAAGTGTGAGAACAAGCCTCAGTGCCACGTTGGATCCGACTGTGCTCAGGCTGGAGGGTGACAGACGTTTTATCCTTGGCGTTGGGTGTGGCAGCTTAGTGTTGCTGAAGCCCACCTCTGCACATGGCCTCAAAGCAATGCTGACAGAAGCCATATGCCACTCTGGTCTCATCAAACAGGAAAAAAATGGAAATAAGCAATCCAACCTCAATGGGATCCTTATAAAGCCTCAAATGATTTTCTCCCCCTTGAGGAGTGTTTTACAGCCAAACCATCCAGCAGATGGTTAAAGTGACAACAGTCTGCTATCTTGCTAATAAATTGCTCTCCAAAACAGTAAACACACTCAGTAGGACATTATGGTTTAAACTGGGATAACAATGCAAAGAATTAGTGTTATTTTAAAATATATGCAAAGAGTCTATTTAACTAAATGAACTGAATGAGCAATGAGAATCGTAAAGCCATCTGCCCTTGAGTGGTTAGGTTGGTTCTAAGTTCCTGTCTAAATAAGACTTGCTTAAATGCACGCCGCTCTTCTCTCTGTACAATAATCATGCCTTTAGTGGTGCAGAGTGTTGCAGTGCATTAAGATAAAAGCGCTAAAACAGTGTTTGTGCTGCATCCCAAATGGAGGCTGCTAAGTGAAGTAGCATGCTGTTATAGGAGTCGAGGGATGATGCTAGCACGAGTGTTTCTCTGAGTGGGAACACTTCACACTGCAGGGGTTTGCACTGATGCTACAGCATAAATTTGTCATATATCTTTTTCTCCCAGCTTATTTTTCCCCCCTCTAAATGTATGAGAAGATAATTTATCACATTTGCTCATTTAGTCCATATTTTTGGATCGCTACCACATTGCTATTCATGACATGGTTTTACATTTTGGGCTGCTGCTGATTTCATTTTTTTTTTTTTTTTTTCCAGACAGATGACTTTGAAGGCTGTGAATCAAAGACTTTTTGGAAGGACTGATGGCACAAAGGAGCAGGGAAACTCATGATGAAGAAATTCACAGTCAGAAGGACTCGATGCGCTCTCGATACAAAAAAATAAAATAAATAAATGTATCAAAATAGGCTGCAATATAAAAGCCGCATCAGAGAACTTAAGGGGGTTGGAGCAGAAACTACTGTTCCCATAATCCAGTAAGTCACACCTTCAGCTGGAAAGAATGCTGAGAAAGACTATCAGCTTTACACTCTAATTCACCTTCCATAGACTCTTTTTCATACTGAGAAGCTTAAAATGGATTAAGCTCATAGGCTCTGAGATGAAAAATAAGAGAAAGGTGCATTTCACCAAATAGCCATCAATCTGCTTCATGTTAAATGACAGGGCTAATCACCTCGAGAGCTTGTTGTTCCCGGCGACGCTGAAAGATAAATACCGCGAGCTGAGGCCTGACGATGGTTGATGGAGAGAGACAAAGTCCAGCTTGTGTGCTTGTTGCAGAGTGAAACTGAAGACCTCCCCAGCGTTTAACATTGAACCTGCTGCAGATGCGTCACCAGGACAGAGGTCCTTAATGCACCGAGGAGCCGTTCAGAGTGGTCTTAAAACTCCAGGCGGGCCCCGCGACCACTCTTTGATGATTCTGAAAACATTCTTATAAAACTGTGGAGGATGAGGAAAATAAATTTGTTGTGATGTTTACGAGTCTGCACGGTTGAGGGCACTGGAGCATTGCATAATGTCATCCCACAAAAGCAGATGGGAAGGGGACCTTGGCCCTTACTCTTTCCCACAAATGCATACATGCACCGAGCCCGATAATGAGAATCCACCTCACCAAATCTTTCAATTCAAGGACTTGCTTAGATTGACTGTAATGCCTAAGTAATCAGCCTGTTCTGACCCACCTTGTCCTCGGCCAGGATTTATAGCACCCAATTACTGATCTCTATTACCCAGTGTGCCAAGGGGATGGAAATCAGACGAGTGGACAGACGGCCAACGCTGTCTGCTGGTCTGGGTGACCAGGTGATGAGAGAGTGGCCTTCATTCCTCTCTTAATACTGCACTGCATAGCCAGAAGAAAATTGCAATGTTCTCTCAAGTGTTGAAACTTTTCCATTGCTTTGGTTTGCTGTAATGAAAGTTATACGTGTGCCTGTGAAATCGCTACATACATTTTATGTTGTCTATCAACAGATTTGACTTTTACCGGCACATTTTGTACTTTAGGGGATTTGCAAAAAGAAAATATCAAGGTGAAAGAATTATTTCCAGTTTTTTAGTCTCTGCAGTTTTTTCACATAAATAATTCACTAACCTTAGAAGCCAAAGTCAAATAAAATCCATTCTTTAAATTCAGCAAACCAACATCCTTGTAAGTTATGTGAAGGGCTTTTTTTCATTTGTTTCACTAACTCTGTGTTAGGCTGTTTCTCTCCCACCAAACTTCTTCATTTTTTAAAAATTACCAAACTGACCTTAACCTTAACACGCTGAGGCTCACAAGAGTTTCAGCTGTTTGCTGGAAGACATAGCTACTGTGTTTTGCAGGAGAGATAGAGGAAATTATGTTTTGCTGTGTTTTTTAATTCATGCCCAGAATTAGGATGGCTTTTTCTTTCTAATTGATTGGATTGAGATGCCAATGAAGCCACGTGTGTCGCACGTGTTTAGTAAAAGTATTAGGGGGAAAGTAGAACTTTATTTTAGGGCAAATACACTAAAAAAGAACAAGAAGTAGAGCTGATAAAAGCTGCAGTTGTAGCAATTTTACCCCAGTCATTTAGCATTTATTTGGTGCCATACTGTCAACTCAAAATAACTGCCTTAACAGCCAGTGCTGATGCATTTGGGTAAGCAAGGCAAGCAGTGCTTGCCCAGTTCAATCTAAAAATGGATGTCAATTGAAACCTGCAGAAGTGAAAATGATCTCCATCTTCTTTCATCTCACACATTGCTCTGTCATTATCGCCTGTTTGACCGACCTTTTGAATTGCTGCCACCTTGAGGCCAGACTCATTTCTGTAAACAAGCTTGACCCTGCTGGAGTTCGATTCCATCAGGATCTGTATGCTGCCACTTTGATGCGGGTGTCTATGGTCTGGAGGTTGTCAAGCTAAGAGGTTGGTCGCTGTGTATTCATGTTTTGTATAAATCTCTGGTCTTTTATGAGAAACTGATGGGAGACTAATGTGCTACACAAGCTGCCCCTGGCTCTGCTTTCACTGCTATAAGATCAGTTATGATCTGTGCATTGCAAGGAAACAGAAGTGACATTAATAAGGCAACGAGCCCTGTGCGAATTATCATCTTATCAGTTTTCTCTTACTGGTGGCCAACAAGGAGTTAGAGGCTTGTGTGAGCACTTTTTAATAACTCCTTTAGCACATTAGCAAGGAAAGCCTTGATGAAGGAGGGCGGAACTCAGGCCATAAAAAAACGTAAGTTTAAAAGATTAATATCAGACACTAATGTCTCTGATATTCGTTTTTTGAGAGTTGATTGACTGAATGTATTAAGTTAACCAGCTGTTTTGCTAATAGACTGGTTTGTACATTCATATTTTTAATTCACTTGTAGATATCGAAAGTTTACCATCTCCCATGTGCTTTATTTTATTATTATATTTGAATATACTTGCATAGGTGTGGGTCAGTGTCTTAACAGGACAGTCCCAATACAACAACACAATTTTATCAGACGGCTAACACTTTTCTGTATTTTTAATTGTGGTGGTTACAATAATAGAGTCTAGGTGCAGTAAGGTGTTTTCATAGTGTGTTATTGCTACATTCAACACAGGAATGTCTGTATAAAAATCCCTCAGCACTCATCACTGTCGGTTAATAGTAATCATTTGATGATACCTACAGAAGTAATAATATTTTATCATTCTGCAACCAGGAATGTGTGCAGAAAGATGAAAACGTCAAGGAAAAGCTGCAGAATGCTGTCAGCATATATGAAAGCATGAAAGACAGGCAGCACAAAATCATGAAAAGGTGTTTTAATCTGGTCCAATTTGCCCTGTTAAAGTATTAAAGAAACCTTACCAAATCCTTTCAGGGGCAATAGCTTTTAACTTATTTCATCAGCGTGGAGTCATCCTTGTCTATACAACAACGAGAACATCAAAAGGAATATCAACAGATTTTGTGGAACTTCATGCTGATTTTCACATTTTTATACTCACGGTGTTTTTTGTGGGGATTCAATACGTCGCTACAAGAAAAGGAAAAGGAATCCCCCCTATACCAAATACCTGAAAAAATGTAAGATGAGATATTCGGGTGCAAAACAAGCATATTTGTGCATCACAGCTGTAAAATAATACACGAAAAAGGCAGTGTATGCTTCTCATCGATTAGTCCTCAGCTGAAATATGTGAAGCAACCACAACCACTCGCATTAATGTGTATAACTGCAGATCTCCCGCTGTTCCCCCGTTTTTATTCCGAGAGAGAGAGAGGCATTGTTGATCCTTTTTTGACATGCCTGTGTACTTGTTTATCGAGCACAATGAAAGTGGCAAATAGCTGCCTCGCTGACAACATGTGAAAAATGAACTCTGACACTCACAATGAGAAAGAGACTCACAGACAGAAACGGCTGCAACAACAGCAGCCTTGGTTTGTTACGTTGTCTCATAAATTTTCTCTGGGGATAAAGTTTTAGGCTGCATAACAAGTTTGATTAAACGCAGGATGGTTGGAAGCGTGGCCTCGCGGTGAGAAGGCCCCGAGTCTGTGATGCCAGCCTCTGCATCCTGGTAAAGATTCCTCTAATACCGTTCTAACCTAAATTCCCATTTTTATGACATTGTAACATCAAAGGAATACAAATAAATTGGATCGTATGACATACACTCAGCTTTTAAAATATTTAAGTTCAGTTCATGGTTCGTTCACTGACAGCCTTTGAGTCCAATTGCAAAGATCTCGAATTAATGGAGAAAAAAAAGAACATTTGGGGTATGAAAGGCTCGCGTGACGTATTTGTCAGTTACTTTGAAGAGAGTGGCAGCTCGGAGATAATTTGAGAGGCACAGTAGTGCGAGCTTTAGATAAAGTTAAAAAATATTATTCATCCTTTGAAAATATGCTGCACATACAACGAGTCTGAGGAACTTCAGACTTTTGAACACAAAGTCTTCATCATAAAACTGTCATTCAATTAATGCAGACAATTGCCGAGGAAAACATTTTCTCAGCTTTTTCATATTTCCCATTCATTTTTAGATGAGTCAAAATATATATTTTGCTCAAAGCAATATTTTCCTCTATGCGAAACAGCAAGTAATGGCCGTGTCACACTGGTTAATTTTGAAGTGGCTTACCTTTATAATTCCGTGCCTTCAACAGGGCGTACCCGAAGCAGTCATTTTTAATTTACAAAATAGGTTTGAAGGAGTAGTGGCTGTGTTTCTGGTCTGAAATGTGAAAATGCTATATTTTGACAAGTGCATTACATAATGTGCTTTTGGAGATCTCCAGTTAACTGGTAAAATAAAGCTCAGTCATCCTCTATGAGAAATAGTTTGTGAAATTACCAGGATTTTTACACTGATTGCTTCCAAAGTCAAAATTTTAGATGAATACAATCAGACTAAACCAATTAAACATGAACATTTGCACTGTGTTCATGAATTTATTGAACAAGTGCAGGCTGGAAAAAAGTTACTTGGAGTCAGTTGTTTCACTTGAGGACATGAGATTCCAGCTTTGGGTTGTAGAGTATCCTCTTCCTGATAAAGTGTGGATTTCTCATGAAAGGTTTTCCAACAAAAAAAAAAAAAAGCTTCAACAGTTTTCTGAAGACCATCAGCTCACAATCAGACAAACTATCTACATCCGTCTATCTACTCAGAGTCACATGTGTGCGAGAATCTACCCCAGCTCCAGTAGGTTAATAGGCAGGATACACAGTCTTAAAGAGGACCAACGCAGATAGACAGACAATCACAATCACTCACACCTACACCCAGTTTTTAAATCACCAGTTGACCAAAAGTGCATGTCTTTGGACTGTGGGAGGACCTGGCTTTATCTACAAAGAGGGAAAATTCAGAACTGTTGATACTCTACCTAGGAGTGGGTGTTCTGCAAAGATTGCAACATACAGTCCTGAAAGGGTAATAACAACACACCTACAGAAATCTAAAACTGGGAAAAATAATCTATGGTGAGGTTTACACCACGAGACAAAGACTCAATAAAAATGAAGTTAAAGGAAGAAAATCATGAAGAAAACCATCACAAGTCTCGTGTTTGCAAAAAGACCACCTAGTTGTTCCATAACAACCAGATACAAACATGCACAGGCTTGTTTGGAAGGGGAAAAAAGACACTGCACACCAACACTAAAACCTCTTCTCAGACGTGGGTTGGAGGGATCATCATCATCGTGCTGCTTTGATGTCTCAGGCATTAAATGCGTTGAGAGAACAATGAATTAAAAATTGCATGAAGAAAGCCACGCAGTAATCCATGACTTGAAGCATAGGAGGAGCTGGGGAATTTAGCAAGACAATGATCCAAAACACAGAAGGAAACGAATAAGAGACAAAGTTCTGGTTCAGTAGTGGTCGAGCCAAGAGTCCTGATCTGAACCCAACTGAGAGCCTGTGGTAGGACCTACAGAGGGCTGTTCATTCATTTAAGACATCTAAAAAAAATACAGATCAACTATAACAGCTGTGTAGATGAAATGTGTAAAAATTCTGTGCTAAATTCACGAGATCTGCTTTTTCAGGCTGCACTGTGAGTGATTACTCGCGGTGATTCCAAAGGGTTGACAAACTTTATTTTTTCTGCTAACAGTAGATAACAGTGCGCATCAGGTTACATAAATAAACTCAGAAGAAATAAATCAGCTCTAGTGCTCATAAAAGTTCGGATAAAGTCACCGAAACAGATGAAAGCACCTCTTTTGAGTTCGAGGTATACTCAAAGTAGTTAGATGTTACGTGACCTAGACGCGAACTCACTAACATCTCACATCCTTGAAGCTGAATCTAGTACGCTCTCTCTGCTTCTACCCACCTTCTGCTTTCATGCAGTACATACAAGCTTTGTCATTGACTTCTACAGGCTGTGTAAAACTTTTTCCCCTTTTATTTTCAGTTCTAAAGACATGCGTTATCAGTGTGGTTTTGATACGAAGCACGATAGGAAATACAATATGAACAGTAATGTTGCAGTTTACCTAATTCTAAAGTTAAAATAAAATTAATGCGGCTTAAAAATCGGGGCTATTTTGCTTTTCAGCCTCGGGGTATATTTGGACTTAGTCAATATGAAGACAGAAAAACAATGAAGACGTACAAACTGCCCGAGGCAATCTTACTGAAATTCTTAATTTCAGCTGCCGTCTGTTTCCTGTGATATAATGTGATGTTCACACAAAAGCAAGAGTATGTAACACAACAGTAAGGTCCATATGTTAGTGACAGGAAACAACTGTAGCTTTATCTCCATTGACTGGCTGCTCAGGAATCTTCCCTGCCAGATGCTGTGGTCGGTGAAAAAAGTCTTGCTTGGAGGGCTAAACTCGTAAAACCCTTTTTGTAATTCCTTTTATAAACTCGGCACTAAGTTAATGCAGCTTTCTGTGCTTCATTGGTTCCGTCAACAACAACATAATTCTATACCGAGTCCCGAGGTAAGGTTAATGTTCTGCGACGAGGACGGTACCGGCCGAGGTGGAATAAAGCACAAGACTGAGGACGAGTGACACGACACATGTGCCGTTTTAATAAAGGCAGAAGTCAACGCCATTGTCGCTGTGGTCATGCCCGCTGCACCGAGCAAACGCTACAAGCGACCCCAAAGCAGAATGCCAAGCCAAGCCTGAACACACACATTCAAACTAATTTTACATTACACATCTGAACACACACACACTATCAAACCAACGAGACGGTGCATCAACACTCTCCTGCTCTCTTTATATCAATCTGAAGTCTGCTGATGACTCTTGACGCACTCACTGGGGTAACGGCACCGAAATGACTTCTTCCACTGATTGCATCCAAGACAGTTTCACATAAACATGCTCGATAGTCAAGTGTGGATTATTTTATTTCTAGAAAGAAATACAAATAAAAAACAATGACGAAACCTACAACAGACGCTTTGATTACGCTGATGTACCGTTTCTTGAAGAAAATACTTTTTTATTTAATGTTACAAGCAGAAACGGACAAGATCCCTAAAATTATCTGTTCATTATCCATTCAAATACAGTTTATATACAGCACTGTGCAAAGGTTTTAGGCAGGTATGGAAAAATGCTGTAAACAAAGAAAGCTTTCAAAAATATAAAAGGTTGTTTATTGGCACCAAATGTTTTCTGCAGCAGGACAACGACCCCGACCGTACAGCCAAAGTCATTAAGAACTATCTGCACCATAAAGAAGAATAAGAAGTGCTGGAAGTGATGGTACGGCCCCCACAGAGCCCTGATCTCAACATCATCGAGTGTGTCAGGTTTACATGACATCCACAGAAGATCTGTGGTTAGTTCTCCAAGATGTCTGGAACAAACTACCAGCCGAGTTCCTTCAAAAACTGTGTGCAAGTGTACCTAGAAGAAGGCAAAGGGTGGTCACAGCAAACATTTCTCTTTTGTTCATTCGCTGCATTTTGTTGATTGATGAAAATAAAAGATGAACACTCCCATTTCTGAAAGCATTCTTTGTTTACAGCATTTTCTCACCTGCCTAAAACCGTTGCACACTTCTGTATGTTTAGTTGCCTAAACAATCACCCCCGTAGTGTTTCATTTGTACGGTGGACTTCACGCACCATTCGTTGTCTCAGTGCTTAGCTGCTACACCAGACACGACACCATGAAGTTACAGAATGCCTACTGAAACATTTAAACTTGTTTTCTTGACAGATTTTGCGCTTCTAATGAACTAACGCTTGCGGCTCACGGAGAAATTTAAGCACCGCGCAGCATCGAATTAATTAAATGAAACCCCGGTCTTTTAATTACTTTAAACAGATAGCTTTGTTGCCTAAACCTAATTCCATTTCCCAGTGTCAAAGTCCTGCACTTTGGCCCCATATCTAAGAGAAAAAATTAGAAATACATCTTAAGGGGCTGGAACCAAAAGAGGTGCAGAGCATGCATGTTACATTACTGGTAAATAACCTCTTTGCATAAGATACCAAAAAACTGCACTTCACTGTTGAACTAAATTATATCCAAATCCGTTTTAATGGGGTAGGAACCCCCCGCAGTCGGCATGTCTAGACACCGTCAGGATTAAAAGGCTAACAAACACGCTCGGTGTTGGAATTTATGTTTTGGTAACAGCAATCCGAAAACAGCATTCCACTTTCAGCCGGACCATGAAGGGAAAAACATTGATGCTAATAATTGAAGCCCATTAGATGTTCTTATAGTGTGTAGTTTGAAAGGAAGCCAACACACCACCAGCTCCTTTTAACAAGCCTTTTTGATAAGGTAGAAGCATCTGTGTTTATGCAGTGTGAGAAATATTATGAATAATTGGGGAGTTGACGGGCTGAATTCCTCCAGCATTAATCGAGCCTCTGAAATCTCTGATATTAGCTTCACATGAATCATTGTTAATTCCCATGAATCCATTACTGTTCCATGTGCAACTAAAAATAGAGTCCTGATAAATCAATGGGGACACTCGAGAGTGAGGACGGGGGGTTGGTGCTGCTTACTTCTGAAGCTTCTCTTTTCAGTACAGCATAATGCCCTTGGCTCTCATCAATGATTATTCTCCATAATTCCCTCATAGATTTCTGTGTTACAACCAACGGTCGCGGCGGTGGGGGGAGGCAACAGACCTTGAACAGAACGTTTTCAGCCCAATCCCTCCCTAAATGCATTCCCCACATTTCGGCTTCGTCAAGGCCATTTGATAGTGCACGAAACATTTTTTCCTCTTTTTTTACAAGCTCTATCCTTGACTTGAATATTTCTGTAATGACAGCAACCCATTTCTTGTTTATGCCAACAATGACAGGAGGTTTTCGCCAATTTTCCTCCATCTATCTTGAGAGGAAGCCTAATCCATTTGAAATAGCGTGGCGATCTTCTGCACTGATTGCATTTGTCACAGCTCAGCAAGTGCGCTACCTTGTGTGGAGAGTGTGCCCCCCGGACCTGCCCTCTTCTCTTCTGCACTGAAAGCCAACGCAGGCAATGGGCATCGCATGGCCTCACTCATGCACCGGGCGCAAGGGCAGACAGGTTCATCTGCACACAATCACAACGGACGGCCGCATCCCATTCCAATTGCATTTCCGCTCACGGGGGAAAGATCCCGTGGTGCATATTACTGTGGCTGAGACAAATTTAGCTGAAATGGAAAGGGAGATGGAAAAAGCTCACCTCTTACACTAATCTGGGCAAACGACACAGCGCGGGCTTCCTACAACAACACCACCGACACCGCGGAAAAATGGCTTTTAGATGGCAGAGCTGGCCCGTCTATGACAGAAGACAGTGAATTAATTAAGATAATAAATTGCACGTGTCATATTTGTCATCTTTTCAATCTTCACCTAATGAGGAAAAACGCGCGCACAAGAGTGTTCCTCAGTAAAAAGTTGTCTCGGATAAATGCGGACACCTTAAAAGGGAAATGCTCAACATTAGAAACTGAGCGATACTCAATGCTGACTGATATTTAATATATGTCATGTATACATTCATGCGTTCCGCTCCTGTGTGGGCACAAACAGACAGACATGAATGCAAATGAGGCTGAGAAGAAGGAATGAGAGCGCGAGACGGAGCGGGACACTCAGAAGTCTGCATATCTGATAGCAAAGCGGCCTGATTAGAATTTTGTCATGCCACAATTTACAAATTAAAATGAATTAGATCTTCCATGCCCTGACCTCCATTAAAAACACTTCATTGTTGATGAGCCATGATAGCATCTGCTATTGATTGGATAAGCATCAGTATGGCCAATCCCGTCCCTTCGCGAGGAGGTCATCCAAAGCAATTTAGGCATATTGAGAGATTGATCAGGGCTCCGGAGCTGCCACTTGGGCCCACTCAAAGCATAAAAAGTCTAAGGTGTAGCGCAGCCACTCCCTGCTACTCTGCGCACGGAGAGTCTCAAATCTAAATGCTAATGGTTTCTTTTAGAGCCTGGCTGCCCTTTAACCACTACAGTCAGACGTGAAGGATGGCTCTCAGTGTTTCGACAGCTCAGTCTTGTTTTGACCCCTCCCCGGCCTCCTCCCTCCCCCCAAACACTTCCAATAGCAAGAAGCCATTCTCTGGAATCAGCACTGAAAAGGAGGAAAATAACTGTGCAACAGTAATACAACAGGCTCTGTTTGAAGCATTACCAGCCTACCTGGTAGCAGCCTGATTCTGCCTCAGCCATAGTGGACTGTGGCAGAAAATGACCCTTAACACAGCTACTGTTGTGAAACATATTTTTGTGTGTGTGTGATTAAAAAATATTCAGAGTACCTTTTGGCATTTTGTGTTAAAATTAAACTGAACTGCTAAAAAATGCTGAAAATACAAATGTCATACAAAAGTTTATTTAGAAAAAAGGCTGAAAAGAACAGAGCCATTAATTATTAACCACAAACTGTAGGAAGTTTCAACTTTACACTGATTATTTTCTTTGTCTCCAGAACGCCGAGTCTTCTGATTACATAGGATGAAGGTTAAGATTAGAGCTGGGGTCATCGCCGACGATGACTTAGACCAGCGGTCCCCGACCTTTTTTGCGCCACGACCAGTTTGTCCAACAATATTTCACAGACTGACCAAAAAAAGAAGATTTATTCATGACACACGGGAAAAGACCCGAGGAAACAGAGTTAAAAATGATAAAAACGATTTAAAAAAAATAACGCTAAAAACTGATAAAAACCCTGAAAACCATCAATTTCACACCCGAGCCTCAACTCACGGCCCGGCATCAAACGACTCACGGACCTGTGGCCCGGTGGCCGCTGACTTAGACCTCGGGTGGTTAAGAGAAGTGAACGTCACCTAATCTGAAAATCACGTGCTGTTTGTTGCAGTCACTAGCTTTTTTTCCTCTTCATTTTAACCCAGACATGCTAACCGTGACTTTACAACCATAAGAAACTCCAAATGACACTGACAACTTCATATTTACTGAAATCCAGTAGGAGTGGTTTCGTAAATTGCATTTCAGGGCAGTCACGTCCCCGGCAGCTGGAAAAGTTGCATCGACAGCCGATGAATGTGCATTGCATGTCGCAGGAAATTCAGAGCAATGAAAACGAAATGCACAAACGTCGGCAACTGCAGAGATCGGTTTGCATTTACGATCTCGCTTTCTCCTTTAACCTCTATTAGAACTGGTCCTCCTAACTATGCAGTAACTAATGGAATTGCATTAAAGCTTGGTGTGCTGGAGTATCATACTGTACATATGTCCGCTGTGGCTGAATTCACAACAATGTAGGATTCACCATGGTAACAGAAATCAGAAGGCAAAGGTCATGCAAAGCGTTGGTAGTGGTGTCGCTTGGCAAGGGCGGGGCGGGGGCGGAAAAACCTCCACATGGGCCTTTTTCCATATACTGAGCACGCTCATCATCTCCTGTCCTCCAGCAGTTCCCTGCAAGGTTAGTAAGAGTCAATAAGACTTCCGCAAAGGTTAAGGAGACCTATAAGAAAGATATCAGGCAAACCGTGACCTCTCTGGATCCAGAAGAAGCACAAATAGAGTGGCATAACTGTCTTCGTTCATTTTCCATCCGAAAGTGAATCAAAGAAACGCGCTTCATTTTTTTTTTTTGGTACAATTGCTTCATGAATTCACTATGAGCCATCTATACACTTTGACACAGAGCACTTTATGAATACAAAACCTGAAAAATGGGTCATCATCTGGCACTTTTTCTTCCAAGAACAATTTTTATTTGTAGATCCACATTTGAGGAACTCTAGATTTCTTTTCAGATTGTACAATTTCCCTTATCATCATCCCCAGTTTTATTGGTTACTCTATCAGGTACAGGAAGACAGTTCTGTCTTCGGAACTCCCACTGATTCATTTTTAATTTACTAAGAGTGGAAGAGCAGTAGCAGCGTACCTTAAATTCGCAGTGTTTTATGTATGGCAATCACAATAATGGGGAACGATGAGGAGATGGGAACAATAAATAGTTTGTCTGCTATAGAAACCACTCCCGCGGGGTACTTAATGCAGCAGCAGGCAGAAAGTGGGAAAGAGAAAAAAGGCAAATGTCTGTGTTATAAGCTGCTCTCTCTATATATGCACACAATTCATATATTCTAAAAAGCCACGGTCCTCTATTAAACCACTGCATCTTTATACTGCTGTATGCAACTCATCTAATCTCTAATCTGGAAAAAACTGGGACAAGAAAAACTCAGATCACAGACCCAAGAGGAGGACCACCTGAATGTTTGTGTGTATGGTACAAGTACCTCTCGTTTTGCTTTCAATGCTGAGAATAAGACAAGAACTGAAGCAGGTTTGAGGCTGAACTTGCAAAATGTCTTCTGGACTAGAAAGACGTACTCAAATAATGATATTCGACTGTGAGTTAGCCGTCAGCATGAAGGTTGTTGAGTTGAATCCACTGGCTGGCTGTATGAACCCTTCATGGGTTCTCTCCAGGTACATTTCCTCCCTAACAAGCCTAACAGACATGCATGATAGGTTAATTAACTGTGGATGTAAATGTAAAGTAAAAGTTGTTCCTTTTGAAACATGTTGGTTTCAGTACTAAGGCACTTTCACGTTAAAAGATTTCTGGTTTGTGTTGCACTTGTTTCACAGAACGAGTGAAACCTGGAGTGAACCCGGACACACACAGAAAGGACAAATGATCGATTCAAACCCAAGTCATTCTTGGTGTGCGGCAAGAATGCTAACCACCATGTGACCATGCTGCCCAGTAAATATTTCCACGGTTAAGAGGAAAAAAAAAATCACAACAGATGTTGTCAAGCAACCCTTGACAAAGGAGATCATCATTGCAAAGATCTGCAATCAAGAGATGCCTTCATGAATGGAGATGCAGAGGTTTACAACTTCCTGCTGTTGTTTACACCAGAAACATCAAAAAGAGTCACAGCGCACAATCATAGCAAAGAAATTTGACAGATGAAATAAAGATGATCTTGAATCAGAATAATGAAGGTAGGTAAAAATCACGGAGGAGGGAAACGGCTCACAATCTGAAGCATGCCACATTATCTGTCCAACATGGTGGAGGTAGTGTTATGGCATGGACACGTATGGACATGTACGGCTGCCAGTGGAACCAGGTCACTAGTTTTTACTGATCATGTGACAGCGGGCAGAACCCTTTCAGCCAGGACGTTTTTCGCCCTGCAAAAGGCAAAAGCAAATCATGAGTTTCAAAGCAAATAAATGGAATATTTTACAATGACCAAGTCAGTCACTGGATTTCAAACCAATACAGCATGCTTTACAGTTATTAATAAAAAAATGAATGCAGAAAGACCCACAAACAAGCAGCAACCGAAGGTGATGTCAGAGCAACTCAAGCAAGGAAACTGCAATCGGTCAGTCAGACACTATGAAGGACTTTCATCAAAGTATTAAAAACAACCCATATATTTGAAATCACGTTAGTCTGTCCAGTTAATTTTGAGCCTGGAGACGGTGCACAAGAATAATTCCTAAACAACAGACACAACATTTCTGTAAAGGTCCTGAATAAAAGCTGAAAGTCTTCACTTTGATTGTCTGATTTAAAATCCACCGTGGTTTCGGACAGAGACAAAATCGTCCAGCACATTATGGACCTAAGTGTACATGTGTATGTTTGGTCAGACACCAGCTCCGACTGGCTCGTGTTTTCCTTTCAGTTACGGGAACTGTGGCTTCATTATTGCCTCTCTGTCCTACGGGCTGCTGTTTCCTCAAGTGAGCATAAGAGGCTTAAGGGTAGAGGCGCATTTTCAGTTAGGGAATAAAAGTTCTGTCTATTAAATCTGATTAGCACACTAGTGGTGCCCAACTGTGTTGGATCGTGGCTCATCTTGGCTGATCAATGCCTTCACTCGAACAACCATCGGGTACAAAAAGGTTTGTACACAGCTCACGTTGTGCCCAGTTTCTTTGAAAGTGAAAATGTCAATATATCGAAAATATAACGTGCAAAACTGGCTTCAGGAACTGTCAGCCGTGCAAAGCAAAGCTTCTCTCAGTAACAACCTCTTACAGGTTTCTCACAGATTACACGTGTACTTCAGCTGCTGGGACGCTGGATGTAATCCAGGGAAACTTCTTGAGTAGAAAAGCCTTTTGGTCTTCGTATCTCTGTGATGGAATTATGTGTACCAAAATTAGAGTGCAAATTTGAATCAAACCTCTAAGCGAGATCTGTGGGTTCTTGGCAGTGAAGGGGGAACACAACAGGATTCTCGCACATATGCCACGCACATCCGTGAGAAGCTCAGCAGGCTGCCAACACCAAAGTGTTCATCACTCTCTTCCCACTCCTTTTCATAACACAGAGCAGATAAAGCCCCACAGTACTGGAATGAGCCCGACCAATCAGTATCGAGCATCAAAAAGTAAATGTTCAAGGAGAATGAAATGCCCCCATTGATTGGCCGCAGCACCGGTTCCAATCGATACCTGAGAGATAAGCAGCCGCTAGCCGCTGACATTGGTGATGTATAACTCCCGTGGCTGAACGGCAACTGATGACTTTTTGCCGTCTTGGTCAACACTCACCGGAGCAGCTCAGGCCGGGAGGCCAAAGGCAGACCCGGAGCGGCCGGCCGCCATCTAGATCGAGCTCCCGTTCGTCAAAATGGCCCCAAGCCATCAGCCGTGAAACCGAACTAGACTTAATCCATGCTAGTCAACCCCTACAATACGACCCCTTCTCTTTTGATTTGGAGAAATCCCACTAGTAAATCAGCTGGGGTTCAATCTTTGGAAGGTAAAAGTAAAGCGTAACACAGCAACAAGGATAAATTACCTGCAAAGGAACCAGTGTTATCGCTCTGTTTGTTTTTCAAAAGACAATAATGAAATAAATAAATGAAAAAATGGTTTGGAGAAAATGAAATGATGGCGTGGCGGTGTTTTGTGAAATTGTGCTGTCAAACGTTTCTCCTTTCTAATTTCCTGGAGCGCAGATGATGGAGCATGTGTGCTGACAGCTGAATCAGATAAAAAAAAAAAATGGGGAGAAAGACTTCTCTTTTTCCACCTCACGAGCGTTTCTATGTCACATTTATAAATATAATAACAATTAGTCTGGGGCAAATGACAATTGACAGATACCGCGGACTTGTGTGCGCTGTAATTTTTTCCAATGTGGCCATTTGTTTAAGTGTCAGACTGACAGGCGCGGTTGGAAATATGAAATACGGAGACTGACGCAGCAAAGGGAGAAACCGTATCTATTCTGTTTATTTACCAGCACGGTGTTATTTAAATGGGGCTCATTTATATTTTATGAAAGCAGGTGGAAGCTCTCAGAGGTATTAAAATTAGAATTACGGTATAAGCCCAAAATGTGCTCGCTCATTCATGATACAGTAACTTTTAATACGGCCACTGCCGCCGCCGCCGCCGCCGTCTTTATAAACGTACAAAGGTCTTGGAGCAGCCGGTCCTGCGTGCATGCGCGTGCACATTTGATGGGACCGTCCCAGCACAACTGTCACTTCGCTCCCCTGTTACAGGTGCTCCACACAGGGGAGCTGGCAGCTCTGACGGACGCCTCCTCCTAGGGATTTATGGGAAATGACAGCTCCCGCAAAATAAAACTGAAGCGGTCGGGGAAGGGAAGACAACGGAAGTTCCAAACCGTGAGTGCACAGGGCTGACACTAGCTGAAATTTATTTCCTCCGCTCTGCCTGGCAGTTTGGTTGGAAATGTGCTATTCATACTTTTAGGCCCGCAGACAGAGCGAGAGCGAGCGAGCGAGCGAGAGGGGGCCCCACCCTTAATCTACTTCCTCTGTTTGGGGTAATGGTCTACGAGGTCTTTCTGCCGGGGAAAATCACATTTCTTACATGGCTGCCTCTTGATGAATTATTTCACATTTCACTTACTTACCTTTTCAAAAGTTAATCTACATCAATAATGTTAAAGGAAAATTTCACAGCTACAAATGAACTGCTCCCCTTATTTAAACTCAAAAGGTGTGGACCGTTTGGCTGCTTAAAAAGTCCATTTCAAACTTCATCATTTAACCGTTTGCCAGCATATCTGAATGCACACGGGCCAGCCCGGCGTTCTGATTTTCTACATATTTAAATATGGACCATCTTTAATTGAGCAGAAACTGCTGTGGAGAACAGTGCTGAACTAATACTGAGGCTGAAATATCATTACGCTGATGGAAGCCGGGCTTCTGTGGCTTTTATTGGCAGCTAGCGAGCTAAATGTGTGGTTCGATTCAGAGGCGGCCATAGCTGCAGAGGCACAGTAATCGACTTTGGGACAAAATGGTGTGGAAAATGACGTGTAGGCTTTCGCCTAAAGGCAAGCCGATGCAGGCAGAAATCTATCACTCAGGTGCACACCGGCATTGGCATTTTCACAAATGTGATTTAGTCGACGATACCGTAGAGCTGATGTGCTGGACCAGTGCTTTCGGTGAAAGGATCGGCTGCTTGAGCTGCAGAAAATGTCCGCGCGTTTGATTCGGTTTGAACCCTGCCGTGTTCAGATAAAACAATGTTTTACATATGAATCCCTGCAGCGTATCGGAGCATATTTAGGTCAAACTACCCTGAACCTTGCGAGCATTAGACCGAATTTTAAATCTCTAACCTCATTCGAGTCATTTCTTTGCCAAGCCTGTTGAAAATCAGCCCTTTGTTTTTGAGATCAACACGAGATTCACTGCTGTTCCACACTACTGTGCTGTGAGTATTTTTGGCTCAGTGCTGCCAAAGTTTGGACACAGCCATTTATAATTCTCTCACAAGGCAAGCAGCTCGCTTCTTTTTTCCAAACACACTCCATGGGATACAGACCGGTCCACGCTGTCGTGTGGTTTGCTCGCAGAATCGCATTATTTCCAAGCAGCAGCAGCTTTAGCGAGCACCAAAGCCAAAAGGGCCTTGACCAGTAAACCGAGCGTTAATCGTCACAATAAGACACAATTAAACAACGATTATGTAAAAGACCTTTTTGCTTTGGGAGTGTCTCAACTATTACATCAGCGTCTAAACCTCAGATTCAGAGTGTCTCTCTCCCAGTAGCATGCCTGGAGGCGCAACAGTCACACCCACACATGCACGCACACACATATACACTCGCCGAAGCACAGTGCAGATCAAGTGTGCCTGGAGAGCTCTATAGAGAAGCCAGTTTTACTCATTAGACTGCATGTGCACCGCTCTCCAAAAAAACCCTCACTCTAATCACTGTCACCAGACCTCGGCTGAAAAACAGATAATTAATGTTGGGCCCTGCCTCAATCGGCTTCCACGCTAAGCAGCTCTGTGTACATATGTGTGCGCATGTGTGTGGGTGTCTGCATGTTTGTCTATTTGGAGTCTGTCGATGTAGGAGGCCCCCCGGGGACCGCGGATGCTCAAGCCATCCACAACAACGATTTCTCTCAGGCTCGCATTAGCTCTCAGAAGAACAATTGCACACCAGATAATGCACGAATTTACAGAAGAAGAAAAACCCCTTCCACTGCGCAGCCAGAGCCGTTCGCCGCCCGTGTTTCACGCCGTCTCCGTCTTCGACGATTCTGTAACGTCTCGCCCTTTTTTTGCCCTTTTAGCTCCCCTTCGCCCATTTATTACATGGAATGGACTTCTTAATTGTATGCTTTGCAGAGCAGATTTATTTATGTTCTTTTTCCCTTCCTAAAGGCAATTATTAATATCATAAATATTTGATGATACTTTGCGTGACCCTGCAGAGAATGACAGAGAGAGGTACTGAAGGTTAATGCTGGGGGTGCAGACTGATTAAATGGCGACCGAATGGCAAAAGCCCATGCAGAGCTGCTATAAACTTTCTAATGAAATGGACTAAATAAACACTGTTTGCAGCACAATTTAGCTACGGGACTTTAATAAGGTAATTTACAAAGACACATTTTTTTCCTCTCTTGCCCCCAGTGATATCTACACATAAAAATACTTTTGGTTTTACTCGCTCGGGTTTTGAGATATCCGTCTTTGAAATTGCTGCCTCAAACCAGAAACGGTGAAGGGGAATCGAATTTCAGGTGTTGTGCTCGCAGCATTCAAAAATCACATTTAACAAAAACCCAAAACTCAACAGCAATAAGTCTCTCTGGAAGAACCAAGTTTGGATAATCAAGAGACCTCTGATAGTCTTTAGGTTCACCAACTAATTTGTGCATTCACAGAAAATTAATTAGAATCTCTTTTACCTAAGTAAGGCGGCAAACATCCACCTGTTTCGTATTTAAATGTACATGTTTTTTGAAACTTGGCATAATTACTAGCCTCTACTAGGTCAAAGAAGACTTTTAAAAAAGATACAATCACCCCTAAAACAAATTTACATATTTTTTTTTATCTCTGAACCAGGGTTAGGTTTAGTGATGCACGTAAACCGTTTTATTGGTTGATGGTTCCTGGCTCTACCTAGACTGAATGTCAAAACATCATTGGGTTGCGTGACTGGGTGAATGAGGCTTACTGTAAGAAAGTGCTATAAAAGTATAGTCCATTTATCTTAAATATAATAGAACTAAAGCGAACTACACGACCAAAACTACTTAAATAATCAGCAATGATGAATCTTTCTACAAATTATGACCTGGTTATTCAAAAAAAATTGGTTACTCAATCCTTTCTGTGGATGGTTTCATGTAGGAACTTCTGCCAGCTGAAAGCAGCTAGCTAAGGTTACAGCTGAGCTCAGGAGGGAGCCATTCATGTTTGCATCCTGTCACGAGCAAGACTTACAGCTAGAGGCACGCTTGCTCTAGGATGTGATAAGTTCATGCAAGTAACTCAGAAAGGTAACATTTTTTTTCTTCTTGAGTTACCAGAGCAGGATTTGTGGACAGCTTTGAAGCCAGTCTAGTCTGTAAGCCTGACGTCATTAGCCGTTTCCAGGTCCAAACTCCGTCTCCTTCAGGTCCTAAAGTCAAACGAACACTGCGGCATCACTGAGAGTTACAAACTGTCTAAATTCCTTCATCTGTAATAAAATGATCAGCGTTCTGCTCTACCAGGTGTAACAGTGAAGTTTAACATCCAGGCATCCACGAAAACAGAATTGATGAAGTTTAACGGAGTCTGAAGTTAGCAGGGAGTTAGCTCGCTAGTTTCCACCTAAACATGATATAGCATGTTCTGACTGAGAGATTTCTGAAAAATTCAAACGTACAGCTCTGCTATCACTTCCAACATAAATGAAGACAGGAAATTAAACAGCAGTGATGTTTGTAGGGTTACTGAAGTTGGGCTAGCTGGTATATAATGATGTGCTACGTGGTGGCTAGCTAACAGCTATGTTAGCATAACATAAACACAGAGAAGCTGGAGGATGAATGCTAACTTTTTTCCACTCGATAAAAGTTAACGTGAGGGTTCCTGATGGTTAGGGACAAATGCAATCACATGGCAGGATGCTGTACACGGACCAAACTTCAGTCAGGAGAACAACGGAGATAATCCATCCACAATATGAGGTTAGTCATTAATATATAGTTGCATGGGCTGGAGTTACATCATAAGGTTTTTAAAACTGAGCTTTAAAATTAACAGTGGTAATAAAAACAGAGGGAGACTGACAGTGATCACTGACTGATTTTGGGGGGTTGTTCAGATTAAATAGAACAAGATACAAAACATGTTAAAAACACAACAACCTCAAACACAGAGTAGTTTGGACCGGAAAGCAGGGTTTATATGTCATTACATAAAAACCGGATATCCCCAAACCTGGGCAACTCTCAATTTAGATGGATAAATAACACGATTGGCCAGAGGAAATGATGTTACTCCATGCTTTTTCTATTATTTATTAATGTGACTAACTCCCAGAGGTTTGAAACCCATTTCCAGAGGTCCTCCTGTCGCCAAGAACCCCTTACAAATAAGGTTTTCTAATATGCCGCCAGTTTAGCTGCCTCGGTCTGAACTTCTGTGAGGACTGGCTCAAGCATTTCTCTGTCATCACCAGCTCCTTCACTGCCTACAGTAAGCACAACCAAGCAACAGCAGGAAGGTTTGCTGCAGGAGCAAGAGCAGTGATACCAAGCTCATTGTTTCTATTGGAGTAGCATTCACAATATGCTTGCTTTAACCTCCTGAGACCTGAGCTGTTGTTTGGGATGCATTTTTAATTCCTTATAGCTATTCTGGGCTATTTGAACAGGAAGAATTTACAGCCCAACACCATATTGTCACCATTGTGTAACAAAGTTTAAACACTTTACTGAGGTCAAGAAAAGCCAGAATGTAATGCCTCCACACGAGGACATCATTTTATATTTATGTGTTTTGTTTTTTACATGAAGTATTTTGGGGACCACTTGGCTATAGTCTGTGGATTCCTGGAACTTCCTTTATGACACTCAGTTGCTGTAAGTTGGCTATTTAAGG
Organism: Astatotilapia calliptera; assembly: GCF_964374335.1. NCBI lineage: Eukaryota > Metazoa > Chordata > Actinopteri > Cichliformes > Cichlidae > Astatotilapia > Astatotilapia calliptera. The sequence goes on from NC_137425.1 coordinate 3,293,279, forward strand.
TTCTACATGTAATTATTAAGCAGTGCAAACAAAATTCGACTTGCCTTTATTGATCTCGGCTGGAGGCAGATACTGTAAAATCCAGATAAAACAACTGTATACAGGATTGGAAAATGCATTTTGATGCCCAAGCCACTTTCATAGCTTAGAAACTGTTAAACGTTTTATTGCACGTATGCTCGTGTTTCTTTAAAAACCTTGTGACTTCAGCGGCACTTTGCCCTGCCATTACAATCTTTCTCACAAAGGTTTTTAAAACCAAGCTATCCTTGCCAGGCTCACTCCTCAAATCAATTCTGCTTTTTTGGCTTTTCATGAAGAGATACAAAAAAAAAAAAAATCTCTTCAATATTTGCCACACATGTCCTTCATCGCTGAATTGTGGTATTCAGGAGGTTCTGAATAGGCACTGTACTCCATTGTCTAAGAATGCCAGCGAAAGCCAACAGCCGCACAACGCACCAATTACAGCGTCAACTCTCACGAGCAGCGCCGCATGCGTGTCGAGACTGGAAAACATACGATGGGCTTGCAATTGTAATCAGAACTGTTTAAATAGTAACAAGTGTGCAAATTAGTCGTTCTGTTGCTCATTATTCAAGACGTGCAATCACTAGTTCCCAACATCCCAAAGTCTGGGAGAGATTTGAAACAACCAAAACACACAAACATGCAAACAAATGAAATAACAGGAGCTCAAACCCTCGATTCAGTCGATATAATTTAATCAGCAAAATGTGTGATTAAAATATTTAATGAGCTCCAGCATATGACATTTATTGACTTACCAAATGTCTCTTTCTTTATACATTCAGACATGGCTGAACACCTACACAAAATGATTTCAAGCTGACATATATAATTTGACCTTGTCAGAAGCTGATCTCCTTCCCCCCACATTTCCTCGTGCGTGCTGTGTAATTGAGCCTTCAGGGAGAGTGGAAACCCTATCGGCCCTCGCTTTGTACGGATCTGTATGGATGATCAGGACTGGTTACCAACTATCAAATCAATAAGTGCAGATACACAAGCAGATAGTGATGAATATGGGTTGACGGCAATTTATCTCGCCTTCACGAGCGGTTTATTAACTGCGGAGATCACAGACTTACATTAACAGAACCTCTGGGGTAAATTCTTAGCAGTGAAAGATATATGTAATTAAATATGTTTCCTAGCATAAAAGGCTATTAACTTCCCTTCGATATATTTCTCCACAATGAAACATACAATATAGGAAAAGATACATTTAAATTGGTCAGTGACCAACTCAGAAGCAGACAGGCGTTCTGCATTTAAATTGCATAAATTTCCTATGAAAGCCACTGGCAAATCCAAAATGAAAGTTCCATTAATTCACAGAGTTTAAATTACTTTTTTGTGATGTAGCTTTTGTAGTCTTTCTTTGCTGCAAATGTCATAGCTTTGATGATGGTTATAGGTTGTCGGTTTTATTTTTAGGCCATGAAATCAGGAATTAATCTGAGGCAAAACCGGAGGAGGAGAGGCCTGTCTTGTTTATCTTGATTTGTGTGTCTTTGTGCGTTAAGCCACACGGGTTCAGTAAATTCGCCAAGGCCAGACGGAGGCGGACGTCAGTCTCAGGCTGATCGTTCACTTTTGCTGACACATCAGCGACCAGAGGCTCGTCGGGTCTCGAGAGCTGCCGATGTCTCGCTGCACGCTTCTAACAATCGGAATCAATCCCACCTTCAGACTCAGTGACTTGGAAAATGCAGAAAAAACAGCACCTATAGCAGCTAAACCAGAAAAGCCCGAGAATTATAAAACAGCAGCAGAGTGAAGTCCAAACAACTAAAACGTGGGGTAATATAAATTCAATTTTAAGCATAAATGGGTGCTGTGGTGCATGTGATCCACGTTAAACCACATCATAAAAATGCAAATGCTTTCATTCTCACTCCAGGAGTTTACAGTCCAGCAACAAATCTAATATATTGTGGGATGTTTAACATATAGATCTTTTCATTTCCCACATTCGAAGCAAGCGAGGCACCGCACAATATCCTGGGCTTCACAAATGTAATATAACCCGGATTGCAATGGGCCAGTGTGATGCAGCTGTGGCATTAGGGCCAATGGGAGCTCTTTAAATGAGAGAGTGGCTGTAAACACCACGTCTACTTTCTCCTCTCGCCGGCATTACTAGCGAAGCTGATGACAAGTGCCGAGCAGCCCTCTAGTGCCTTTAATACAGCGAGAGCATTCTCCAGGGGAAATGCAATCTGTGTCCTCTGTACAGATCCACTGTCTGCACTTCCCCACATGTGAGCTGCTATCATATTATACTCCCCGCTCTCGAAATGGGAGAAGGAAATAGGAAATCGGCTCGGCCAGAGATGAACCAGGAACATAATCAAAAAATAGTGTGGCGCAAACGGCGCAGATCAGCCCGGCACGCAGACCTCCCCTGGCTGAGCGCTAAACAATAAGCAGCGGGGACTGCTCGGGATTCTTACGCCGCTGAGAAGAAAGTACGCCCCTTTTTTCACCCCTCGGGCATCTATTGGCTTATAGCAGCTTATATATTTAAGATTGGAGACGGGAACAGGGATACTTCCCTCATGTGGCGATCCCGCACGCTTTTATTGCCAATAAAAACAGCAGAAGTGCACAGACAAAAGAATCTGTGTGTGTGAAACATGATTTAGCTGACCTTGCTCATTACTGGGGTCCTTTTAGTTTTGCTTTCCCCCCCCCCTCACATCTGAGCTGAACAAAAAGACATAAAAATGCAGGGTTGACTTTTTGGGAAAAGTATGCAAAATCTCAAAGTATGAATGACACTTTTGTTGGATTGTTTTTGTTTGAGCTGTGCAAAGACAGGACAAAGCCTAATCTAAACAGCCGACATCAAGAAACACACTGCACGCCTTACGAAAGGAAAAAAAGGAAAACACAATCTGCACTTTTTTCTTTTTTCGCCTGCCTGCCTGCCTGAAAAAGACAAAGACACTTGAGCTGTGCATGGATGGCGAGTATGCTGTTGGATCAGTGTGTGGAGTAAAGTCTCAGTGTGGGTACGAAGTAAATGTGCCAAACACGTGTGTGTGTGTGCATTTGTGCGTGAGAGACAAAGTGTGTGTGACAGCGTTAAGCCTGAGTGAGAAGTGAAAGGACTGCTGTACTCACAGTTGTGCTCTTGTTTCCCTGTGGTCTGTCGGCGTGTCAGAGTTTCATCCTTTCAGCATCTCTCCCTGGGCTGGGCTTCCTCTTCCTCTTCTGACCAAAAGGTGTGAGGTGGTGGTGGTGGAGGAGGAGGAGGAGGGGATGCACGGATTGAGCACAGAGGAATGAGAGAGAGAGAGGAAGAAGACGAGGAGGAGGGAGTGCGAGTGAGCGAGTCAGAGAAAGAGAGAGAGCACGCTTTGGATGAAGGGAGGGCGAGAGGCAGCTTGCGATTGGCCTGTCAGTCCGGGAGAGGGTGCATGGGTCTCAGTGGTGTCAGGGCGGCGAGCTGCCTGCACCCCAGTCGCTCTGCCGACGTCTCAGATTTAAACACCTCGAGAGGCGGTTGTATGGTTCCTGCGGCACACAACACACAAGCTCGCTGGCTGGCTCACGACTCACACACTCTGCATCCACATCAGAGAGAGGGAGGGAGAGAGGAAGGAGGAGGGAGGGTTGATAGAGTGAGGCAGACAAATTCAGAGGGCCGATGACAGCTTCAAGCTGAAGCTTCTCCTTGGCTCCTCATCAATGACAGGTACTGAGGAACAAGAGACAGAGGGAGGCTCCCCCCTCCCATTCACGCAGTTCTACACACGCACACACGTATTCATGTACACACACACAAATCACTCCTCCATATCCAACCACCGTCACCCTCCCTCCCCATCTCAATTACCATAGCCGCGACAGATGTATTGGGCTTGTCAGCTCTCAAGCATGGCTGTGGAGGAGATGTGGGCTAACTTATCTCATCTAATTTAACCAAGCTGTAATCAGACAGCACTATGGAGCTCATTTATGGTCCGACTGTTTTGGAGGTGGTGGGGTGGGAAAGGAGCAGTAGATGTGGGAAGCTCGTGGCATGGAGACAGACGCAGACAAACTGCAATTAGCTCAGCCTAGGTCAGAGAGCTGCATCCGTGAGGTTCAGACCGAAGTCGTTTGTACTGGGAGCCGAACTTGGAAAATGAAAAGAAAAAAACATTGTTAAAGTCCAGAAAAAAAATGCAGAAAAACAGAAAACAAAAAATTCCAAAAAAAGCTGCAAACTAGTTACAGTGATTTAACTGTGACACATGATGCTGTCGATGTAATTTGGGTAATTTTAGCGAGCCAACACCCTGAAAGATTTCAAAAATGCCGTTCTGTCTGAACAAGAGGCACTGGTAAGGATATTAAGCCTGACGTTTCTGCAGTGGACGCCCAGCTCTGCAGCTTAATGTCAAGCGCCGGAATTTTTTTTTTTCTTCTCCTCATTAACCGTCGTGCCCGGTCAACAGCAGACCGACTCCAATCGGCTCCACACAGAGTCCCATGAATCCCATCTCCGTCCTCTTCACTCCACCAAATTCAATTAAAAAGAGAAATTGGCAATTAGATCACTGTTATGATCCTGTAACAATGATCTAATCTGTAATTCATTGGCTGGTGTTCCCCTGGGGTGGGGTGGGGGAGGTTGGGTTGATGTAGTGGCTCCTTGGCATTCACCTCGGCTCGGGCGGCGCACGAGGCCGCGGGTGGAGCGGTGGGACCGAAGGCCTCGACGGTGCCACCGCCGGGGCCTCGGCTTGCCCGCGGCAAGAACACGACCTGTGACGTGCGCTCGTTTGTTTTGTTCTCGTAGGCGTGCAGGTTGCAGGTGTAATGTATGCAAACACGCGTGGGGACTCGCACAGATTTACAGCTGATGTGCAAAAGGCAGAAATGTGCACAAACGTGGGCTCCTCACGGGAGGAGCCGTAATTGAATTAAGTCAATTCCATTTGGCTAATGAAGGGGAGGCGAGTAGCTTGCCCTTTCGGATGCTTCAGGCTAACAATCACATTGAGACACGGGGGGATGTGGCTGGAGCAGGGTGGGGTCACAACATGTAGACTGGAACCAGTGTCTTGTCGCCACCTTTGTAACTGGAGTCGTGCTACTGGAGCCCCACCGCATGTGGACTGTCTGGAGCCCTCAGCATCACTCCTCTGACCCAACCGGGCAGTCGTGTTTGTGTCGTCGTCATTTAAAAAGCCCTGTTTCCTGGCAACATTTAACACATTACAGGCTGTTTTATCCTATCATCCATCTCGTGGTGCTTATATTTAGTCTAAGGATAAATGCAGTGTCCTTTATGACAGACACGCACACCTACACAGACACAGAGCCAGTGGCAAAAGGAAAGCAAACTGACTATCATATATAGGAGTGTGTGGGCTTGCGGCACACACGCTAACGCGCACACACAGACGCACAAACACGCACAGGAACAGTGTGATTGCTCTGCTTCGCTCGTTTAGCACTTCTAAGGCAGAGATCCCCAGAGGCCACCCATCACATCCAGTTACTGTGGCACACAGACACGACAGAGCCCCACCTGCCTGCTCTCACCTCAATCTGTAGGAGGCAGGAGGCTCTGGCACCATGTCGCTCCCTTTCTCACTTACACACACACACACACACACACACCAAAGATCAAAGATGTGGTCACAGAGGCACCCACACAGATATCTCGTATCAAAGATCAAGAGGACTTCCCGATCTGCAGACTTTAACAGACTTGCCATCACACACGTTAGCTCGCTACAAAACCTCTCCTCATCTTAAATCACAAAGCTGCACGCTTAAAATGCATGTGGTAACCCGCCGCGGCGTCGCCATACTTCACACGGGACGTGGGAAGAAGCCTAAGAATCGTCAGGTAGTCACCCCGCGAGAGCAGAGAGGATATTCTCATTTTCAACATAGCACCAATTTTAACAAATTTAATGTCATTACCCAGAATGAGTGGAATGTGTTGGCTGCAGAGCGCCAGTGAGAATAACAGATGGAATAAATGGGAATTGCTACCTTTTTTTTTTTTTTAAGAAGAAGAAGACTAATGAGACAGAGCTGCTTTCACTGTTGAGTCATGCTGATGGCATCAGGTGCTGAGATAAAGATGTAATAGCCTGCTCAGGGGTGCTTCCCTAACACGTGCAAAAACAGAAGTGGGAAGCAGATAGCTGGTGTGGGACTATGTTGTTCGGGGTGAAAGCGGGGATATGAGAGGGTATACGAGATGGAGGTCTGGCCGGTGATTAGTTAGTTCCCTGCTGGTTGAGCCTGACATGTCACAGGTTGACATGGGATGCAATTATAGAAGGGAAGTTTCCCAGCCCCTCAGGCATGTGCCAGCCATGCTGTCAACGCTGGCTGATGCGTCGGCTCTTGGCACCGCCAAGGGTGTCACAGGCTCTTATGTGTGCTCAAAACTGCTACACTCCCATGAAAATTGGCCTTAGCTTTCCCCCAATGCATTGGATGATGACTCTGTGTGTGTGTGTGTGCATATGGCTGTGCACACACGCTCAGCTACCTTTGTTTGAGTATTAGTTAAACCCTTCTCCACTCCCAGCCTTCTCTCAGTCTCGCTCTTTCTTATTTCCTCTGAAGCTACAAGGTAAAGCCACAACACTTGTGATTCTGCTGGCTTCTCATGCTGTTCCCACATCTTCTCTTTTCCCCCCGTATCAGTCTGCATATGACTCTGCCAGCAGTGCGAGTAA